>NC_089322.1:4616691-4984191 GCF_036669915.1 Pocillopora verrucosa | reverse complement strand
CTTACCTCACCAACTATCTCGTCTGAGTACATTGTAAAAAAATTTGGGTTATTTTCATTGATAGTCATCCTGAGTGCAAAATCGTGTGTTTTCCTTGTAAACTCCTCAGGGCAAATGGTGTCATCAGCTGTCAAAACATCAATACTGTCACAAAATCTTTGTTAATTAGATGGCATAGATGATTGAGATTAAAAATCAATTACCACGAGTTTTATCCTGTTTCTTTGAAGACTTTAAACATTTAAAAGCATATTTATCGGCTGGTAGTATTGCAACTTGGATCTCGACAAAAGGATCGACAGAAAATTCTATTTAAGCCATCGATCAATTCAGGATCTTTACACTGGAATGATGTTGTTTCATTTGATGATCTTTTATTTCGTTTCCTTCTCGACCTCAGGGTATTTTTAACTTTTACACCACTGAATGAATTTAAGTTTACCTTAGATTTTTGGCTGCCCATACATACATCCTACTCAAGAAATCTTTAGAACCGAAAAATATTTAGAACCGATGGGTTCTTGATTTATGGGATATCAGTGACTGACTTTGTCAAGAGCTTCAAATTTCTTGGTAAAAGGTCTGGATAGAAGCAGATATGTAGCGAACTTAAGAAAATTAACGACACTTTTAAAATTAACAAGATTGTTTGTTTATAATCTCCGAGAGCAGGGGGGTGGATCAGCGACGCTTCAGAGTGTTGGACGTGGATGCAAAAGGCAATCTATATCTTTACAAGACGTTGCTGCTCTGCAAGAACGAAATTATCAAACGATTGAGAAATGGGACGTACAGTTTGGCAGAACAGAGCAAAATAGGTATGACATTTCTCTTTTATTTTTAAAGACAACGGTATAAACTTATTAGAACAGAATCTCGCCAAGAATATCAGCACGTATTTATTTCACCTCACGCCCTTGCATTTCACTCTCATACATACATTGTCATATTGTCGCGATTTGGATTTTAAAGTAGGTGTCTCTTACGCAAGAATTACAACATATGTCTTTAGTGTACCTTCAAATAGATTTAATATTATTGACTTGCCTTTTCATAGTCTTCTTCTAAATATTTCACAACGGGTAGCTTAGTGATTTTCTTTGACTAATTGTTACCTTTTTTTTTTGGACTCAAAAGGAATCTCAAAGGACTTTGCAGCTCTAACTTGCAAGGAGCTCAAACAGAAATTACCATCAGTCGCGTCAGGCGTCTATTGGATAGACCCTGATGGTGGTTCCCACAGTAATGCTTTCCAGGCCTACTGCGACCAGCTAACGGACGGAGGGGGTTGGACATTAGTTTACAGCTATACCTTAAGGGATTACTCACATTTCATAGCTGCATCAAACGCTGTCGTCCCGCGTCCATCCTGGTCAGCCGGCGGCTCCAACGTCCGAGTGTCCAAAACAGTTCCACTGAGCGAGACGCATTATGAGGCCATGGACTTCGCTCTGTGGGGTAGCGTTGGTAAGGAAACCCTAATCAAGAGCAACATCAACAACTGGTTCGCATGCAAGGAAGGCACTGGTAGCATAGTGAAACAGAAGAAGGGATCGATCCACTGTAAACTGGTCAAACAGGTTGCTAAGAACTGCGGTGGAGCGGTACCAAAATCCTGGAAGTTTTATGCGAATGGACCCTCCTTTAGTGGAGGAGGTCAATTTTATTACTTTGATGGGAGCAAAAGTAGCCATTGGCCCACTCATGATCCTTGTGGTACAAATCGAGCAGACCAGTTGAAAAACGTGCCAAACCCACACGGAAACATTTTTATCCGTTGAAAGCATGTGAGAGTTTTTCAGCGCTTAAGGGTGTTTATTTTGTAACTGGCATCTAAGAAAATTTCTGCTCAAAGTTTCAAAGGTAATAAAGATGCGTTCTTGATTTATGGGATACCACTGATTCACTTTGTCAAGAGCTTCAAATTTTTAAGTAAAAGGTCTGGATAGAAGCAGATATGTAGCCAACTTAAGAAAGTTAACGACACTTTTAAAATTAAAAAAATATGTCTCGACAGTTCTTCTGTCATCTTCAGTTCAGAATAATACAAAGTACAAAGTTGAATTTAGAGTGTATAACAAAATGCTGATTGGACAAAAAAAACAATAGAAACAGAACAATGTATGCATTTACAAGGAAAGTTTAAAATTAACATGGTTGGACCAACGAGAGTTCATATGATGAAGAAAACCCATGGCCACCGCGCACGTGGCGGGTGTCAGCCGGTCAGGGAATTTAGATAAGAGATAGCGGTTTCATTGGAAAGTACCGAACTGTAAAGTTTATATAAAAATACACTGAAGTTAAAGAAAAAAAATATTTTTTCGACTCTTTAGCGTCATATGATTTCTAAGCGCCATTAGGTCACTTCAAACATTTCAGGGAGGGGGGGGAGGGAAATATTTTTTAATCATTTCTTTTTTTATTTGCTTTACCAACTTATCTCATACCTCTCTTCATTTTACGAGCAGCAAACAAAAAAATCAGGAATTTTTGATAAAAACAAAAAACATTCCTTTCTGTACAAACTATCAGTAATGCCCAGTCGCGTATCTTTTAGCTTACGCCCACCATGTCATTACGCCATGTCATCCAAGTGAACGCACCCTGGAACTCAGAAACAAGACAAAATCTTAGTTTTGTTGATGCCTTACTCAGCCAGAATAAGAATATTTGTTTCATGCTTCGTGTGTGGGTTGTTTTGTAGTGGAGGTAACCTTCAGACGCTACTGTCACAAGGGGAGGGGGGTGGGGCATGCATCGCATATCAGCGATGAATAAGCCTGGCATTCAGTGCGATTAGTTAAATGCTTCCTGTTGTTATTTTACTGATATTGGGACTAGCTCCGGCAATGGCCACTCACTCAGTTCTTTGGACCATTGATACAAATATTTACATTGCATTAGCCCATCCCGGGCGTGAAATTTTTTTTTTCTGATAGGCACTTGGCTCCTAAATTCTTCAAAGTGGTAGCCGATTCAAAAAACGTTGATCGCCATTTTCAAAGACAAACAAAACGTTTTTTTAACGCTGTCAGCGTTCTTGATAGACCCTCCAAAATTACGTTAGGGATAAGATCTTTAACCTGCTATAAAGTGGACACTAGGATGGATGATATACAACGTTCAAGCTCACCTAAATACAAGATGGCGTCTAGGTATCGATCGAGATGTGCTGCGCGCGTTTTGGAAACAGACTTAACGAGGAAATTTGCCGCGTTTTTCCAATTTGGCGACTAATTTCAGGATTTGTGTAAACATATCAGGTCTGCGGTTATAGGTCTCGCGCATGCGTAATGCAGGGACACATGGCAGGCTCGACGTTGTGTGGTTATCGTTCTTGTTTTGAGGAATTCTGGTTGTACCACTGTTTACAATAAAAGTAAGTTGACAGTAACTGAGGCCCACACAATCACATTACAATTTGGTCGTCATAGTGAAAAATTGAGTCGCATTGGCGCTTGTATTAGGCGCAATTTCACGCCCTTCCATCTCAAGAGTTGTAATTTTTATGTCTTTCAGATTTCTTGAACTTGTTGTCGGCCACTCAGCCTTTGCAAATGTTTTTGAAAGAGGAAATGAAAGTCTTACAGGCATTTGGCCACATCTCTTTAAGTGTGGGTGATTTTCCCCCCCAAAATTTGTAAAATGGCATACCATGGCAAAACGACACTTGGTTTAAACTCCATAGTAGGTATATGTTTCATAAAATCAACAATTGCTATTTTCATCTTTAGTGATCAGAAATGTTTTTAAGACAAAATCAGTTGACACAACATCCACTGAGCCACTTCCAAGGAAGTATGTAGAAATGGAGTAGAAAAAGTGAACTGCAGTAACCTTATCAACCAGTCAATGTTGTAGAATGGTGTAAAACAATTAAAGAAACATTGTACATGAGAAGAAGAGTTAAAAATAAGGAATATAATTGGTATGCTATTCCGGAATATTGCCATTTCAATGGTAATGTGTTGACAATTTTCTTGCAGATTGTATGTATATGACTGGGGGAATGCTTTTGTAACAGCATGTCTGTTCCAACTTGGCAAAACTAAGTTTGATAATCATTATTAAACTCCTTGCTCTGAGTAATTGATTGGCCTGGCTTTTCAATTCAGTGACCATTGGCTAACTGTTTGTCTATGGCATCTCTCATGCTCACTTACAGTGTAGTGTATGAACACTTTTTTTTTATCACATAGCTGCTAGCTAGAAGCAAAGTGAAAAAAGGTCTTATAACAAGTCTATCACAAGCTGTGGATGATTTCAGGCATCATAGTCACAAGGTACAAAATGTTCCATGGGTTTTTTTTGTTTTGGTTTGATTTTTTTTATCTAAGAAGTCTTTATTTAGTTAAATTGTGATATCACTGAATCATTGTTTTTCAATAACATACAGTGTATGTCTCATTCAGGGCTGTAAATATGAATAATTGTAGTTTGAATTATGGTATACAGAGGGACAGTGTTTTAACCCTTCACACCCTAACATCAGTATGCATATTCTCCACACTGTTCTCTGAACATTTCCTAAGATTCTGACATGGAGAATTTGTCTAACAATCAAGAGCTTCTTTAGTCTGTGATCAGCTCCTTAATTATCCTGACCTTAATGTTTGATTCAGGGGGATATGTTAAGGAGAAATTAGATGTCAGTCACTCTTAGGGGTAAAACTGCTGAATACTTGGTCCTTCCTTTTCAGTGTTAAACTCCTTGCAGGCCTCTTAGCAGCTCGTGTAGATTCAATCTTTCCTGCGGGTGAAGAAACACTTTTGCCAAAGTGCAAATAACAAGACTGTGCTCACTGATTACCTAACTTTCTTTTGAATTTAACCTTCCCAGAAATACAAATAAGCGGAAGTTATTCCTCTTGCTTAGGATCTTGGAAGAATTTCAGAAGAAAAGAGATTTTGTGGAACAGTAGACACCAGTTACCAAGGAGACATATGGGGTCAGTAATAGTAATAATAAACCCACCAAAAATGTATTAAAGTGCTGCATCTCCCATTGCTCATCAGTAATTCTCCTTGCTGTCTGTCTTGCAATTCTTGTGATATTAGTTTGGAGAATATGGTTTTGGATCAGCTGATAATACTCTAATTGATATTTTTCTTTACTCTCATCACTTGTCTGGTTGATATTGTACTATTATTGAAAGGAGAAATTATATCTTCGTCAGTCATGGGAATTTAAGGATTGATGACAAAAATACTTACCTCTTATCAAGTTTAATCTAAACCTGTATTCTGCACCATGCCAAAAAAAAAAAACGAATTCCAAAATGCCACATCAGTAGGAAGTTGTGTTAATTAAGCCACATTACATTGCATAAGAAAGTGAATTTCAATTATTTTATCTATGGTAGATTAATGAATGATATATTATACTTTTTAACTTTTTATATTTATTTAAGAGTGTTTCAACATTAGTTGTTGGTGTTTGGCTGATCTAAGTGTAGCCATCAATCTATAGATTCCTTCAATTAATCTTTTTGTTTCTATATGTGTTTTGTAGAACTTTACCAAAATGGTGCACAGTCAGCAAGGTATGTAGCAATGTCTCTGTACTGCAGTGTGTTAAATCTTCTTTATGGTTGTTAAAAGTGAGATAGCAAAATTCATATGGTAGCAAAGAGATACTTGAATTATTATTAATTTAGTATTGTAATGTATCAGGATGTTGCAAAATTTCAGCTTTTCTCTTGTGGGTGGGGATAGGGAAGGGGAAAGGAGGTGACCTTTTGGGGGTGGGGTGGGGTGGGATGAGAGCATTATCACAGCTGAGAGACAAGCTCAGGATTGCTGTGCATCTAAAAAAGAAAGAAAAGAAAAGCCAAAAATAACCAAACATCAACAAAAAGTCGTCAGTCAGACTGTTGACCGATCTATTTCCTGTTTCTCAAAAGGTTTGCAGGTCATGTCTTGAATGAGGAGACTGGGTTCTACCATCTCCATCTCTATCGCATTAAATTTTTTTAAAGTCATTTATGTGTATGTAGCACAAGGGCATGGTTATCTAAAGAAAAAGCACCCCTTAGAGTAATTTGCATTTCATTTTTGTACTGCCAGGCAAGGCAAAAGGGAAGGGAAAACTTGCAAACAAAGGCTGGAATGGTGGAACAGAAACAGGAACCAGCTTGGAGAGGTTTTTTTTTTTTAAATTTACAGTGCTTTGCAGTATAATTGAATCTGGAACCATTAAGTACAGATGAGCTGGAATGTGGGACTTCTAGATTACAATTCCAGTGCCCAAACTTTGAAAGCTCATTTGTTTTTAGTTATTTCCTCTTGCTGTCCTTAAATGATAATTTGAACTGTCTAATGCACTTGTTTTGTCCATCTCTTGCCCTGTAGGAGATGCTTTTCCGTTGTAGATGTAAACTGAGAATGCCACAAAAGCACTGGAAGAAGTCAAACCCAAGAACCAAGAAATGGTGAGGTTCTGACAAACATGTGCTTTGCATGTGATGCACATTTCTTTGATACCTCTCTCTCTGATCTTAGTCTGTTTATCTTCCTTGACATGATTCACATAAGGCTGCACTTAGCAATAGACTCAAAGTTCAAGTCAAGCCTCTGAATAATTATGGTGAACATCAGAATTGAAAAATCCTAAATTGTTTTGCACATTTTTTTTGTTATTTTCAGCTTCAAAAAGGTACAGATGATGCAGAAGAAGCATACAATTCAATTTGAGAAGCTGTAAAGAAAAAGGTGAATAAAATGATATAAAAAAAACCTTTTGTTTTACTTAGACTTTCTTACTGTTTAGTTATAAAATTTTGCATGCCACTCTTACCTGATTGCATTTCTCAGTGTGTTTTACAGGCAGACCAACCTATTGTTGGTGTACATGTAAGACACATGTCAAATGATTATATGAACATTTGTGCTGTTTTCATGTTAAATTCTGAATATTAAAAAATTAGGTTATACCACACAAGTTAATAGTGCCTTTCACACATGCTGATTGGCTAACTCAAAAGTGATTAGCAAGTTCTATTTACCTCCGAGAAGCCAAAGAGATAAAATTGCACATCAACAAATGTTTTCAGACCATATCTGGTGGTTTGGTGATGAGTTGTGCTGGCTAAATAAACAGAGGGGAAATGGCTGATAATATAAATAATTGTCACGTGGCTCTAACTGCAGCAGGTAATGTGCTTACTCAATTCATTTTAATTTTTGTTTGTTTGTTTTTTTTTGTAATATAGATGATCCGTTACAATAGGCAAAGGGTGTTGAGCCTGCAAGCTGGTCTTATCCAATATGCTGAATGAAGAATGGAAGAGATACCTATGCCATTTTGGCCAAACTATTGAATGACATGAAAAAATCTGCTTAATCAATGAGCACAGAGAAAATAGACATCACCGTAAATTTGGGTGACCATAATTTTTTGCTAACTTTCTTTTTGAAACTAAATTATGTTAATTTGACACGGATAATACAAAGATAATTTTTAAAACGACAGAAGGGTGTTTCAGGCATTGGCTTGTTCTCGGCATTCAGTAAGTAAAACAGAGCAAGACTGGAGCAGAAAAGTGAAATAGCCAGAGAGACTTTTTCACTTCTCTGCTACTATAGCGCTGTTTACCATACATTCTGTTTTACCAACTGAATGCCTGAAACAGTGCACTAATGCACTAATCATAACCATTACAATTTCTTCAAATGTGATTGGTGCATTAGCTGCTTTATTTTTCACTTATCATTCTGTACAGCTCTCAATGGACAGCGTAATCAAACAGTTGGCTGTAATCACACACCTGTAATTGGACTGTTGAAGCAACCAATCATACCACTCAGTCCACTCAGCCAAATCCATCAATCACAGAGTTAATCACAATAACCATAGCAACAGCCACTTATCCTAAAAAAAAATTGAAAAATTTCCCAATGGAGAGATGTTTGACCTAAACATATTTGTTTTTGGAAATTGTAGCAATTATGATTGATTGGTGACAAGACTTTGTCATCCAATTCTTTCTGTAATCATACTCGTGATTGACAAATTGGTCTCTTGCTTCGTGGTTGTCTAATTTTGTTAATCATGTGTATGATAACAACAGACCAAATTAGACTCCACTCAGTCCTATTACCATTGTAAATTGGCCAAAAATGTTGGCAAAAAAACTAGACAATGACAGAAAGAAATTTTTCAATTTTGTGAAGGATACCAGCCTTGAATCAAGGCTCCAGAACATTCAATAAACACTTAACATTGTGAATTTTCAACTTTATGTTTTTTCATGCAGATCTTCATTAAACTGAAGAGTGAATTGAATTCTTTACATCTTCTAATAAAATAATATTTTTATTAATTCTAAATGAATGAGTTTCAAATATGCAAAGTTTTCTTCATACTTTTACAGTAACAGACATAAGGGAAAAAAAATTCCTTTCCAATCCTCTGAAAAGTACCAACCAAAACATCGATTTCCTTTGTATTGAAAAGCTTTTGTGATTTGTATTAGATATAGCTATGGTAGGTTTTTGTTAGAATTGCTTTATAATTACCTGTAAAGGCAGAACTTGATGTTTTCAGGTGACTAAATGTGAATATACTTATTTTTTTAACTAAGAATGCTAATTTTCGTCTTAGCTCTATCAAAGCTGTTACATTGTGAAATTTGTGACTCCACCACCCCCTCCCCCTCCCTATCCCCCTCCCACTCCCCCTAAAGGAAGCCACTTTATGAACAGCGGCCACCTTTGGAAGTATCAATGACGAAAAAGGCTTTGTAAAGGTCAATTGAAGTCCTTACCTTCACCGACGAATTTACCGCACCCTTTGAAAAAGGGAACTCCTAAGGGCGGGGGTGGTGTGGGACGCAGTATTTTGATTTTTTAACGATAGCATTTACCGATATCCTTATAAAGCTCTGTGGTATTTGATTGATACCCCCCCCCCCCCCCTCAATCTGCAGTCAACTTTCTTTAGTCCTCCTTTTAACTCTGTTAGAGACGGCTGATTCCCCCACTGTGTAAGATCCATTTAGGGTGTTGTTAAAAATTATTGCTCGTATGCTTAAACTGCAAAGCTTAACGGCTCTATAAACGAGTTTAACCCTGTTTCATTTTGCTAAGTTGATTTCGTTTTGGATATACAAATTAGGAATTCATTCATTTGCAGAACTATGGTTTCTCTTAACTAGACGGAATTATTACGATTCTTGATTTGCTGAATGACAAATCTTATCTCGAGTGAAAAGATTGTGGTTATTCATCGTCGTCAAATACAATATTAGTTAAAGTATAATCTTTTATATTGCGCTTTGTTTTCACCTCCGATGTACGTAGATCGGGACGTTTCGATTGGAAGAAAACGGCGCGGAGTCTTCGTGCAAGCTCGACTATCACGATCCACAGCGGCAGTGAAAAGATCGAAAGAAAAACGACAGCATTTATCAGTTGTTCCTCAAGGCACGGAAATTAGCCTCACTGGTAAGTACATTGTCTTGTAATGTAATTTTAGCGGGCCATGACTTGCTAGTTGAAACTGAAACTAAACATTTGCTTTCCCTAGGACAACAGCAAGTTCGATCTCGAGATTGATAGCGGATCTGGATCTTTCTTTCTCTGTCGATTTAGTCATTGCGTATGTTTCGACATGACGAGCTTTGAACCACTTAAGAGAGTGTCTCTGTAAGAGCGGTCTGGTCGATTTTGCTTGAGACATGGATTTCGCTCATTTCTTGTGTATTGTGAGACATTCATGTACCTATACTAAAATCACAATCCGTCTGATCGGATCTCTTTATTTTTCAGAGTTTTACTGAAATTAAATTTCGCTCGACCGAAGGCTTGTCGTGACACTTTTCTAGACATTAATTTGAGACAAGTTTGGAGGACAATTTACAAAAAACTACGGAACTCAGCAAAAAAAAAATAGCCCAGCCATGTATATTAACTCTATCTTATCTATTGAGGCGACTTTTGTGAACATCATGTTTCAATCAAGGAAACAGGAAGACTTGAATGACACCGTGTCAGTTCGCTTAAGTCACACACGCGAAAACTGATCAAATTCAAGGTAAATTTTTGAAAAAGTGAGGCGTTCTTAACTGATACAACTAACATAGTTAGGAAGTAGGTGCCATAGAAAAGGAACCTACAGAAAAAAACTTGCGGCCCGACCTTTACGAAAACTTTATAAATCCGTGAACTTACCTAATTTTCGGCAATCTCCAAGTTTGGCTGGCCATTTTGAGGGACTCGTCAACATGAAGCGTAGCAGATATAAATCAAGCAGGTAGATCTAAGACCGTCAGAAATACATACGAAAGCAATTTAAATGAACTTCACTTTCAATTCAAGCGGCAAATTTGAAATTGTTCGTTAAACTTACCATTCTTACATCCCCATGCGACCATTTCTTCCAACAATTAAAAAACCAAAACTTGTTCTCGAATTCCCCTCGTCGATTCCACCGCAAGAAATGACCTGTGCCACCCCAGCTTCGACTCGAATGTGAAGTACGAATCAAATAACATAACTGCTCTATCTTCGAGGCAATATCACGCTGGTAGTTTGATTTTCGGATCGACAAGAACGGTGATCAGGAGGCGATCGCTATGTTTACCTCATAAACGTGACCGCTGACCAGCCGCTGAGTGAAAACAGTATAGCGCGGGGTGGGGTGGTTGGCGGGCCTATCGTCATAATTTATTCGAATACATGCTTAAAAAGCTTTAGGACTCCCAGTCTAAACAGTGAAGGCATGCTTCGTGGTATAGACAACTTTCATTTTACTCTTCTAACTTTCTCCTTTAAATTAGAACTGGTATTAATTAATAGAGTTATCAATATATTTTTAACCGTGGTACCTTTTCGCTTATCATCAGTGGTATAAGATAAGGTGTCTTTTCCACCAGAACCTTTTATTTATGTTACAAGTACAGGAAGAAGTCGTTCGTTAGCGAGACGTTCATTATGTCTCAGGACTGCTTTTTTAATAGCAAAGATGGAAAAAACTTTGGTTCATCGCGTGGCTTATAAGTGGTTTGGTACGACTGTCTGAATGCAATGATGAAGTAAAACATCATTTGATAAGCTACCACCTGTCTAAAGAGGTCTTAAGTGAAAATGAGCTAATCTTGGCAAGGACTGGTCTAGGTTGAATTAGTTGTAGGAATGCCTCATTCTTCCGGAGACGTCAATCAACTGTGCTTTTAATCATAGAACCGATCAGGAATGCGCAAAATTTCTCAAAGGCATTTTTACAGGATTTCCTAAATCTCCACCACGTTTCCAACCAGACCGTTCGTCCCCAAAAGAAACGTTTTCTTGAGAAAAATGTTTAAAATCAATTATCAAATCCCTACAGTATTGCCTTAATGAAACGAATTCACGCCGAAATACGGGTATTCTAAGCACCCAAGCATCTCGGTTGTTTACGGGTAGTGAACCTCAGGCATTTAAAAACTCGCTTTCAACTTAAAATCTTCTTATCAGAGTACCCTTGTAAACACCAGGTAAAACGGATTCACACCGAAATACGAGTGTTCCAAGCACCCAAATATCTCAGTTGTTTACGGGTAGCGAAATGTGGCATTTCAAAGCTCGGGTCAATCTAGTAAATTTCTTGTGAAAATACCCTTGTAAACGCCAGGTGAAACGAATTCACACCGAAATACGGGTGGTCTATGCACCCAAGCATCTCTGTTGTTTACGGGTAGCGAAGTTGCGGCATTCGTTCAACTTAAAAACTTCTTGAACATTTCAATTTTTCTAGTTCGAGCTCAAGACTTTCAAGTTTTGCATTCAAATTTTGTATGGTCTGCTCTTCATTGCTTTTGGCGCCAATTCGAGAGTCAACACAAACACCATTCACATAGCTCTTTATCCTGGCAAAAAATTCAGATAAAACGAGTCTTTCGGAAATTTGTCGCGGTCGCAAAAGGCCGACAAAAAGTCCAAATGAACTCACAATATACACTTTGCCTGGTTGTCTTTGAAGAGTCTCCCCCCCTTCTCTGGGACCCACTCGTCGAACGGCCTCTTCCCGCCATTTTTGCTCATTACACTCCATTCCTGCTTTGATACGGAGAAGATTTCGTCTTGAAAACGGCTGAAAAAGATATTCTGAGAAAAGAATCGTGGAATAATTCCACATGATTCCTTTGTGACTGCATACCAGTTCTTCTGATGATCGATGCAGGGCGCAAACACTTGAATAACTGGCCACGAGAGAGTCGGCTCATGGTGTAAATGTAGGATCTCCTTACGGTTTGCAATACTTTGTTTATAACTGTCATTAATTCTCAGAATCTGGTATAAAATCTAGAGATATTTCTCAGCCGACATTCTTCTCTTTTCTCAACATCTGTCTGTATTGCAGTGAATTGTTTTGCAAGATGAAATCAGATACTGTATATACCAGAGAGTCAAAGGATCACGGAAATTACGCACGGTATCCGTGATTTGTCTCCACCCAAAAGAGGTCAGCGCATAGTTAACGAAAATATCAATCGACAACTGAGAACTATTTGACAATTGAGAATGGAACTTATCGTTTGTTGGTCAGAGGAAACCCTGGAGTCGCTGTTACCAGATTTCCATTTCAGAAAACAAGCCTGTTTTCTTGTTTTAATAGTATTTAGGATGATAAGTACAATAATATTAAAGCCTCGATTTCATTTTTTGGGCAAAACTTATAAAATGACCTCGTAAAAATGATATGAACAAAGGATTAGGTTTGTTAGTGTATCATGCGACGATAGCCAGAATAGTGAATGAATACTAAAATCCATGGTGTTGTTGTAAGAAAAGTTAGCATACCGAAGGGCTGAACAAATAATAGAACAACAACAATTTGAGGAGTACAATCACAATTGGTGTCATCAACACTAGCATTTACGTTTATTTCATACCAAATATAAACTAATATGATTTCATTTTCAGGTATAATTATCAAGACTAAAAATTAGCTGACAAAATAGTGCAAAAATATGCCTGTAATAAAACACTTCGTAATTTGCGTATATTACTACATCGAAATCGATACCAAAAATCTGTGGTATTACTACATCCACATCTACGTCAAGTTTAACGAATAAAAATATTTCCATGAGGATTAGCCACACTTTTCAAATGATTTCGTTGACTCTTTCCGCATGGGTCATGCGTTGGCCAATCTCCGCCTGTGTTACCATCGAAGTGATAATAAGGACCGTGACTGCTGGAGAGATACATTCCGTTATTACTCAACGTTAATGATTTCGGCACTATACTGAGGCATTGATCAGAAACCTGTTTAACCAGTTTACAAGTGATTGATCCCGCCTTCTGTTGCACTATGCTACCAGAACCTTCCTTGCATGCGATCCAGTTGTTGATGTTGCTCTTGATCAGGAATTCCTCACCAACACTGCGCCACAAAGCAAAGTCCATGGCCTCATAATGCGTCTCACTAAGTGGAACTGTTGTGGACATTCGAACGGTAGCGGCACTAGCTGACCAAGATGGCCGAGGGGTGACAGCATTTCCTCCACTCGTGAAACTTGAGTAATCTGTGAATGTGTAACTCCAAACTAGTGTCCAGCCTCCTTCATCCATTTGTTGATCGCAGTAGGCCTGAAAGGCGTTACTATGAGAACCACCGTCCGGGTCTATCCAATAGACACCTGATTCAGCTGAAGGAACTTTCTGTTTCAGATCCTTACAATTCAACACTGCGAATTCTTTGGACAATCCTGTAAAGACAAGTTAGATAACGAAAATACAATGAACACATCTCTAACTGTGTTAGCATGAAGTATGAAAAACACTGAAGGGAAGTAAATGTTTTAACTAATAACTCGACATGGTACATGTCCTCGAACAAGCGTAGCTCATTATTCTAATAGCTCCCAAATTCTAAACTTAAATCAAAACAAGGTTTGTTATTTGTTACCTAAATTTCTCGGTTCAGCAAGTTGATATTTCCCTTCAGTCAGACGTTTGACAATATCTCTCGTGCACAGCAACGAAGTCTTGTGAAGATAAAGTGTTCCATTCGAGTCCATTTCAAGCACTTTGAACCTCGTCTGATCCTGTCCGCTGAGACATAAAGACAGTCCATGTCATTAGTACTAACCGTTTTCACTGGGTGACGAAGTCTTTACCTCGTATTATGTTAATATTGATTATGGCAAACACTACTTAGGTAATTTGTAAAAACAAATGTAGCTTTTATAAAAGAATTCAGGTTTTCCACAAAGCTCGTTCCTATGAGATAATCTGTTGGTGATAATGCCAGCTTAGTAACGAAGCCACACGTTCCTGAGAGGGCAAATTCTAACGAGTTCCTTGATCTCCTATAAAGTGTTCCCCAAACAGGAAGGGAGTTTTATAAGAAATAATATGAAAATCAAATTAAGGAAAATAAAGTATAAATTTTATTAACTCACCTTGTTGTTTGAAAATTTATGAATGTCAAGAAAGCCCAAGTGAAAATAATGCGTAGGATGCAAAAATTCATTCTGAAGTTTTGAATTCTCTAGGACCGTCTTATAGGCTGACTACGTTTGGTCAAGAGAGGACTTGGTTTGGCGAATTTGACGATGTATATAATCTGTGTAATGAACCTTCATGCGTGCTTAAGGGCGGCTCGTTACTTGTGTGAGTACCCTCTGGCGTGCAGAGCTTAAATTTATGTCCATTCAGCCATAAAGGAAGTTGATCGAGTTTCAAGCTGAAACAAACGTAGCCGGATCAGTGCTAACAACCTCTTTACTACACATAATAACAGAACTCTAAATTTAGACAGTTCAATTCAGTGAAAAAGTAAGTTGATCGAATTACGAGAAAGCAGTTGATATTCTCCTGAAGAAACAAATGTGGATCAGCATTAGAGAACTAGTTTATCAGTTCTAGTAACACAAGTACTCTATTTACTGAAAGGGTCACACAAGGGTACGGTCTTGATCACGTTTCGCGTTTTGAAATGGCTGTTATGTATTAGAGCGCCTCAACATGACGAATGTTGTTTTAGCCGAGAAAAGGAAACATTCAATATAGTAACACTCAATTTGAAAACATTATAGATATTGGTATGGCTGGAAGTTGTTCCAGTAACATCAGGAAAATATCTTGGATGATCTTCGCTTGTAGGCGACCAAGGCTTACACGTTTCACATGAATGAACATGCCCCACATAAAACGGGGGATACCCAGCGATATTCTTAAACATTCTCAAGTTATAGTCCCAAATATTCAAATCTTGCGATCAATGCAACGAGAGTCTTCCATTTAAAATTTAGTCAAGTTGATAGAGCGTTTTGGTGTTGTTACAGATAAAAACAGGAAGACAAGAACGTATCTAAACTGAAAGCTACCGTACAAGCACAAAAGGTAAACCCTGAAAGTAAAAGAGGAACTCATAGAAACGTGATCTGCTTCCTTTTTAAGTGATTTAATTCATCATTAATTTGAATTTTGGCCTTTATAGCCGACCATTATTTGGGAAGTGAGGAAAATTCCAAAGGTTTTGCGATTCATGTGGAATAAATTATGGCGCTTCTCAGTAGCTTAACAACTTTTAATCCGCGATCAAAACTTAGCTGTACTTCCACTTCAGGAACAACCTCACGTTCCCAAAACGGCGCCGGCGCCACGGATATGCAGGCTCTAGGAAAAACTGTTTTCCCTTTACTAATGATTGGCGAGTAAAACAAACAAATTTGAAATGTGCATTGAAAAGTAAGTCTGCACAAAATCAGAAAATTTGTTTCTTCTAGAATTCTCAGTCCCTGGCACCATCTAAATGGTTCGTGGTTTAGATAGGAACTAATTTGACCCCTAAAATGATGATTAACCAGGAACCGTAAACTCAGTTGATCTGTTATGATAAATTAACCATATGCTGACGGAGCGACAGGGCCTTACTGGGAAATACTGGCCCGAGGTTGTGGCAGTGCGTGCGGAACGTAACGATGTCCGCACGAAAACGACCTTGGGCCAATATTGAGATTATTGGCTCAAGTTCCCGGCAGTGCAGACCGGGTGTAGTGAGGTCCGTACAAAAACGACCTTGGGCCAATATTGGGATTATTGGCCAAGGTCGTTTTTCCGCGTACAAAAATACTCGGCTAACCACATTTCCATATGATAATGTAATGAAGTTATTGGATTGTAGCATTTCTAGTTGTATTTAGTAATTATGGCATCTAGTTAAAGCTTAGATGTAATTACGGAATGCTGGTATTTCAATAAACAAATATGGCGTCTAGTCACCATCAGGTCATTTAAGACTAATTCTCCCCAGTCTTACACATACTCTTGGTCTCACAAAACACTTCTTTTCGCTTGAATTCTGTACTTCATGCTCCCAAGATCTCATTAGTAATTCTCCTTACTGTCTGACATATAGTTCTCTCGATGTTAGTTTGGAGAATTTGGTATTGGATCAACTAATAATCCCCGAATTGATTTTTTTTCTCTATTCTCATCACTTCTATGCATGATATTGTTTTGATATTGTAAGGAGAAATTCTCTCTTGGTCATTCATGGGAGGTAAAGGGTTAAAGGACCTGTTTCTTTTAAAATCAAATCACTTTATCTTAATCAAAGTTGTAAGAGCTTCATAACTTCGGATAATTTAGTTTTACCATTCGTTCTTATACTCAGTTTAGGCCAGCAGAAAAATCTTAAGGGAAGTGTCAGTATGATACAGACAGAGCATTTGAAAAAGTTCTGAATGCGACGTGTCGGTCTTTGGTCGGAAGCGACCCTCCCACGCTCCGTTCTTTGTTTTCATGCGCTTACAAATTGGTCTTCCTTACGATGACAGAAATGTTTTTAAATTTGTGATACTGCGTTTAGCCCCACTGTTCAAGAACATGTCACTTAAAAGTTTCACATTTTATTACGGGCTCAACTTATGTGTTTATCTTGTCAAAAGTATTTTTGTTCAGAATATAGCTAAAAAGTACTTCTTACTCATCATTGTCGGTTAACTCCAAGATCTGATTCTTAATTCTCCCCTTTAGCTGATGAGTATTTCCTTGTAAATTAGTTATGAGAATTTGATATAAGGTCAAGACAACAACTTCTTCCCAATAAGGCTGAGTATTCTCGTTACCTGTTCACTGGATAAAGTATGCATAACATGGAGAGAGGTTTTGTGTTAACCACTTCTGTGCGTGAGAGGGTTGAAGGTTGGTTAAGTGTCCTGCAGTAAGAACTAAAAGTAATGAAACAAATGTTGAAATACCATATTGTCTTGTTTAAATCGTGATCATGGCGGCTTACTACCTGGCGCCTATTTGCACCTCGTCAGAAAAAAGGGCAGCTAATTTGTTATCACATAAAAGGACCTCTTGTAGCAGCGATTAGATCACCCCTGATGAAGGCACTAGACAGGAGTGTCGAAACGTTGGGTCTACGAATTGTAACTTCTCGCTTACATTTATTAAATCTTCAAACCAGAGTAGTGTCAAACCATGTCTGACCTTAATGTCTATTTATTACAGTCAAGCAAAAACTCAAAAACCAAAGAAAGAATAAAAAATTGAAATGAAATGTTAATAATAATAATAATGTTTATTTCTTATATTGCGCAGTCTAGCATGCGATAAAGATATGATCGAGTGCGCATTACAACACTAAAATCTTAAAGTAATAAATGGCTAGTCCAAATAATGATAATAATAATAATAATTTACAATTTTCGGAAAACAATAAAAGTAAAATATGAGTTAATAAAAGAACTAATAAAAAGCTAATTTAAAAAGATGTGTCTTTAGTAAAACTTTAAAAATGTTCAATGATTGACATTGTCTAATTTCTAGAGGGAGACGATTCCATACTTTGGGCGCAGCATTTTCAAACGCCCTATCCCCGAGTGTCTTTTTTGTTCTATAGGTATTGTCCATTAGGAGTATGCCCCGGTATGATCTCAACTGATACCGCGAGCTCTCTTTGATTTTTATCAAGTCTGAAAGATATTGTGGTGCGACGCCGTAGATACATTTGTGAACTAGCATTGCTATCTTGAATTCTATTCTGTGGGTAACCGGAAGCCAGTGCAGGTTGATCAGGGATGGTGTGATAGGATCATACCTAGATATAGTACATACCAGCCGAGCACCCGCGTTCTGCAGGCGTTGCAGCTTACCAAGATGACCAGCGGGCGTACCATATAATAGACCGTTACAATAGTCTAATCGTGACATTATAATAGCCTGTACAATGGACTTCCTATTATCATATGATAAATACTTTCTAATACGCCGGATGTTATGTAGATGGTAATAAATATTCTGACATATGCTGTTAATATGTGTGGTCATATTCATGTTTGCATCAAACCAAGCACCCAGGTTTCTAACAGAGTAAACCGCAGAAACCTTTACCTTACCTACTTGCAAGTCACTTATCATAACCTTATTTAACTGTGCGCGTGTACCTATAATAAGAAACTCGGTCTTAGCATCGTTCAGCCGAAGTTTGTCTTGGACCATCCAGGTTCTTATGTCCCTGATGCAAGCTTGTAGAGCGTCAACAGCATCCGTCTCAGTAGCAGAACCATCCGGCTTAAATGAGATATAGAGCTGCGTATCATCAGCCTATGCGTGAACGTTAGGGAGACGGGTCGAAGAGCTTACTTGCGTACAACGTGAAGAGCAAGGGACCAAGACATGATCCTTGAGGTACCCCTTGAGGCAGATCAAAGTCACTCGAATGTTTCCTGTTTGATAAATACGAGTGAAACCATTTAAGAGCGGTACCTGTAATTCCATACGTCACGCACAGGCGATTCAACAACACTTGGTAGTCAATCGTGTCAAATGCTGCACTCAGGTCTAGCAATACCAAAAGAGTAACTCGTTGATTGTCCATTGCAGCTAGTATGTCATTCTGTATCTTCAATAGGGCAGTCTCTGTGCTATGACCAAGTCGATAGGCTGACTGGAGGATGGGATACAAACCCGACTGAGTAACGTGATCGGTTGTCTGATCATAAACTGCACTTTCAACCAATTTAGAGAGGTATTGCAGATTACTCACAGGTCTTAAATTGGATAAGGAAGTCCCTTGCTTGGTCTTCTTCAGTCTTGGATCCACAAGGGCCGTTTTCCAATCAGATGGAAAGTGTCCCAAGGAAAGTGAAGAATTCACGACATTAGTGATGATGGGGAGAAGCATATCGGACATGCCGACTACTAAATTGGTCGGCATAGGATCAAGTTGACAGCTTTTCTTCGATGATCTACTGACCAGCTTCCTTATATCTTCCACAGAATACGTATTGAAATGATCAAGTTTCCTATCGCCTATAAACACTTTATCCTCAGCCACCGCCCCAGGATGAAGAGTACACGCATCAAGCTCTGCCCGAATCTTTGCAATCTTACGGTCGAAAAACCGCCCGATATCGTTGGCTAAGATTGAGTTGTCCGTGCATTCTGGAAAACACAATTCATTCCTAGGAAGTAACAATGATCGAGTGGCCCTGAATAGCTTTCCTTGGTTTTCACTATTGTCGTTCACAAAGTCTGAGTAGAAAGCACGCTTAGCCTGTGTACTTAAATAAGTAACGTGGTTCTTGAGTTTCTTGAATGCCAACAAATCTTCCTGTGATCGTGTTCTTCTCCATCTCCGTTCTGCTTTCCGGCGTCGCCTTTTTGCCTCGGCTATCTCACTGGTATACCAGGGTACCTTGGGCCTAGCCCGCACTGTTTTGGTTTTTAAAGGTGCGTGACGATCAAGAACTTGAGAGAGTGTGGTCGTGTAATCCTCTACAAGTACATCCAAGTCCAGTGGGGTGATGGGATCGCTATTACCTCGATCACATAGCCCTGTAAGTACTACATCGTTCGATAGGCTCTCAGCGTCCAAGGATTTAGTTTTCCTAAACTTTATTATCCTAGTCTGAAATGAAGGCTTACTTATGGCAACATGACAATGTACAGCTGCATGATCGGAGAAATAGCGACAGGCGCGTGGTGGACTCGCCAGAATATCCTCAATCTTTCTTGTTATAACAAGATCCAGGATGTGACCACGTATGTGCGTTGGCTCTGTCACATGCTGCTCCAAACCGAGAGACTCAAGCAGATCTAAAAACTTAAGTGCATCAGTGTCATTAGGAACATCCACATGTATGTTGTAATCACCAACGACAATCAAAGGCTCTTTGGATAGAATAGTGGACTTCATCAGGTCAGAAAACTCCATCAGAAAAGTGTTAATGGGAACCCTGTGGTGGTCATCACAATTCTGTGGACGGTAGACGATCACAAGCCGTATCTTGCGGGAAGTCGACGTTTGGACCAACAACTCGCAAAATTCAAGCGACTCTTGAATTCCATCTCGAGTCGTGCTAACACGAAGTGAATCCTTGTACAGTAGTCCAATGCCTCCACCTGTCCGTTCTTGTCGTGGAAGGTCAATAAAGTTGTAACCAGGAGGACACAGTTCTATTCTTAGCGCATCATCATGGGGCTGGAGCCACGTCTCGGTAATCACAACCAAATCATATCTACGTTCACAGACGTAATCTACAAAATCGGCTGTCTTGTTGCGCACTGACTGGGCATTCATGTGACAAAATGACAAAAAGACCCCATTTACATAGTTGGCAGACAAACAATGCACTTTAGTAAAGTTTGAGACATTCCTAGTTGTTGATTTAGACAATAAAGAACGTGATTGAGACGCCCGTAAAGTTCCATTATTTTGATGGCGTGATTTCACAATTGTTGATATACCGCATCCCTCAGGACCAGGATTAAGTTTGAAGACCAGATCGCCAATTAGCACTTGATGGAATGAGGTTTTGATTTTCTTAAAACAACCAAGTTTATCGCACTTTTTCATGTCCTTGATATAATATAATATAAATTTTCAGTCTCAGAAATCTTTGATTACTGTTACGAACTAGCGATCAAAAGCGAACATCTTATACGTAGGATTACAAGCCATGATTAAAACTCTTATTATTATTCGTATGTAACCCTGCTTGTGGTCAAGTTTAACGAATGAAAATATTTCCGTGTGGACTCGCCACGCCTTTGACATAGGTACCTTCACCCTTTGGGCATGGGTCATGTGATGGCCAACTCCCTGTAGTGTCACCATCGAAGTAATAATAAGTGCTGCCGCTGGAAATATACATTCCAATACTATTTGAGCCTACCCAGTTCGGCACTACACCGGAACATTGGTCAGAAACCAGTTTAACCAGTTTGCAAGTGATTGATCCCGCCTTCTGTTTCACTATGCTACCAGAACCTTCCTTGCATGCAATCCAGTTGTTGATGTTGCTCTTGATCAAGAATTCCTTACCAATGCTGCGCCATAAACCAAAGTCCATTGCCTCATAATGCGTCTCACTCAGTGGACGCTCGAACGTCAGCGTTACTAGCTGACCAAGATGGACGCGGGGTGACAGCGTTTTTGATACCGATGAAACTTGAGTAATCTGTGAAGGTGTAACTCCAAACTAGTGTCCAGCCTCCTCCATCGGTTCGTTAGTCGCAATAGGCCTAACAAGCACTTTGAACCTTGGTGCATACTGCCCGCTAAGGAATGATGGGAAATTATCAGTTTACAGCTATCAAGTAAGATTTGTTAGATATAAAATATAATGTGAGCATTTTATGTGAGAAGTCATTTGGTTAAAAGAACTACATATTTATTTTTCTAATTACCCACCGTCACAGGGGCTAACAAAGCGGGCGCGAGCGAGTATGTGAGTGAGTTTGCATTTGATTGGTTGAGAAGGAGGCGCTCGACCAATCACAGGGCGTAGTAAAGCTTAACCGCTGGTATCCCGAATTTCACTCGAATACTGATTGAAATTTCCTTTGAATAAGTTTTCAATCACTCAATCATTGCACGTGGATCATAAGGTACATAACAAACGCGTCTATGGACAACTTCCGACCCTCGAAAGCTAAGGGAAATATATGATTCGCTATGAACGGCATCAAAGAAAACATCTGTAGTTCGGTCATGGATCGACTTGAAAAAAAGTTGAATGTTTTACGTTTGTATTTGCAAGCTCTGAGCTTTTTTGATGGAAATAAAACTTTCATTCAAAGCGCAATGGTCAGTTAGGTTTATGTCGAGACGATCGATTTAATCAAGTAAAACAAAACTTTGATCATACCTTGACGTTGAAATAATCAAGCTGCAAGTTAAGAAGAAAAACCAAGAAGTGATTACGTGAATAAGCATTGTCGAGCTTGGTATCCAAATTCAGATGGTAATAATTCTCTATTCTGCCGATGGATTGTCTCGAGACTGCACAACTTGAAGTTGAAGCCTTGACTGATGTTGGCGTTGGTTGAACTGAATTAAGGACTTTACTCGATCTAATTGAAACGTTCTGATCGAAACTTCAGCTTTGAAACTCTTTATGGTGGCCAATTTAGGTTATCAACTCAGTTGATAACAATGAATTACCTAATTGATATAGGCTAAGTTATGTTCGAAAATGAGAAAATAACGACAGGATTGTCATCACTTGTTAATTAACTTGTCTGGAAATTCTCTAATGTTAAAATCGGCATCGCTGAATGAGGATCCAGTTTCAAATACTAATACGGCTATAAAAGCTATTTATACCCTCGACAGAATCTGTCTCACGCGTGTCATTTAATCTTCTCTAATTTTAAATGTTATACAACGCACCTACGTCTCTCCTCAATGTTTCAATGGTGCAGCATCTCTGGGGGAGAGGGGAGAAGTACCCACAGTTGCGAACAGCATAATATGTGCCGCTGAGAACGGTGGAGTTAAAAAAGGCGTCATTAATTTTTCATGATAAACTATTTAGAATAGACCAAATTCCAAAATAGGAGAAGAAATTTGAGCTGTTTAACTCTCATGTTGTAAATGTAGGTTCTCCTCACTGTCTGCAATACATTATTTATAACTGTTATTTATTATTTATTAATTCTCAGAATCTGGTGTAAAATCTAGAAATATTTCTTAGCCGACATTCTTCTCTTTTCTCAACATCTGTCTGCATTGCAGTGAATTGTTTTACAGGATGAAATCAGGTTCTGTTTACCCCAAAGAGTTAAAGGGTCACAGAAATTATTCACGGCATCCGTGATTTGTTTCCATCCAAAAGAGATCAGCGCATAGTTTGCGAAAATATCAATTGACAGTCGGTACCGACAAATAAATTAAACAAATTTCTATCCCGTTTCCCTTCCCCTTTTCCCCATTACCACCATTATCGCATTTTAAAAATCCCCTTCACGTAATCAGGACCGAGGACTCATAGTCCACATTCATGTTAGTCGTTCATACACTCACCCACGCTTTTATTAAGAGTTGCACAGGCATGCGTAAGACTATCGCAAAATACGGTCAGTGACAAAGTGTATAAGGGGACTACCCAGAGGAAGCTCAATATATAAGTGATATAGACAGAACTATCGGAAAATTCGAAATGGAACCAGTCGTTCGTTGGTCAGAGGAAATCAAGAATTGCTGTTACCAGATTTCCACATACTTGTTATTAAAGTATGTAGGATGAGTACGTGAATATCAAAGTCTCGCTTTCTAAAGACTTATGACGCACTTCTGCACAAGCTCACGAATTGGAAATAAAAGGTGTTTGTTTAAATTTTATACCTCACGGAATGTCTACGGTCATTTTCCAATTCCCACACAGATCAATGATCTTCTATCCTATCATGGAAAGAAAAAAGTGTTGCAAACATACAACTTCAAAAGAATTTGTGAAACTTTTTGGTTCTACATCTCACACATCAACATCAAAGATCAAATTCACAAATACGCCGCAATGGTTTTCGTCAGGAGCTACATGGAATAAATCCAATACAGCTAGTCAGAAAAAGAGAAAAAAAAGTCCAGCTGTTTATCTTTCACGGTGTTAATGTGCGTTCCCCTCACTGTCTGCGATACCTTGTTTATACCTGACATTAATTCTTAGAATTTGGTGTTAAATCAAAAGATATTTCTTAACTGATATTTCTCTATTCTCAACACCCGTCTACATGGCAGTGTATTGATTTACAGGATGAAACCATGAGTGCTGTTTACCCCAGAGAGTTGAAAGGGGCAAGGGGTTACATTATCCATAACTTATTTCCCAGCCAAAAGAGATCAAAAGCACTGTGATGTTTATCGGAATACACAAATTTCCATTCCATTCACTATCCCTCCCCCCCCCCCTTTCATGCACCACCACCACCACCTTCACTAATAAACACATCTTCATGTCCTCGAGAACTATTTGTCTTTTATAGTCATGCTCTTCGTTTCTTCAGACTCCTAGTTCGACTTCAACGCGCATGCGTAAGACGATCGTAAAAATATGGTCTGTGACAAAGTGTCAAAAAGCTACTCAAAGGAAGCTCATTTGAGTGACCAAGACAGAACTATTTGACAATTTGGAATGGAATTTATCGTTGGTTGGTCAGAGGAAACCCTGGAGTCGCTGTTACCAGATTTCCATTTCAGAAAACAAGCCTGTTTTCTTGTTATAATAGTATTTAGGATGATAAGTACAATAAAGCCTCGATTTCTTTTGTTGGGCAAACTTATAAATTGACCTCGTAAAAATGATATGAGCAAATGATAAGGTTTGTTAGAGTATCATGCGACGATAGCAAGAACTGTAAATGGATACCAAAATCCGTGGTGTTGTTGTAAGAAAAGTTAGCATACCGAAGGGCTGAACAAATAATAAAATAACAACAAACTGAGGAGTAAAATCAGAATTGGTGTCATCAACACTAGCATTTACGTTTATTTCCTATCGAAAATAAATTGATATGATTTCATTTTCAGGTATAAAATTATCAAAACTAAAAATTAGCGAACAAAATTAGTGGAAAAATATGCCTGTAATAAAACACTTCACACTTCGTTTAACGAATAAAAATATTTCCATGTGGATTAGCCACACCTTTCAAATGATTGCCTTGATTCTTTCCGCATGGATCATGCGTTGGCATGCTCCCGCCTGTGTTACCATCGAAGTAATAATAAAGACTACTGCTGGAAAGATACATTCCATCATTATGCAACACTAATGATCTCGGCACTATACTGGGGCATTGATCAGAAACCTGTTTAACCAGTTTACAAGTGATTGATCCCGCCTTCTGTTTCACTATGCTACCAGAACCTTCCTTGCATGCGATCCAGTTGTTGATGTTGCTCTTGATCAGGGTTTCCTCACCAATGCTGCGCCACAAAGCAAAGTCCATGGCCTCATAATGCGTCTCACCCAGTGGTACTGTTGTGGACACTCGAACGGTAGCGGTACTAGCTGACCAAGATGGACGAGGGGTGACAGCATTTCCCCCATTCAGGAAACTTGAGTAATCTGTGAAAGTGTAACTCCAAACTAGTGTCCAGCCTCCTCCGTCCGTTTGTTGGTCGCAGTAGGCCTGAAAGGCGTTACCATGAGAACCACTATCCGGGTCTATCCAATAGACACCTGATTGAGCTGAAGGAAGTTTCTGTTTCAGATCCTTACAATTCAACACTGCAAATTCTTTGGACAATCCTGTAGAGGCAATTAAGATAACGAAAATACAATGAACACATCTCTAACCTTGTTGAGATGAAATTTGAAAATAACTGAAGGGAAGCAATACTTTGCATTGTTTGAACTGATAACTAGACATGATACGTGTCCTCGAACAAGCATAGCTCATTATTCTAATAGCTCCTAAATTCTTA
Source organism: Pocillopora verrucosa (assembly GCF_036669915.1). Lineage (NCBI taxonomy): Eukaryota > Metazoa > Cnidaria > Anthozoa > Scleractinia > Pocilloporidae > Pocillopora > Pocillopora verrucosa. The sequence continues at coordinate 4,958,531 of NC_089322.1, read as the reverse complement.
GCTCAAATCGAAGCAAGGTTTGTTTATTACCTAAATTGCTCGGTTCAGCAAGTTGATATTTCCCTTCAGTCAGACGTTAATTTGACAATATCTCTCGTGCACAGCAACGAAGTCTTGTGAAGATAAAGTGTTCCATTCGAGTCCATCTCAAGCACTTTGAACCTTGTCTGATCCTGTCCGCTGAGACATAAAGAAAGTCCATGTCATTAGTACTAACAGTTTTCACTGGGTGACCAAGTCTTTTCCTCGTATTGGGGTAAACTGATTATGGCAAACGCTACATAGGCAATTAGACAAAAAAATGTAGCTTTCACAAAAAAATTCAGGCTTCCACAAAGCTTTTTCCTCTGAGATAATCTGTTGGTGATACTACCAGCTTAGTAACGAAGCCACGTGTTCCTTGAGAGGGCAAATTCTTACGAGTTCCTTGACCTCCTATAAAGTGTTCCCCAATCAGGAAGGGAATTTGATAGCAAATAATACGAAGATCAAATTGATGAACGATACAGTATAAATTTATTACCTCACCTTGTTGTTTGAAAAGTTATGGATGACAAGCAAGCCCAGGTGAAAATAATGTGCAAGGTGCGAATATTCATTCTGAAATTTTGAATTCGCTAGGACCGTTTCTACAGGCTGATTATGTTTGGTCAAGAGAGGACTTGGTTTGGCGAATTTGACGATGTAAAAAACTCGTGTAATCAACCTTCGTCCGTGCTCAAAGGGGGCTCGTTACTTGTGTAAGTACTCTCTAGCTGGCAGAGCTTAAATTTGTGTCCTTTCAGCCACAATGGAAGTTGATCGAGTTTCAAGCTGAAACAAATGTAGATCAGTGCTGACAACCTCTTTACTGCACATAATTCTGGATCTCATTTAGTACTGCTTTTTACATGGATAAATTAAAAATGCTCTTTTTATCAGTTTTTACTTGCGATCGACAGCACTATATTGTGTTATATGTAAATCGTCCGAGTTATGCTTGAAGATTTGAAGCGCTTTTCACCGTGAAGGAAGTTGTTACGAGGGCCCAAAAGGGAAATATTTTTTATCGAAACAAGCATTGTGGCTTCTAAGGGAAGAAGAAATTCTGAAAGCTTCCAAAAATCAGCGAAAACCGAAACCCCGCATGAGATTTCGATCAAAACCGAAAACCACATGCAAAACCATCAATGTTATTCAGCGGTGAGAACTTGGAAAATTCGAAAAAAATTCTTTTAAACAACCCATCCTATAGTTCTGAAAACATCCATCGAGAAAACATAACTTCACATTGAACTTTTGAAAATTAAGATGAGATTTCGTTGGAAAATTTGATAGCAATATATGTTTCGTTTATCAAGTAGGCGTTGCCTCTTATTGATAGATTTATTCGATGACAAGAATTGGGATTGACATTAATTCTATGCATTAATTTAAAAGCGTTAGGTTATTATGTTTCAAATCAGTTTTCCGCAGAATCGGAGAGAGAAAGAAGTTATCTTGTTATTATTTTTCTGTCTCTAAATCCACTTTTCTGAAGAATCTGCTAACCTGTAAAGTGAGACTGTTGTAACGACCCGCCACAGAAGTAAGTTTACATCGAAGCTTTTGAATTTAGCCACGAGATAAAAACTTGATTTGCATTTGTTCTGATTGCTAATTATAAATGTTTTTCTTTGAGATCGAATAATTATTAAAGCTTGGCTTGATATCAGACGGTTTGTTTTGGTCACTTGAGCTAACCAGCTCCGTGTAAGGAAACAATAAGTACCAAAGATAAGTTAGTTCCACACCGCCTGGATTGACTGTAAAATGTCTACAGTCCAAGGGTGCAAAGGCAAAGATGAAACTAATATCATTAAATTTTACTTATATCATTAAACGAAGTACAATGAAACTAGCAGACGCAGTTATTTCTGCAACGTCAACGGAAACTAGCAATTGGATGTTTAGTGATGGGATAAAGACCACGAAATGTCCCGCACAAAACAGAAGCCGATTTTTGGTCCTTACCGCCCTTCCAAACCGCGATCTCGCTCTAAAGAGAAAATAAGTGGACGTCCCTATTTCGTCTTTTGAGTTGTGCCCTCCGTATTGCAATCGACGCCTTCGTTTTCCTCGCCGCTGCTTCCATCAAAATCTTTCTCGCTTGCATCAGAATCATTGTGTTCATTGCGCGCTTCATCCTAATTCTCATCCGGTCCGACAAATGGGAAAACCGAATAGGATGTCAAATCCGGAAAACCGCGGGTTTTTCTTCTGAAAACCGAAAATCAAATGCCAAACAAAGGAAAAACCGCAGATGAATGCTGACATCGAAATCTGGCTAAGCCTGAAAACAGATTTTTTTTAGTCTAAAAACCGAAATAGCGATCGAAAAAAATCACCAAAACCGCAAACCTCAAAAGTCCGCCTTCTAAGAAACAGGAACTTTAGGGAATATATGTTGCCTTTTGCAGAAATACTTACTTTCGTTTCGTTACTGTTGGGAATCAACTTAGATGGATGCTGAGATTAATTCTTGTGATATGTGTTATGAAATAAATGATGAAAACTCGTCCTCCTCCAATAACAACCAGTAAGCGGTAAAGCAATACTGACCTTTCCCTAATCGGAGTTCAGCTTATTTCCAAAGCTGCGCCCGCGTTAATGATATAGCGGTTTCAGTGAGAAACCTGATTTCCTGATATCAACCAGGCTACAAAAAACAAATGATAGCAAACACAAAGAGAACTGGGTTCCTGCGCAAACTCACGAAAGTCTCTTCCAGTGTTCCCCATCCCTGGCACTGGCCGAAATAATCGCGCCTTAGCTGGGAACTGTAAATGTTTAAGAGGAAAAATATAAACTTTATCATCACTTTAGGTGGATCGCCAAACAATTAGGAATGTTAGCCTCGTTGAGTAGTTCCACGAGTTTTGTCCTGTTCTGAAGGCATATAGGTTAGGTAAAAATATGAATCCACAATGCACACCAAAAGATCTAGTAAGATATTTATTATTCAATATTTAGTCAGCGTTTTACTAAGTTATTTCCTAGTTTTAGGAAAAGAGTTATTCAATTTATGAAATTTCAGTCACTTCGTCAAATTGACTGGGCCTCAGAATGTTTCAAAAGATTTCCACTTTCGACAGACGCGTTCAAAAAGATAGTACCTAAAAGTCAAAAGACTTTCTCAGAGTTTAGCTGTCGAAAATTATTACTTTCTGTCGACTGTTTTATTCGAAATTAATATCCGCTTAAGAGCTAATGTCAGCATGCGTCAGACAAACAGCGGCAAGTCACCCAAAATTTGTTTTCACGCCTACTTTCATATTTTGTAGCTCAATATGTCCTAATAATTGTGGTATAGTTTATCAAGAAAAGCGAGATTGACTTGAATACTAGTGTGCTTTTCACCTCATGCCCTTGCATTTCACGTTTTATGCCATTTAATGTCATCCTTTTATGATTGGGAATTTCAATATGTGTCTGTACTTATGTTACGTACTTTCCCCTAAAAATGAAACCCTTGTCTTGAGTGTACCTTTGACCAGGTTTAAGTTTCTTGGATTACTTTTTCATATTCCTCTTCTTTCTGTTAAAAACCAAATATTTTTATATAACTGAGTCTTGAATTGCAAAAGACCCAGCACCAATCTGTGATCCAACAAAATAACTGGGCTCGAGTTATACTTCTGAGAAAAATAGCGGATTAGATACCCTTAATTTTATTCTTTCGCCCGAAATTTACTAGCGTTCAGTTATGTATTTACAATCAGAAAATCCTTTATGAGCAAATTTGATAGGAATGCCCTCTGGCTACATTTCTATCTTGTTTTTTATAGACTTCATAGGATTTTCCAAAGACTTAGCAGTGCTGACACCATTTATGGGACATCATGAAAAACTTTGGTTGGAAAATTTTCATGCCTCTACAATCTTATTTTATCGCTGGTATGTTGATGATACTTTTTGCTTATTTAACTGAGATCGAGATGCCACTATATTTTTCGACTATATCAACTCTAGGCACCCTAACATCAAGTTCACTATGGAAAAACAGGTTAATTATATTACAAATTACCCTTTTTTGATGTCCTGATTGACAACCATGACCCCAGTTCCTCTCTAACTAGGATTTACCGCAAGAAAACTTTCACTGGGTTACTAACTAATTATTTCAGCTTCACCTCGTACTCTTACAAAGTGGGTCTCATTAAGACACTCGTTGATAGGGCTTACAAGATTAATAACACCTGCTTAGGGTTTCACGAGGACATTAAAAATCTTACTGATATTCTAAAAAAGAATCTTTTCCCTGCTCATTTAATTAATCGAGAAGATTATAAACCGTTTCATTACTGGGACTCAAAACAATCATCATCCCCGGGATTCCCTTCCTACCACTTCACCTACGTTCTACTTTAAGCTACCCTACATAGGCCACTTCTCTGCTTTCACTCAAAAAAAAAGATCTGCCATTTTATTAAGCGCTATTGCAATGACTTGGATATGAAACTGGTTTTCTCTACCTTCAAAATCGGTAACTTGTTTGGTGTGAAAGACCCTGTCCCTGACGGGCTCCGTTCACGTGTAGTTTATAAGTTTGTATGCGCTGGCTGTAATGCCTGTTACGTCGGTGAAACCTCTGCCGGCATTTTTCCACACGTGTTAGAGAGCACTAAGTCAGTGACAGGGCCTCTCACATTTTCAGGCATCTGAAAGATTCTCCACATTGTCACGCTTTGTGTTCTACAGATAACTTCCATGTTTTAGATCACGCCTCCACCAGCTTTCAGCTTGAGATAAAAAAGGCTATTCATAATCAAAGAGAACAACAATCTTTGAATCAGCAGTTACACTGAAGAAATGTAAAATGGTTTCCGTGTTTACATAGCCTGATGTAAACACGCGGAAGGTTGGGAGAACACGAAATAAGCGTAGGAAACCACAACGCGAAGCGGAGTGGTTTCCAGCTTCCAGCTTTCTACGCTTATCTAGTGTTCTCCCAACCTCCCGTGCGTTTACATCAGGCTATGTAAACACGGAAACCATTTTACATTTCTTTTATAAAATAACTAATGAAAGAGGAACGAAAACCGTGTTTACATGCGCTCATATAAAATGGTTATATGGCCAATAAGAGCGCGCGTATTATTTGAATTATTTTATAACATGTAAATCTAAAACTATCTTTTTAATTCTCACACTTTCATGCTTTACCTCTTTTCATGTTGTCACTATTCATCTTAATTAGCATTGTTCTACTTACTAAATAATTCAATTTTCAATTCTTTGTACATGTTTTACAGACTCAAAAGTTTTGTCGCTTTCTTTAAAACACAGTTATTTTTTAAATCCAAAAAATAATAATTATAACTCAAACATTTTCTGTTAAGTCTAGAAAGTAAGAGGATTGTTAAAAGTAATTTCCTTCAGAAATGGAGAATAGTTAAATTGTTTCCCAAAGACATCATTGTTTTCACTTTTCTTCAAAAAATGGGAGCTCTGATTCTCCAACATTTTCCTTCGCGATACATAAGCACCAAAAAAGGGAGGGGGGAAAGGGAACTTTAGTACACCTTCAGAAGACAAACACTTCTTTTTTGGGGGGGTAGGCATTGCCCCATACTTTTCGGTAGTAAAAGTTTTCTCCTCTGAGAGTATATCACGCCCCGTCCACTACCACATGGGCCAAACTATGACGTCATCATTGGTTATCTCGTGACGTCACTAGATGTCGTAGAGGAAAAGGAGAAAACGCAGGATACTTAATGGGAATGTCTAAATAGGTACAATAATTATATCTTCTCTTTTGTAAATCCTCCCTTCTCCCAAAAAAAAAGCTACCCAATTGACTTCTTATTAGTTGTGTAACTTCTAGATCTTAAACTCATAGCTTGCCGAAATGGCTCTGGGTCTCTCTGAGAAGCGAAACAGCTTCACAATCTATGGCGGGACATTCATAGGTAGGATGTTTCAGTCTGTTGTAAAAGTTTATTGTGACATCCAGCTGTAACTTAGAATCCATTTAACTTCAAATAAACCTTCATGAGTTAGGACCGTTTTGGTTCCTTTCATGTTGTGGAAGTTTATCAACGCTCAGCGAAAACAAAACAAAGGAAACTTTATTTCTTTAGCAGATCCTAACCCCAGTTTCTGAACATTTCTGTCCTTTTAGCTTGGCCTTTTTTCGAAACGGGACCTTGCGCTAAAGGTTTAATTAAAAATAATTAATGCTTGTTGGATAATAAGAAATGCATGGGTATTATCGATCACATCTGATTGCCAATGAGTTTTAAAAAAACTACTGGATAAGTAATCAGAAATGTGATTTTCAAATTTAAAGTTAAAATTTTTAATTTTGCACGCCATGTCTTAGATAAAGAAAGCCTTCCCGCTGTGGACCACGATAACAAAATCAAACTTATCAATTGAAAATTGTTCAATTTTAAAGGCCCATTTCCAACCTTGATGCAACGCGCGCCGCGACCTACTTTCCTGTAACGCGAAATTCCCAGATCACCGAAAACCTTCTAAAATCGTCTTTCTCAAGAGCCATCCTGGACACATAGTCAACTGTTTTACGGTAAATACATTCGCCGTTCGTCATTTCACAGTTTCTTTACAGTATTTTGAGTTTTGTCTGGAAGAATCCGAAAAAAATTTTTTTTAAGTGTCACGCTTGGATCTCTTCGTACTCAGTGAACAGAGTCGGCGAAAAGGACAACGTTCAAATTTGTTCACTTTCTAGAAGCGCTTGAGGATTCTAAATGAAGATAAAATATTTCCAATTGAAATTGGTACTTTTCAAAGAGAAATATGGAAAAATATAAGACTGCCGGACTGTGTACAAGGTCAGCGAAACAGATAACGTTGGCATTTTTTTCACTTTCTAGAAGCGCTTGAGGCTTGTAAATGAAGGTAGAATATTTTCCAACGAAAAATTGGTATATTTCAAAGAGAAACATGGAGTTATTTGAGGACCGTGTCCAGCCGTGTCATTGAAAAGTTTTTAAGAGTCAAGCGCTTGGATGGCTTCGCACTCTGTATACAGGGTTAGCGAGAAACATCAAGTTCGAAATTTTTAGGCTGCCTGGAAGCGCTTGAGGATTGTAAATAAAGGTAACACATTTTCGTATAAATGCTCTTTGGATTTCGAAGAGAAATATGGAAAAATATCGGACTGCCGAACGTTTAATTACTTTAAGTTTAGTCACTTCATTGCAGGAACGTCAGCGACACTGACAGTTTGCATTACAATTCTTATTTGCTGCTTTGCATGGACAACAACCTCGACCACTCTTTCGAGCGCAAATTCCTCTCCACGGACAGGAAACTTCAACTGACCATTGGTGGATCAACATTTTAACCCTCTTCGAAAGGATTTTCGCGTTCGTCTTTAGCAACAACCAATCCATAGGCGTTTACTGCCTCGGAATCTACTAAATCAATGGTTCATCTGATTCCATACCGGAGTAAAACGTATAGAACTGTTTTAAACAGAATTATTTTGATAAGCTCTTCAAATTCATCGGAGAAAACACCGAAGGTATTTTGAGACGTGACATGGTTAAAATAACTGACCAATCAGAGGCGCTATTTAAACAAAAGCGGTGGTTCAAAACAAAAACAAACGACCTCGTTGCATCAAGGTTGGAAATGGGCCTTTAAGCTAGTTAGTGAATTTTTCGAAGAATTACAGCCTATATGTTTGTTTTCTAATTAAATTAATTACTGTTGTAAAAATGACCCATCTAAGCATCTAAATCTTTTTAGGAACCTCACAACGTACAATTTTAGGCAGAAGTTTAACTAAGTAAGCTCGTCCCAAGGTATTGGACAATTCGGTATGTAGGAAGCTCGTGGTTGAATTTTTTAAATTTCGATTACTACATTAATTCGATGATTTCATCAGGGCGCTTTAAAGTGTTGGACCTTGACAATGGGTGTTTATTCATGGCTGGGCGCTCATTGAATTTTTGCCATTTTCGATAAAAGATGCACCATAGACGATGTTACCATTTAGAAATAGTAAACCTGTAAAGGAATGATAATCAATACTTCTCATCTACAGGAGCTTATTCGAGGCTAAGCGCTTATAAAGTTTTCCTTCCTACAGGATGGGTACTTTTTTGAGATGGGCGCTAAATCGAGTACATATATATATATATATTTCACCATACGGACCTCCCAGCCGGCAAATAACATATATATATATATATATATATATATATATCGTGTCTTGGATACATGTAAAAATTATTAATGATCCCTTGAAAGAACATGTACGGTATTTTCATGATAAAAGTTCTGAGTCTTTTCTATCATAACACTGTTAGCTTACGCGAAATTGTTCTTCCTAAAATGAATGCTGTTATGTTACTCGTTATGAAAAATGATTGATTTGCCAGTGGCTGAATTTACATTTGTTATTCACATAATGGTTAACATCATTTACAATGATATTAACCATTATTTGTACTAAATAGCCAAAATTTTGATGGTTAGCCGTAAAAGCCATCACCCCATTGAGACCCTTCTTCTACTATGCTGAGCCCATAATTCTCAAATGCGACTTGTTTGGCTATGACCGTGTAACCTTAGAAAACGAAGTTTCCGCGAATTTCGAGAAATCAGGTAATGTTGACATCAATTCTAAATTAAACGGGAGGCATTTTGTTATTTTTATTATTTTATATTTGTTATTTTTCGAAGACAAGGAGGAAAATTAGCCATCATGAATTTTTTTCATTCAAATGATGACTCGGTGTTAGTGCCCTCTAATGGCAATTTTCTTGTAATTTTCTGAGAAAAAGAGGAAAGGAAAAGGTAAAAGCAGCGGGAAATGCCGTTGCGAGTTTTTTTAGGAAAGTGCCTTCTGGATGCGCGGATCCTACAACGTAACTGTAGTGCAGTCCATTTTCCCCACCTCTCTTCTCTTGACTATTGTTTATTACTGAAAGTCAAGCTACCTCCTCTCCCAGATGTCATTTGCTTGTTACAATATTTCAGTCACTGTATTCAAAGGTAAGACAAGTGATGTAGTTATTCTCGAGCAAATCCCCGATCCATTCCGTCCGTTTTCGCATGCGTTAGAACAGTTACTATATTTGTCTTCGATCATGCAAATCACACTAGCAAGAAAATGAAAAGTTCATGAGTACAACGGGCCAGTTTTCACGCACAGATAGCACACCCTTTAAAGACAGAAGCTTTATCGATCTGATCGATCTCGTGATGCGTTCCATAAGGGATGAACACTTAGGCCTAACGTTTCACATTAAACAGGGTAAAATGATTCATTTTTCATCCCTGGTAAAATGTGACGTGCCAAACCGAATATAGTCACTTAGTTTTTTTTAGTATTTTTGGCTTCGATCATGCAAATCACACCCATTAGAAAATGAAAAGTTCACGAAGACAAGGAGTCGATTATCACGCACATATAGCTTACCGTTTAAAGAAAGAAACTTAAGTTGTATTGTGATCGACCTTGTGATGAAAATAAAATCTTTCAAAGAGGTCAACACATAACCCTGACGTTCCCTATTTAAAAAAGAATAAAAAAGAACAACACTTTTCATTTTTTATGTTCAATTACATCATCAGTGATAAAAATTTTGTGTTATACAAAACCGAAATACTGAGTACTTATTGATTGAGTGGAAGGGCCGGACGGGAACAAATACTTGGCTCGGGGTCATGAACTACGGACCGAGCGCAGCGAAGTCCTTGCTTCATGAACGAGAGCCAAACCAAACTCACATCAATAAGCATTCTATCATATGATCACTAACTGTTCAAAATTTCAACCTAAATAGGACGCCATAGACGAGCATACGAACACACACAAAAAATTATGCAATTGAAACTTTTCGTTTTTATTTGGATTAGCTAAGAGGGGGGAAGGGAATTACCTAAAACACAAGTGATCTGGATACCCAGAACACTGTGACAGCGGAGGTTCGGAAGGTTGAGAAACGTCCCGACTGTAATTCGTTGTTTTTGTTGTTTTATTTTGAAAGCATCAGCCACATTGTCAACATCTTGGTAAGTGCAATTGAAAATCTTTTCTTGTCACTCGGTTTTTATCAGCTTTAGCTATTTAGTAACTGTAGCCGAGGTAAGGCACTAATGGCAAAGCCTGGTGACGGCTTTTTCGATCCTTGTGTTTGCAAAATGTAGTTATGTCTCATTTCGAGCGTTAGCCCTTCGTAAAGCGGTTGATGGGGCGATTGAATCGCCACCACGGTCCGATAAATTCGTTCTACGGCGACTTTTTCAAATCTCTGTGGCTTCATACTGTATAATTTATCCTCATTCACTAAGGTTATTGAGTGTCGTCCAATTTGAGAAATTGATGATCATAAAACTAAAATCAGACCCCTATTTATGTTGTGGACTGTCCCTCGCTGAAGGAAATCCGTGGTGCTTCATTACGTGGTTTTCCAGTGGCTATGATCTGCATTAGCTATTAACTCGACTTTGTTTCAGGAGAGCTCAACGAACGATCTAGAGATCGCGATAGATGCGAAATTTCCGCTTTCTACTTGTACACAAGCGTTTCATGATCGAGATACCCTTCAAATCTTTGGTTACTCGCGGCGGGTCTACGGTACATATTTTTCTAAGGCCGTAATCTGTTTCTTTGTCTGTTAAAGCGCCAGTCTCACATTAGAAGATAATTCATGACGCTGTGCGCTCACGAAGAGAGAAGTTTTAATTTTCTTTGAGAAACTGAAAATTTCTTAAATTCACTGTAAGTTAATACATAGTAAAAACGTCCTTTTCCGTTGAACGGATGCTTTATATTTCCACCGCTAAATTGCTCTCTTCAAACCTTTATGGTTAACCACTGTTTAATTAATTTGAGAAACTGATGGCCTCTACAATCATGTGATCAAAAACTAAAATCAATCCTACTTTAAGACATCATTATTGATAATGCGTACTTTCCTTTACTGAAGTCAGAGGATATTCGCAGTGTTACAGTTCGTGGTTTTCCAGTGTCCATAATTTTCACCAATAATTCACGTGACCTTGTTTGCTTTTTGTGAAGTACCAAGGTCTCGCATAAGAAAAGAGGTCAGTCTATGACACCACGTGCTCACGAAGGAAGATGACCACATTGAGACTCTCCCAAAATTAATCCTGTTTTGTTGACATTTTTCCTGTGCCTATCAAGTCCTCTAATGTTATGCAAAAATCGCAAGCGAAGTGAATGAATTTGTTTCAAAGCGACTTCGTTAAGCCTCAGTGGCTTCACATCTTACCAATCTTCCTCATCAGCAATGAAAAGGCTCGTTTCCAGCAACATTGGTTTGATAGCCCGGTAATAAACTGCTAAAGCAATCTTTTCGAATGCTGCCATATTGCACAATGTCAACGCTTAAAACTCATTAAATGCTACTTTGAGTCAGTATTCAATATATGGTCACCATCAATCACCACACAAAAAAACCAAAAAACTAAGAAAAGGGAAACTAGATATTATACTGATGACTATATTCCTTACCTGCTTCTTTGAAAACCGGCTCAATTAAAACTAATTGATTTGCCTGCGGCTGAATTAACATTTGTTTTGTGTTTCTTTTTCGAAAGTAGAATACTGATTTCTGAGGGGCTTTCGTTTTCCAGTAATGTTATCGTTGTCTAATTGTCAAGCTACGCAATAAAAGCACTCCGCAATCGCTGAAAATATCAACAAGTTGCCTTTGGAGAAACAGGTGACTGAGGAGGGAAAAAGTTTTTGAGTTTGCTTACGTGATGAGTAAATCCAAAGGTTCTGTTTGGATCATAAAAAATAGATCAAAGTTACTTATTCCCAATAGTGTCTACATCTGTATGAGTCAGTGAGTGAGTAAGCTGGTGGCACATTTACATATTGAAGTCTACGTAGAAACCTGTTTCTATACTTCGCTTAGCTGCGCTTTAAGAACATTAGTTCAAAATTAAAGTTAAAATGCCGGCCATTAGGCAAACTTTTGTGAATTAGATTTATATCAAAATGTCAGCTTAAGGTTTACAAAAAACAATTTTAAGGTATTAAAATTAAAAGAAACAGCCGTAGAGAATGGTTTTGATATCTATGATGTTCTGAATGTTTGCTTTCTCATCTGTACAACAAAACAATCACAGTTAAATGCTGGCCATCAGCGGACTTAATATGATGCTTCTTCCGGCTGTACGATTACAGGTGTCCGATTACAGCTATCTGTACGATTACACTGTCCGATTACAGCTATCTGTACGATTACACTGTCCGATTACAGCTATCTGTACGATTACACTGTCCGATTACAGCTATCTGTACGATTACAGGTGTCCGATTACAGCTATCTGTACGATTACACTGTCCGATTACAGCTATCTGTACAATACACTGTCCGATTATAACTGTAAAGAATGCTTGGTGGAAAATAACGCACGTAATGCACCAATCACATTTGCGGAAATTGTGATGGTTATGATTAATAATAAGATCAGTTATGTTGTGGATAAATACACTTACTTTTTAGTTATAAGTAACCCTAAATGTACGCTCGCCTTTAAATTGGCTCCATTGAGCTATTACGCTGTACTATAAATCCAAATTTAAACTCTGAAGATTTCTTTCGTGCATTTCTTTCTATTTCTAAGTAAGTCTTGGTTAAATGTCACCATAAATAAGATACAAGGGGAATTACGATTTTTATTAGTTCCGTCACGTCATCAGACAAACTTTTCAAGTGCTATTTAAATCAAGACTGAAATGCCAATAAAAAAGATTTCGTTTATGTAAAGAAATGATAAACGAACAGAATCGTATTGAATGGTTTAAATCATCTTGGCATGCCCTCACGATGTTCAGAAAGTTTGTGTTTTAATCCATTACTGTATCAAGAAATGGGCCGTTGTTGTGGGTTAAATTCGACTTCACAAGTTCAAACAAAAGCCTTTTGTTGTTTGTTGCGCTGAGGAAATTGTGCTGAGACTCGGCGAAGATGAATTTCAAATCGTCACAAGATTGTTGGCGTGTCAAATTAGCGGCACTAGTGGAGAAGGGTTGGGAAAGTCGCTCATGAGGGTGCTGTTCACACAGGGGTACCCAATGGAGAAAATGCCCTTCACTATGCTTGGTCTCTCAGAATATATTTTTTTTATCAGCGAACCAGTTGATTATAAATTTATTAACACGATAAGGATGCTTTGTTGTTAAAAACATTCACGAACTATACTCGGCAAGAGGACGAGAGGAAAAAAAGCAAACTAAACAAAACTGAATCTTTTTTGAACAACTTTTCAAGGTTTTCAATGTGAACATAAGCGTAAATATTCCGTAGTGTAACATGTCTTGAGGGTTTTTCTTTCTTCGAATTACATACCGAATAGCCATTTTAGAAGTATGCAATAAGGCTTATTCACTATTGTTATTAACCCCAAACAAAATACCTGGAAATGCTGAATTCTTTATTCTGTTCTTTGGATCAGTTGATAATAGCGCGCAGCACAACGCCGCAAAACGATGAAGCTATTATCGATGGTTTCACTTGGTCAAGAGTTGTGAATTTTAAAACTAACTTGCCTAACTCGTAGAAAAGAAAGAAAAGAAAAAGCTTCGTCTATGAAAACTCGCACTTTGAACTGGAAAAATCGCTCGATTAAGCCGTTGGATTGAAAAAAAGGATCAATGTGGTCGTTCTAATTTAGTCTTAAAACAATGAAAGCATTGGTTGATAGCGCAGCTCTTATCAAAGAAGCGCTAGTCTTAATACTATCACGCTTTCACTCTCGTAACGTAAAGAAAAGAGAAGGAAATTTTGTGTTTGGGAAAATACCACTTAGGAATTAAAAAACGCTCAACTTAAGTGGTTGGATTTAAAAATGATATTTAAAGGTTAATTAATGTTCCAATTTAGTCTTGCAGTGAGAACACTGGCGGCGCGCGCGGCTTTTAACAAAGAGGTGATAGTTTTAAAACTATCTAGTTTTAGTCGTAACGTAAAACAAAATAGAAGAAAGAATTGGCGTTTGGGAAAATACTTCTCAGGAATTAAGAATAACGCCGAGTTAAATCGCTGGACTAAAAAAATCAGTAATATTTGCGGGTTGTCGTTCTTCTTTAGTCAGTTCCAGTGAAAACTCTGGTGGCGTGCGCGGCATTTAACAAAGAGGTGAAAGTTTTAAACTACTCTGCGTTCCTTTTTGACGACAATAGAACATCGCATAACTAACGCTACTATTGTTGCCGTATGATAATTTTATGTTCTTTCAGTGCGTGGCCATAAAGACAGCTATTTTCAGTGATCTTTAAGTGAGCTTTGTCAAAGTTAGACCTCGTTTTGCGAAAAAAATGTCGAAGTACTACGAAGTCGCAAAAATTCTGGCTGTGCGTTCCATTGACGGACATAAAGAGTATCGGGTGAGATGGAAGGGTTTCTGAAGCAAGGTCGATACTTGGGTGCAGGAAGACGATTGCAACAGCGCAATGAAGAATGCGAGTAACGAGTATCCATATGTTCCGATATGTATTCCAGAATAAGCCGTAATGTAATAAAGATCGTCGGTGGAAAATGTCGTTTGAGATCAAAAGAGTGAAAAGACATTAGACTTCTTATCTTGTGTTACAAATCTTGCCGTCTGGAAAATCAGATGCCGTCTTCGCGGTACATAAAACCTTCAGCGGCGTTCAGTCATTCATCTCTTAAAGGATTAAAATTCATCTCGGTTTTTGTTTTTTGTTTGTTCTTTTTTCCAGAGGATGAAAAACTTCGACAATATCAGTGCGCAACAAACGCAAATCAAGACCTTGTTCTAAAGCCGCGGCTAAACGAGCGATTTTTTTGTTTGCGATGGTGATGCGATTTTGCCAGTTTCACGGAATGAGTTTAATTCAAACAAGTTTCATTCTTACCATTCACACAAATTTCATTTGGTTTCATCACTCTTTGTCAGTCTCTCAGTTGCGTCATTCTGTGTCTTGACCGACCCTCCCTGAGCAGCAAGTGACCTTGAACAAAAAGTAACTCCCTACTCCTCCCCAGGGTAAGACTTGACATAAACGCTCTTTCGCTTAATTTTCAACTTTCTCGCTCGTGCAGTAATCGGCTATGTTCGAATTTACCTCGTGAATTTCGCTATTGTAATGGCAGCGAGTTTGAATTTCCCTCGTGAATTAATAAGCCATTGTTTGGCTCTAAAGCTATTGTTTCAAGATATTCTTTTATGGATATTTGAGATACTAAACAAAGGGCATTGTCTTTGAATTTGATCAGCTTTTCTTTTCTATTTCTGACTAAGTCATGATTAAATCCAATACAGGCCTGAAATTTTTTTCAGGCCTTATTTTCACTACTGCCTAAGTAGTGCACATTACTGCGAGGTTCACTTTCATTCACGTTAATTCATCAATGAAAATAAAAGGATCGACAATCCCCAAATAAAAATCGTAAAGTACTTTGGCGCACTCAAGATGAAAACATGCGTTGAATCACTACCTAAACAAACAATGGGCATAGTTTTCAATGCAAAAAATTCTCAGTTTTTTAATTAGTCCTTACTGACAGAATGTACACGGCCAAAATCGGCCTGTAGCAAATCTTCGAGTTGTCTATTTTCGTTCTCAGCCACAAGAAATGCCATTTCCAAAGCCACTGAATACGTAACTTTCAGTTTTTCTTATCGTATTTTGGTTTTCTTCCCCTTCTAGGAAAGTCTGAACGCCACTATCTGTAAGCGATAGGAATTTTCCAATGTTTTAGCAGCCATAATCCGAAAAAATTCGACAAACGACCTCGGATTGAGAATGATGAAGGCTTTGCTGTTCATTCATCAACCTGACCGAGTGGCGCCAAACGCGAAAGACGTGTCAACTGATTGGCGATATCAAACACTTGTGAAAAAATATCGTATTTTTTCACGTGTGTTGTTACTGCTTTTCTCAGAGCTGGAAATCCTTGTATAACAACGTAGTTTATATGATAAAATCTCTTTGCTTCAGTCACGTTATCAGATACACTTTTGTGAATTAGATTACTGCTAAAAATGTTCTAAAAAAATATTATAAAAATATTCTAAAAGATCAAAAACGTGCAGAATCGTATCGTGTGGTTCTTACATTAGTCAAGATGTATTGAAAGCTGTTGATCTCTTTCGTAAAACAACACACTTAAAAATCATGGTATAAGTTGGCCTCATTACTGAGGGAAATTTAGGAATGTAGGAAAAATTGTCGTTTCACTTTCAAAAGTTTCAGCTGCGAGGTCAATAATTTTATCGGTCAATAATATTATCAGTGTACTGTTTTTTTTAGAGTAACTTTATCTTAACTTTAGCTTTAACTTTACGGTCACATATGGAATAAGTAACTTCTCTATCGTAAATGCATACATTATTTATTATTTTTTTTAAGTCCTGTCCTGTCCTGTGACTATTAAGTCATGTTATGTTGTGCAAAAATCGCCACCGGATGAAATAAATTCGTCACAAAGCCGGAGTTCTTCAAACCTCTGTGGCCCCACAGCTTGTTCATCGTTCTCATCAGCTAAGGATAGATTCGTTTTCAGTGACATTCATCTGATAAGTAAGCTCGTTCCTTGGTAATAGCTTGCTACAACAATATTTTCAAGTGTTCCATGCCATATAGCGGAATGTCAGGAAATCTTCCAGACAGTTGTGGTTAAAGGTTATGTCTCTTGTTAGCCTAAGAATTGAAACGCTTAAGAACAAGTCTCTGTAAGAATCAAACATCTTGGGAAATGAAAACTTTCAACCCCCCTTCAAATTTTGCATGCAGTTAGGCAATCAGGGGGGATGCACAAAAATGCCCTTTTTAAAGGTTGCTGCGCTCTCGTTGCCATGGGAACAACGGCTGCTTGTTCGAGGCCTGGGGCCTCATTTTCATACAAAAACGTCGCCAAAAGAGAATGAAATGTTTATTTCTCTATCTCAAGCTAAATTCAGCATTACAAATTGGCACTTCAATCATACGTAGTGACATCATTCGTCTTCATTTTAATTCCTTTTATTTTTCCCTGGGAGTAAATGTAAACACACCAATAGATTATTTATCTCGGTACTGTTTCGTTTATTTTTGTAATCGGGTAAAACAGGGAAAACGTTTATCTGAATTTCTCCAGAAGTACACCGATTCTGGAACTGAAACTACTCACCTAGCTGGTTATAATATTCTAGTTTTTTAATATGTAAAAATCTCTGCGGGTCTGCCTCTACTTTTTATGGGGGCAATTCGCGAAAAAAGTTAAAAATCAGATATTGCATAATTTGGCGATGTTTACATCTAATGTTCTTAACAACAAACGTTTCAGACAAATGAAACGTGCGAGGCTTTGAAAGAATGTTATCTTATGAGCAATATTCCGAAGAGAAATCTCGCCTCTGTTTGTGATCTTTTAAAAAAAATTGATCAACCTTCGCGGAGGACAACTCGACGTAACTACAAACATATACCTGTAACGAAGTAGAAATGCAGATGAAAAACAAAGCATTATATTGATACTGCTGACCACTCTTTCCTAGTTCCTTTGTGGAAAACAGGTAATACAACAATATTCATTCCCCAAGATTATCAAATGCTTTGATGAAGGGCTAACACTCGAAACGTCAGCTTCAGAAACTCATTGCAATGGCCAATTTACATTGTCAACTCTGTTGGTAAAGGCAAGTTATATTGTATATCCCACCAAAGTTTCTTTGGAAACTTACCCCGTTGATTAATGTTGTTTACAGAAACTATGCATGGGGAAAGTTCTCATAGCAAAAGTTAAGATTATTGCTGTTTTGTTTATCGTTGTCCTATGACTTTACAGTCATGTCATGTTGTACAAAAATCAGAACTGGAGTAAAATGAAAGGTGACAAACCGATTTTGTCAAACCGTTGTTACCTCAAATCCTGGCAATCATCCTCGTCAGTCACGAATAGATTCGTTTTCAGCCATATACTTCAGATAAGTAAGCTCATTACCTGATGATAAACTGCTAGAACAACATTTTCAAATGCTCCCAGAACGTTGTAGAAAAAGGTTTATCAATCCTTCTTGTTTTTTCTAAGAAACCTTCAACCTTTCAAAACAACTTAATTGATGGGGCGACCCTCCGACCATTAATCAAACTCAAGCATGCGTCAATATTTTTACTCTGTATGAAGAACAAACGAAACAGCTGGATCAAAAATCATTGGAATAAGAGATGACTTTCATAGCGTGACAGCCACACAGTCCGTTTCAAAAAATCTGTGCAGGTCAAATTAAGTTTACAAGTTTCACCGAATGTGATCCGTTGATGTGTTCTAGTTGTACTTATCTTACGTCCCTTCTTTTATTATTATAATTTATAAAGCCTCTATAGTGAATTCTAACACTTTCAGCTCGTTACAAAAAGTTTGCAGGTGAAATCGACCAAGCTCGCTTTTGTAACTTTACATGTGTGTTCCTGTTTGTGGTAACTCATTATGAATCCAGATTATCGAATCATTTAGTATTGCGTTACTAAAAATAATGTTTCCCTGATAACAGGAGAGGATGGCAATGGAAACCGAGTAACAGAAGCCATGATAGCTTTCATGACCATCGCCTTACTTGTTTCCGTGTTCCTGCTCAACTCAGATCGTATTCAGAAAGCCATTGAGATATGCAGTGAATGTTTGATTTTACTAAATAGCACCGATCAAAACAGCAAAGACCAATTTGATTCAGTACTGCCACAATGTTACAGCGACATCTTTACAGTTCTTTTCAGCAAGATGCTGTCTGTCTTATACAGAGAGTCTGGAATTATGCTTCAAACACTTGGCGAAAACCTAAAGGCGAAGGAGCATGTTGAGAGGGCCCTTTCCATAGCTACCGAAATTGGCGACAAAAGCGAAGAAGCATCCTGTTACGGAAACCTTGGAGCGCTGCTTCAGTCGCTCGGGGAATACGACAAGGCTCAAGAATATCTCCAAAAGGCGCTTGTCATCAAAACTGAAATTGGCGACATAAAAGGGGAAGCATCATGTTATGGAAACCTAGGTACTGTGTTTCTGTCGCTCGGGCAATACGACAAGGCTCAAGAGTATCTCCAAAAGGCGCTTGTTATCAGAACTGAAATTGGCGACAGACAAGGAGAGTCAACTGTCTTCGGAAACCTTGGTAATTTGTTTCGATTGCTTAAGCAATACGACGAGGCTGAAGAGTATCTGCAAAGAGCGCTTGTCATCAAAACTGAAATTGGCGACAAAAGAGGGGAAGCATCATGTTATGGAAACCTAGGTATTGTGTTTCAGTCGCTCGGGCAATACGACAAGGCTCAAGAGTATCTCCAAAAGGCGCTTGTCATCAGAACTGAAATTGGCGACAGACAAGGAGAGGCAACTGACTACAGAAACCTAGGTACTGTGTTTCTGTCGCTCGGGCAATACGACAAGGCTCAAGAGTATCTCCAAAAGGCGCTTGTTATCACAACTAAACTTGGCGACAGAAAAGGGAAAGCGTATTGTTATGGAAACCTAGGATATATGTTTCTGTCGCTCGGGCAATACGCCAAGGCTAAAGAATATCTCCAAAAGGCGCTTGTCATCAGAACCGAAATTGGCGACAAAGAAGGAGAAGCAATTGACAACGGAAACCTAGGTACTATGTTTCACTCGCTCGGGCAATACCACAAGGCTCAAGAGTATCTCCAAAAGGCGCTTGTCATCAGAACCGAAATTGGCGACAGGAAAGGACAGGAAACTGTCTACGGAAACCTTGGTACTATTTTTCAGTCGCTCGGGCAATACGACAAGGCTAAAGAGTGTCTTCAAAAAGCGCTTGTCATCACAACTGAAATTGGCGACAGAAAAGGAGAGGCAGCTAACTACGAAGAGCTAGGATATATGACTCAGTGGCTCGGGCAATACGACAAGGCTCAAGAGTATCTCCAAAGAGCGCTTGTCATCAAAACTGAAATTGGCGACAGAAAAGGGGAAGCATCATGTTATGGAAACCTAGGCACTGTGTTTCTGTCGCTTGGGCAATACGACAAGGCTCAAGTGTATCTCCAAAAGGCGCTTGTCATCAGGAATGAAATTGGCGACAGAGAAGGAGAGGCAACTGACTACGAAAACCTAGGTACTATCTTTGAGTTGCTCGGGCAATACGACAAGGCTAAAGAGTATCTCCAAAAGGCGCTTGTCATCAACACCGAAATTGGCAATAGAAAAGGAGAGGCAACTAACTACGGAAGCCTAGGAAATATGTTTGAGTCGCTCGGGCAATACTACAAGGCTCAAGAGTATCTCCAAAGAGCGCTTGTCATCAAAACTGAAATTGGCGACATACAAGGGGAAGCATCATGTTATGGAAACCTAGGTACTGTGTTTCTGTGGCTCGGGCAATACCACAAGGCTAAAGAGTATCTTCAAAAGGCGCTTGTCATCAGAACTAATATTGGCGACAGACAAGGAGAGGCAACTGACTACGGAAACCTAGGTACTATCTTTGAGTTGCTCGGGCAATACGACATGGCTCAAGAGTGTCTCCAAAAGGCGCTTGTTATCAGAACTGAAATCGGTGACAGACAAGGAGAGGCAAGTAACTTCGGAAGCCTTGGTAACTTGTTTAAAGTTATCGGGCAATACGACAAGGCTAAAGAATATCTTCAAAAAGCGCTTGTCATCACAACTGAAATTGGCAACAGAAGAGGAGAGTCATCAGTCTACGCAAACCTTGGTGGTTTGTTTCTGTCGCTCGAGCAATACGACAAGGCTAAAGAGTGTCTCCAAAAAGCGCTTGTCATCAAAACCGAAATTGGCGACATACAAGGGGAAGCATCATGTTATGGAGGCCTAGGTTGTGTGTTTTGGTCGCTCGGGCAATACGACAAGGCTAAAGAGTGTCTCCAAAAAGCACTTGTCATCAGAACTGACATTGGTAATGAGGAAGGGAAAGCGGCAGATCTTGCAAACCTTGGAAGTTTGTCTAGAGAAGTTGGAGATTATGAAGCCTCGGAAGTATACTTGGAGAAAGCTTTATCCATATCCAGAGATATTGGAGATAGAAGAAAAGAGTTCGAAATCCTTAAAAAATACGCCATTTTGTATTTATTGCAAAATAAAAACAAAGATACCATTTCGTGTCTTCGTCTGTGCATTGAAAAGTATGAGGAGCTGAGATATTTCTTGGGCGCCAATGATCACTTCAAAACATCACTTCTGGAGCACTCAGGAATATTTCCCTATAAGCTGCTTTGCAATTTGCTTTTTGACACTGGAAATGCTCGGGATGCTCTTTATTTTGAGGAGTTGTGTCGAGCTAGAGGCCTATCAGACTTAATGGTAGAGAGGTACTCGGTTGAAACGCACATCTCTGCTAATCCGAAATCTTGGTTTGGCGTTGAGAACATTTTTAGAAAGAAAAATAACTGTACTTGTCTGTACATTTCTTATTTTCACAATGATCTGCGTTTGTGGATCTTAAAGACAAGTGGAGTCCTTCACCATAGAAGAATATCAGTAGAAGAGAATCTAGTCCAGGCTGGGTTGCCCAAAGATTTGCCTTTGGATAAATTTGTGGATGATAATTTCCGGAGTCTTGGTATTTTGCCCACTAAAGATTGTGAAGATCGGTCGTTAAATATGGTTAAATTGCAACTTCTCTCCCCCGCAAAGAAGAGCTCAGCAAGATTGCTACTCGTAGAGGAGGACGAGAAAGTGATTTCAAGTCTATTTTTGTGTTACAAAATGTTTATTGCTCCCGTTTATGATTTGCTTGAGGAGCCTGAAGTCATCATCGTTCCTGACCGCAGTTTCTACAAAGTTCCCTTTGCTGCACTGAGTGAAAAGGAGGGAGCCGAATACCTCTCGGAGACTCATAGGATCCGTGTCATTCCTTCTTTGACAACACTCAAGATTATTCAAGATAGCCCAGAGGACTATCACAGCAACACTGGTGCCTTGATAATAGGCGACCCTAAGGTTAATTGGCTGCCGCCATTGCCAGGTGCGAGAAAGGAAGCGGAGATGGTCGGACGACTGGTGGGTGTTCTGCCTCTGGTAGGAGAAGAAGCAACGAAGCAGGCGGTGCTTGAGCGATAAGTTCAGTGAGCCTGATTCATTTTGCTGCCCATGGTGACGCCGAAAGGGGAGAAATTGCCCTCTCCCCCATCCCTAGTACTTCCAACAGGCGAAACGCTATCTTACCACATGAAGATTACATGTTGACGATGGCTGATGTATCACGAGTGAAAGTCAGAGCTAAACTGGTAGTACTTAGCTGCTGTCACAGTGGAAGAGGTGACATTAGAGCCGAGGGAGTCATAGGAATTGCCCGTGCGTTCTTAGGATCCGGTGCTCGCTCGGTGTTGGTTGCGCTGTGGGCCATTTCAGACTCAGCAACAGAGCAGCTGATGAGTCGGTTCTACGAACACCTTGTAGAGGGAGAAAGTGCCAGTGAATCCCTCCATCAGGCCATGAAGTGGATGAGAAATAGAAAGTCTACCAGTGTGTCTGAGTGGGCTTCGTTTACGCTGATTGGAGATGATGTGAGACTCGGGTTTGACAAGCAGAGGTAAGACTCAGTCCGAAAAGATATTTCACAAATTAAAGTCTAAGTAGATGTGAAGGTAGCTGTGATTCACTGGTCGGTGACTGTCGGCGGGGGTCCTTTGTTACCATCAAGGGTAGTTCGGTATATATCCATATACATATATTTTTTTTCTTTTCTTTTCGGAGAGTTACTATCGACGCTCTCTGGTTTAAATATAGAATCTCGAAAGGGCCTCTCTGCCAATCACATACAAGTGCTAGCCATTTATATTTTTAGATATTAAGCTTGGTATAATTGTATTTGCTTCATATCCAAAATATTAATCGAGTTTATAATGAATTGCTGTTTTTTTTTTCACTTTTTTTTACAGAGAAAGAGACCCCGACAGTGTAAATAATGAGAATCACTCGAAGGAAACAGAGCCAAAAGACTTTTAGATGCATAAATTGAATAGAGCAAAGTAGAGAACATACTTTATCCAGTATTTCATTGAAATTAAAAAAGGAGCTATCCCAAATTAGATCTAGTTCAATTTTTTGTGCTTTCTTTTTCAATATTGTTAAAAGACAAAATTTGTATCTATCCAGTGTTTTTTTTTTTACTTATTTAAACGTTGGAAATGAATGGAAATAGTATTTTAGCATAAGCCACTCAGTAAAAATTATAATAACCCAATTGATCATTTCTTATTCCTTTTGGCGGTCTTATCTTACAGGTATAATTTAGCACGCTCGACATCTCTTTTTCATAGGGGTGACTTAAGGTGTAAACAAGTAGTACTTTTCATCCTCCGCACTGAATTTTAATCAGGTAATTTATACGAATAGCACGTAGCTCTTTTAGGGGCAGTACCTCGGGTACGCCCTTTCTTGTCCGAATTTTCTGTTTATTGTGCTGTTGTGTAACAGTCTTCGAGGAGTATTTCCTCTTAATATATTTTTTCAAGTATGATTCTAATTCTGTTAGTAAGTTCATTACAATTTTTATATTATCAATCTTGTTTTAGTTATGACCAACCTTGACTGTAAGACTAAGAAATTTAAGGATGAAAATGATTTTGTAAAGCGTAAACATCTCGAAGGTATCTACTTAGTATGCGAACTCCGCTCTTCGTAGCTTAACGTGATTCGCTAGTTAAGTGTAAAAGGATGACGAAGGTTAGAGATTGGCAGCTCAGTAAGCGTCCCTTTTATAAGCGGAGACCCACACTTTCCTTGTTAGATCTGAATTAGTCCGGAGGTAATAAGTTGTATGTAAGAAAGAGAAGAATAAAGAAACCTTCAACTGAACAACGCAAAAATTATATTTCTAATATAATAAGCACAGAAAAATGTTGACGTAAGTAAGGCTTTAAAGTTAAGCGAAATCAGTAAAGTTAAAACAGTAGTTTAGATATAAAACGAACCACTAGAATCTGGTTTAATTTTTTTTTCAAAGCCTTTTGTAAGGTTTAGTTAACAAAATCTTCAATATTTGAGGAATAAATTTGATGTAGCATCTTAAAAGATCCTTGTCAACCACTCCTCTTTCAAAATATATCCTGATCAAAACTAATCTATGAAGACAGAAGTTTAAAATCGCTTCCGGATGGCAGGAATGTCATGCAGGCTCGTCAATACTTCAAGTTTTAACTGATCACTTGCCTCTTGTGATATGTGAAACAAGAGACGAACAAAACGTATCGACTATCGTACTGATTAGCGATCGGTCAGCGTTTTAACGAGCAACTCTTTTTTAAAGAAATGGTTTGTGTTCTTTCCTATTTGAGTTTAGAGAGCTTGAGCTATTTAAACCTGTATGAACATTTCAGGACCAAACTACAGGGAGCCATTGATTTAGAACGGTCAGAGTTTGCTTAACAGACTAATTTGCATAATTCATCTGTCACGGTAGCAAAATCACTAAAAATTTGAAGTCACTGCAGCGAAGGAAATTAACAAACGCAATATTTTTTTGTATTTCTATGCTTTCGAACATCTTATTAGAAGAAATCAACCGGACTTTTTAATGTCTAAAGTCACCCATCGCCCCACAGAGACCCTCTTCTAAACCAAACAAGTAAAAAATGTTTGCTCACAGCTTGCTTTCATTCGTCGAAGTTGCGCAAATATTGAAGCGATGGTTATATAATACAATGCTACGAGTTTTGTCTCGTGATCTGATAAATCATGTATCCTGGCTTGATTACAACTGATTCAATATTGCAACTGTGTTATTTACTGAGGCTGCAACGAGAATATTGCAAAGTTAAAACAAGTTTCCTCACCGCCGGCCTAGTGTTGGATCAGAAAAAACGAACAGTGTTATTCAATATTCTGATGGGTTTGTTTTTTTCTCTTGTTTTTCGACCATTATAAGCAAGTGCCACATGAAAGTCTTTTCACTTTTCGAATCATCTCTCAAAAATCCAAATAAACTAAATCGAATTTTTTTTTACGCATTTATGGAATTCATAAAAAAAAAAAATTTTTAAAAAAAATTTTTAAAAAAGAGAGTAGGTAGTTACGCCCTGGCGCGCACAATTACGGACTTTCATTTTTAGGGCTTGTTTACATGTAGGTGGGGGACCCCAGGTAGGTGAAGTAACCCGCCTGTCCATATAATTTCTTATTTTATTTCAGTCCCGTTTACATGATAGGTGGGTTGACTTGCCTAGGAGGGTTTCCCGGTCTGCCAGGTAGGGTAACCCTGTCAGCCGGGGTGACAATTTGCCATGTAAACGTCTCAAGGTGGGGCAACCCCCCTAGCCGAGGTCGCGTTCATGGCAAAAAGCTCAAAAGTGAAACACGTGTTTTAAAAACTTTGTACATTTCCTAACCGTCTCATGGCAGAAATCACCAGAAACCGCAACGGACACTCAAGGAGTGTAAAGTGTTCACATTTCGGAATATTTAGCGTTGTAAATCGACCATATTTCAAACTATTCCTTATAACATATTAAGTCAATGGTTCCTCGCGTAACCTAACACCGCGTGACACAAAGCGTGACGCCTTTATGAATAAATACACACGTGTCCGAAAATTAATCTTTCGTCTTTCTCTTTTTTTGCTCAACCTCCCTAATTGAAAGCGCAACAAAAACCTAAAGAAACCTTGCCCCAGCACCCCGGGGTTGTAAGATTGTATGTTAACGCGTTTTACTTTTCGACCAAGGCTAGGCGGGTTACCTCACCCCTTATTAGTGTTCAAATGATTTAAATGTGACTGACGTTATATGTTTAAAACTTTTAAACGGCTTTTCTTTCCCTACAAACCATCATCAACAGCCAGTAGTCGCGTATCCTTTTTAGCGGCCTCACCAACAATTCTTTTTTTTTCCACTTCAAGAACGAAATCAAAACTTAAACCACAACTTTTTTTGGACACGATTTATCATCGCCACCACACACGTTCTCTTAGGGTGGACGCAACTTGGTAATGGCACGACATCTTTTGATGTTTATTTTCATGATTACTTTCTGTCGACTGTTTTATTCGAAATAATTTCACATACGCTTTAATTTTTCAGTACATCAAAACAAAAATTAAGTTGACTTGGTCGTAAATTTACATACGACTATTGAATTCGCGAACATGTTCATTTCATGCACGAACTAACTCATAAATGACGGTGTAAAATATATAAAAAATTAACGCCGCAAAGAGGTATTTGCATTTAAAATTTTAAGTGCTTTTGAGATTTTCTTTCAACCAGAAAATAACTTTATTTACAAATGCCCCTTATTTTTGTATCGATGTAGGAACTCACAACTTTTCTTTGATGAACAAGAATAGGACAGTGGAATGTAAATAGGTTTTTATGGGTATAATATTATGTTTGATTAAAACATCTAATGTTATTGGCTTGATTACATCTAAAATTATAAAAAGAAGGCTGCACAAGATTATCTTAAAGTACAAACTAGTTTATTGCTTGCCTCATCAACTATCTCTTCTGAGTAAATTGTAAAAAAAAATTTGGGTTATTTTTATTGATAGTCATCCTGAGTGCAAAATCGTGCGTTTTCCTTATAAACTCCTCAGGGCAAATAGTCTCATCAGCTGTCAAAACATCAATACTGTCACAAAACCTTTATTAATTAGATGACATGGATGATTGAGATTAAAAATAAATTACCACGAGTTTTATCCTGTTTCTTTGAAGACTCTAAACATTTAAAAGCATATTTATCAGCCGGTAGTATTGCAACTTGGATCTCGATGAAAGGATCGACAGAAAATTTCATTTCAGCCATCGATCAATTCAGGATCTTTGCACTGGAATGATGTTGTTTCATTTGATGATCTTTTATTTCGTTTTCTTCTCGACCTCAGGATATTATTAACTTTTACACCACTGAATGAATTTAAGTTTACCTTAGATTTTTCGCTGCCCATACATACATCCTACTCAAGAAATCTTTAGAACCGAAAAATACTTTTTATTTTTTCAGAGCTTTCACTTTGTCGATTAATTGATTTGGTGATTTATACCAACGTAAGTACTTTTTTTCAGTGGTCGTGAAAAACACTTGACAATAGTCAAAACAGTGGTTCACATTGGGAAAACTAGGACCAAAAATTTTGAAGAAGATTTTTTGTTTCTAATCACCGACACCAAGGGAGTGGATGAGCGACGCTTCAGAGTGTTGGACGTGGATGCAAAAGGCAATCTATATCTTTACAAGGCGGTGTTGCTCTGCAAGAACGAAATTATCAAACGATTGAGAAATGGGACGTACAGTTTGGCAGAGCTGACGGAACTAGGTATGATATTTCTCTTTTACTTTTTAAGACATCAGTATAAACTTATTAAAAGAAGAGAGATTGACTTAAATTCACTTCATGCCCTTACATTTCACGTTTCATGCCATTTAATGCCATCCTTTCAGGATTGGGAATTTCAAAATGTGTCTGTACTTGTGTTACGTACTTTCCCCGAATAATGTTTGTTCCAGAAATGAAAGCCGTGTCTTGAGTGTACCTTCAACGAGGTTTAAGTTTCTTGGATTACTTTTTCATATTCCTCTTCTTTCGGTTAAAAACCAAATATTTTTGTATAACTAAGTCTTGAATTGCAAGAGACCCAGCACCAATCTGTGATCCAACAAAACAATTGGGCTGGTTATACTTCTGAGAAAAATTCTATTCTATCACCCGAAATTTACCAGCGTTCAGTGATATCTATACAATTAGAAAATCATTTATAAGCAGATTTGAGAGGAATGCCCTCTGGCTACATTTCTATCTTGTTTTTATAGACTTCATATGATTGTCCAAAGACTTAGCAGTGCTGAACTGTAAAGTGCTCAAAGAGAAGTCCCCATACGCCTCGTCAGGCGTCTATTGAATAGACCCTGATGGCAGTTCCCGTAGCAACGCTCTCCAGGTCTATTGCGACCAGCAAATGGACGGATGGGGTTGGACGCTAGTTTACAGTTACACTTTTACTGCCTACAGCAATCTGATTGGTGCGAGACATATCCTAATGCGGTGATCTGATTGGTGCGAGCTACCTACTACTCCACACGTTAAAATACAGCTATTTTTTCCGTTAAAAAAAAAATAACTCAACAACTCAAACATTTTCTTTTAAGTCTAGAAAGTAAGAGGATTGTTAAAAGTAATTTCCTTCAGAAATGGAGTTTGGTTTCCAAAGATGTGAATGTTTTCACTTTTTCTTGAAATAAAAAAATGGAAACTTTGATTCTCCAACATTTTCCCTCGCGATACATAAGCACCAAAACATGGGGGTAGCTGTAATACCCCTCAGAAGACTAACATTTTTTGTTGGGGGGGGACACCCTAGATCTCGGTAGTAAAACTTTTCTCTGAAAGAATATCACACCCCAGCCTCTACCACATTAGCCAAAGTCTGACGTAACCAATAGTCTTGTTAAGTCACTTGATGACGTGTTGGAAGGGAAGAGATCACCAGAATACTTAATTAAGAATGTCTGAATAGGTACTATATATCTCCTCTCTTGTACATGTTCCCCTCTCCCAAAACAACTCCTAGATGAGTCATCAGAAATGTGATTTTAAAATTTCAAAGTTGAAACTTGCAATTGTGCACGCCATGTCTCAGATAAAGAAAAACATTCGCTTCGTGGACCACGATAAGAAAATTAAAGTGATCGATTGAAAATTGTTCAATTTTTAAGCTGGTTAGTGAATTTTTCGAAGAATTACAGCCTGTGTGTTTGTTTCCTAATCAAATCAATTACTGTTGTAAAAATTACTTAGCTTAGAATTTAACTCTTTTCAGGAAACTTAGAATGTACAATTTCAGGCAGAAGCTGAACTGATGTAAGCTCGTCTCAAGTTATCGGACAATCCTGTATATAGGAAGCTCGTGGTTGAATTTTTCAAATTCTGATAACCACATTTATTCGATGATTTCATCAGGGCGCTTTTTAAAGTGTTGTACCTTAATAGTATATGGGTATTCATTCATGGCTGGGCGCTAATTGAATTTTTGCCATTTTCCGTGTAACGCAACGCATAAGTTTTTCAATAAAAGATACACCATATACGATGTACCATTTAGAGATAGTAAGCCTGTAAAGAAATGATAATACTCCTCATCTATAAGAGCTAAGTTTTCCTTCCAACAGGATGAGCACTTTTTCAAAATGGGCGCTAAATCGCTGAAAATATTAATAAGTTGCCTGTGGAGAAATGAGAGACTGAGGGGAGAAAACGTTTTGAGTTTCCCCAAGTGATGAGTAAGTCCAAAAGGTCTGTTTGGATCATGAAAAGCTAGATCAAAGTTATTTATTCCCAATAGTGTCTACACCTGAATGAGTTAGTGAGTGAGTGAGCTGGTGGAACATTTACATATTGGAGTCTACGTAGAAACCTGTTTCTATGTTACGCTTAGGTGCCGCGTTAAGAACACTAGTTCAAAATCAAAGTTAAAATGCCCGCCATCAGGAAAACTTTTGTGAATTAGATTTATATCAAAATGTCAGCTTAGGGTTTATAAACAAACGATTTAAGGTGTTAAAAAAGAAACAGCCGCAGAGAATGGTTTTAACATCTAAAAATATACCCTCAGGATGTTCTGAATGATTGCGTTTTCATCTGAACAACAAAACAATCTCAAAAATCGTCGGGAAAGTCCCGGCTGTCCTTCCTTGGTTTTTGTCTTTCACTTTCAAAAGCATCCGCCACGAAGTCAACAATTAGGTAAGTACGAGTAGAAGTATTTAATACAGGGGTATACAGCTTACCATCTTCTACAAAGTAATTAGTAATAGTCTATTGTTAGTTTGAGTAACTTTGTTTGAGTAACGTTTTAATGGCAAAGCCTAAAATGAATGCTGTTTCGTTAACATTTTTGCTGTGCCTATCAAGTCATGTGATGTTATGCAAAAATCGCAAGCGAAATGTATGAATTTGTTTCAAAGCGACTTCGTTAAACATTTGTGGCTTCACATTTTACCAGTCATTCTCATCGGCTGTAAAAAGGTTCGTTTCCAGCAACATTGGTATGATAAGTAAGCTCATTACTTGGTAATAAACTGCTAGAACAATCTTTTGGAATGTTGCCATATTGCACAATGTCAGGAAAGTTTCTAGAACGCTGTAGCATTTGTTAAGGTCTATCTTTCTTGTCGGGCAAACTTTTGTGAATTAGATTTATATCAAAACGTCAGCTTAGGGCTTACAAACAAACGATTTAAGGTGTTAAAGAAGAAACAGCCGTATAGAGAATGGTTTTAATATCTAAAAATATACCCTCAGAATGTTCTGAATGATTGCATTCTCATCTGAACAACAAAACAATCACGGTCATTGTCGGGAAAGTCCCGGCTGTCCTTCATAGTTTTCGTCTTTTCCCTTTAAAAGCATCCGCCACGAAGTCAACAACTTGGTAAGTACGAGTAGAAGTGTTCAATACAGGGGTATACAGCTTTCCATCTTCTACAAAGTAATTAGTAATAGTCTATTGTTAGTTTAAATAACTTTGTTTGAGTAACGTTTTAATGGCAAAGCCTAAAATGAATGCTGTTTTGTTAACATTTTCCCTGTGCCTATCAAGTCGTGTAATGTTATGCAAAAATCGCAAGCGAAGCGAATGAATTTGCTTCAAAGCGACTTCTTTAAACCTTCGTGGCTTCACATCTTACCAATCATTCTCATCGGCTATAAAAGGTTCGTTTCCAGCAACATTGGTATGATAAGTAAGCTCATTACTTGGTAATAAACTGCTAGAACAATCTTTTGGAATGTTGCCATATTGCACAATGTCAGGAAAGTTTCTAGAACGCTGTAGTACTAAATAGGGTGTATCTCTCTCGTCGGGCTAAGAATGCTAATACTCAAAACTCATTGAATACTTCTTTGAGTCAGTATTCAACATATGGTCACCGCTGGTCACCACAAAAGAATAAAAAAAAAACCGAAAAACTAGGAAAAGGGAAACTAGACATTATACTGATGACTATTCCTTGTCTGCTTGTTTGAATACTCGATATGAAAAATGATTGAATTTACATTTGTTTTGTGGTTTTTTTTTTAGTGGAATGCTTCGTTCTGAGAGGGCTTTCTTTTTCCAGTAATCGTATCGTTGTCTACTTGTCAAGCTACACAATAAAAGCACTCCGCAATCACTGAAAATATTAACAAGTTGCCTGTGTAGAAATGAGAGACTGAGAGGGAGAAAGCTTTTTAGTTTCCCCACTTTTAAATCCAAAAGTTCTGTTTGGATCATAAAAAGCTAGATTAAAGTTATTTATTCCGAATACTGTCTACACCTTGAATGCGTCAGTGAGTGACCGTAAGCTGGTGGCACATTTACATATTGAAGTCTACGTAGAAACCTGTTTCTTTGCTTCACTTAGCTTCGCTTTAAGAACACTAGTTCAAAATCCAAGTGAAAATGCCCGCCATCAGGAAAACTTTTGTGAATAAGATTTATATCAAAATGTCAGCTTAGGGTTTACAAATAAACGATTTTAAGGTGTTAAAAAAGAAAAAGCCGAAGAGAATGGTTTTTAATATCTAAAAATATACCCTTGGGATGTTCTGAATGTTTGCGTTCTCATCTGAACAACAAAACAGTCACAGTTAAATGCCGGCCATCAGGCAAACTTTTGTGAATTAGATTTATATCAGAATGTCAGCTTAAGGTTTACAAACGAACGAGAAGAGAATGGTTTTGATATCTAAAAATATACCCATAGGATGTTCTGAATGATTCCGTTCTCATCTGAAAAACAAAACAATCACTGTAATCGTCGGGAAAGTCCCGGTCAAAGTCGGGAAAGTCCCGGCTGTCCTTCATCGTTTTTGTCTTTTCACTTTCAAAAGCATCCGCAACGAAGTCAACAACTTGGTAAGTACGAGTAGAAGTGTTAAGTAGAGGGGTATAAAGCTGTCTGTCTTTTACAAAGTAATTAGTAATAATCTATTGTTATTTTGAGACACTTTGCCGGTTTGATTAACATTTTTATGGCAAAGCCTAAAATGAATACTGTTTTGTTAACATTTTTCCTGTGCCTATCAAGTCGTGTAATGTTATGCAAAAATCGCAAGCGAAGTGAATGGATTTGCTTCAAAGCGACTTCTTTAAATCTTCGTGGCTTCAAGGCTTACAAATCATCCGGCCTCGGCTATGAAAAGGTTCGTTTCCAGCAGCATTGGTATGATAAGTAAGCTCATTTCTTGGTAATAAACTGCTAGAACAATCTTTTGGAATGTTGCCATATTGCACAATGTCAGGAAAGTTTCAAGAACGCTGAAGTACTAATCAAGGTGTATCTTTCTCGTCGGGCTAAGATCGTTAACACTTAAAACTTATTGAATTCTACTTTGAGCAAGTATTCAATATATGGTAACCACTGATCACCACAAAAAAAAACCCAAAAAACCGAAAAACCAAAAAACCGAAAAACCAAAAAACCGAAAAACCAAAAAACCAAAAAACTAAGAAAACTAGATATTATACTGATGACTATTCTTTGCCTGGTTCTTTGAATACTCGCCATGAAAAATGATTGATTTGCCTGTGGCTGAATTTACATTGGTTTTGTGTCTTCTTTATTTTTATTTTTTGTAAGTGGAATATTAAGTTCAGAGAGGGCTTTCTTTTTCCAGTAATATTATCGTTGTCTGATTGTCATACCAAGCAATAAAAGCGCTCCGAAATCGCTGAAAAAATATTAACAAGTTGCCTTTGGAGGAATAAGTGACTAAGTTCTATTTGGATCATAAAAAACTAGATAAAAGTTAGTTTTTCCCAATACTGTCTACACCTGAACGAGTCAGTGAGTGAGTAAGCTGGTGGCACATTTACATATTGAAGTCTACGTAGAAACCTGTTTCCATGCTTCACTTAGCTGCAAGTTAAGAACACTAGTTCAAAATCAAAGTTAAAATGCCGGCCATCAGGCAAACTTTTGTGGATTGGACTTATATCAAAATGTCAGCTTAGGGTTTACAAACAAACGAATTTAAGGTATTAAAAAAGAAACAGCCGTAGAGAATGGTTTTAATATCTAAAAATATACCCTTTGGATGTTCAGAATGATTGCGTTCTCATCTGAACAACAAAACAATGACGGTCATTGTCGGGAAAGTCCCGGCTGTCCTTCACTGTTTTTGTATTTTCACTTTCAAAAGCATCCGCCACGAAGTCAACAACTTAGTAAGTACGAGTAGAAGTATTTAATACAGAGGTATACAGCTTTCTTTCTACAAAATGATTAGTAATTGTCTACTGTTATTTTGAGTAACTTTGTTTGAGTAACGTTTTAATGGCAAAGCCAAAAATGAATGCTTTTTTGTAACATTTTTCCTGTGCCTATCAGGTCATGTAATGTTATGCAAAAATCGCAAGCGAAATGTATGAATTTGTTTCAAAGCGACTTCGTAAAACCTTTGTGGCTTAAAATTTTACTATAAATTCTCATCGGCTACAAAAAAGTTCGTTTGCAGAAACATTGGTATGATAAGTAAGCTCATTACTTGGTAATAAACTGCTAGAACAATCTTTTGGAATGTTGCCATATTGCACAATGTCAGGAAAGTTTCTAGAACGCTGTAGCACTTGTTGAGGTCTATCTTTCTTGTCGGACAAACTTTTGTGAATTAGATTTATATCAAAACGACAGCTTAGGGCTTACAAACAAATGATTTTAGGTGTCAAAGGAGAAACAGCCGTATAGAGAATGTTTTTAATATCTAAAAATATACCTCAGGATGTTCTGGATGTTTGCGTTCTCATCTGAACAACAAAACAATCACAGTCATTGTCGGGAAAGTCCCGGCTGTCTTTCATTGTTTTCGTCTTTTCACTTTCAAAAGTATCCCCCACGAAGTCAACAACTTGGTAAGTACGAGTAGAAGTGTTTAACACAGGGGTATACAGCTTTCTATCTTCTACAAAGTAATTAGTAATAGTCTATTGCTATTTTGAGTAACTTTGCCGTTTTGAGTAACGTTTTAATGGAAAAGCCTAAAATGAATGCTTTATTGTAACATTTTCCTGTGCCTATTAAGTCGTGTAATGTTTTGCAAAAATCGCAAGCGAAATGTATGAATTTGTTTCAAAGCGACTTCGTTAAACCTCCGTGGCTTCACATCTTACAAATCATCCTCGTCAGCTATGAAAAGGTTCGTTTCCAGCAGCATTGGCTTGATTAGTAAGCCTTTTTCTTGGTAATAAACAGCTAGAACAACCTTTTGGAATGTTGCCATATTGCACAATGTCAGGAAAGTTTCTAGAACGCTGCAGCGCTAGTTAAGGTGTATCTTTCTTGTCGGGCTAAGACTGTTAACACTTAAAAACTTATTGAATATTACTTTGAGTCAGTATTCAATATGGTCACCACTGATCACTACGAAAAAAAACCAAAAAACTAAGAAAAGGGAAACTAGATATCATACTGATGACTATATTCCTCGCCTGCTTCTTTGAATACTCGCAATGAAAAATGATTGATTTGCCTGCGGCTAAGTTCTGAGGGGGCTTTTGTTTTCCAGTAGTAATATTACTGTCTAATTGTCAAGCTACGCAATAAAAGCACTCCGCAATCACTGAAAATATTAACAAGTTGTCTTTGGAGGAATTAGTGACTGAGGGGGGAGAGGATTTTTGGTTTCTCCACGTGATGAGTAAATCCAAAAGTTCTGTTTGGATCATAAAAATCTAGATCAAAGTTACTTATTCCCAATAGTGTCTACACCTGAATGAGTCAGCGAGTAATTAAGCTGGTGGTACATTTACATATTGGAGTCTACGAAGAAACCTGTTTCCATACTTCGCTTAGCTGCGCTTTAAGAACACTAGTTCAAAATCCAAGTTAAAATGCCGGCCATCAAGCAAACTTTTGTGAATTAGATTTATATCAAAATGTCAGCTGAGGGTTTACAAACAAACGATTTAAGGTGTTAAAGAAGAAACAGCTGTAGAGAATTGTTTTAATATCTAAAAATATACCCTTTGGATGTTCTGAATGATTGCATTCTCATCTGAAAAACAAAACAATCACAGTAATCGTCGGGAAAGTCCCGGCTGTCCTTCATTGTTTTTGCCTTCACTTTCAAAAGCATCCGCCACGCAGTCAACAACTTGATTAGTATGAGTGGAAGTGTTTAACATAGAGATATACAGCTTTCTATCCTCTACAAAATAATTAGTAATAGTCTATTGTTATTTTGAGTAACTTTGTTTGAGTAACGTTTTAATGGCAAAGCCTAAAATGAATGCTGTTTTGTAACATTTTTCCTGTGCCTATCAAGTCATGAAATGTTATGCAAAAATTGCAAGCGAAGTGAATAAATTTCTACGCGTCGCGCAGCCACAAGTTAACAACATAATATAAAGTCACAGTTAAATGCCGGCCATTAGGGAAACTTTTGTGAATTAGACTGCTATTAGAATTTCAGTTAGTGTTTTACATATATTTTAAGATGTTAAAAAAAAGAAACAGACTCCGGTTAAAAAATGTTTTAAAATCTAACAGAATCGCCAGGAAATTTTGTGGTATTCCCTGAATAACAAAACGGTCGTGGTTAAGGTTAGTCAAGAGAAGGAGGTTTTGGAATGTAGGAAAGAGCCATAAAACCGTCTTTCATTCAAGATTTTTCTGTCGTTTCTCTTTCAAAAGCATCAAGCACGAGGTTGACAACTTGGTAAGTGCAAGTAGAAGGATATTAAGCATTCTGTCACGTAGTCAGTTAATAGTTATCGTAAATTGTTAATTAGATTAATTTTACATGAGTAATGTTTTAATTAATGGCAAAACCCGCAACAAATCAGCCCTGTTTTCTCGGTTTCATCTTTGTTCTGTGACTGCTAAGAAGCTTAACGTTGTGCAAAGTTCGCCACCGAAGTGAAATGGATTCGTTACAAAGCGACCATGTCAAACCTTTGTGACCTCACATCTTATCAATGATCCTCATCTGCTATGAAAATATTCGTTTTCAGGGACATTCGTCAGATAAATGAACTCATTACTTGTAAAAAGCCGGTTTCTCATCAGCTACAACAACAAAGTAACTTCCTTGAATTCACTATGATCATATGTACTTGTAATAGGACTGAGTGGAGTCTGTAATCATACTAGTGATGAAAAAGTCGGACGACCGCGCAGCGGAAGTCCTATCTATTTATCACGTGTACGGTTACACACTGAATTGGACAAAGTCTTCTTACCAATTAATCATAAAAATTACAAATTCCGAGAAAGAAAAACAGCCAGGTTACGAAAGAAAAGAAAGAAAATTTGCATTAAAAGACTAACAAAGGAGGCGTAAATTGTTTAATTGTTTGATTGGTTGATTCAAACTGCCACTTTGAATGTGATTAACGTATTGAACTGATCGATAACAACCTTATTGGATAACAAACTGTCTGATAACAACTTGGCAAGTGAATCAGTGGATAATGGAGTTTTTTTTAAACCATTTACAATCGAATAAATTGCAACTTTATGATTGATATATGGCAATAGGGTCGAGTGGAATCCAATTCGGTCTGTAGACATACGAGTGATTAAATATTTTTGAAAACAACAAATACATTTTCGACAGACATCTCCGGTAAGGACAACGTGAAAAAGGAAAACATCACTCCATTTTTGAAATTCACCAGTTTTCTTTTTCCAGGATAAGTAGTTGTTGCTATGGTTATTGTGATTAATTGTGCGATTGGTGGATTTAGCTGAGCGGACTTAGTATGATACTTCTTCAATTGCAACTGTCCGATTACAGGTGTCCGATTACAGCCAACTGTCCGATTACACTGTCCGATTACAACTTTACAGAATGATTGGTGAAAAATAAAGCAGCTGATGCAAGGAAGATTTCGATTAAAAGATGAATATCTGCCTTCAATTAGGATTTAAAAAATGGCTGCATTTATTTCCCTTCTCATACGGCGCCACACTTCAGCATAACGTATAAAAGAAGCGTTGAGTTCCAAATGGAAATTAAAATAATCTGCCGTCGCGGTTTCGGTTCGCAGACGACGCAAATCGTGGTGAATTCCCGTTGTTGTTTTGCATAGGATGGCTAAGAAATGTAAAAAGTTTTAAAACGCGCGTGCTGAGCTAGTGTTCCGCCAATTAGATCTTTTGCTTTTCCATGTCCTCGTTGCCGTCCCCGTCGTGGTTTGCTTAAGGTCCCTATTATTTTTGCCGTTTTACTTTCGAATTAATAGCCAAGAGGGGATGCCCAAAACAGAAGTGATCTGGATACTCAAAACATCGGGATACCCTAAAAAAACTGTGAAAGCGCAAGTTTCGGAATGTTTGGGAAACTTAGGTACTCGGGTTTTGTTATCTAAAAGTATTCAGTCACTCTGGAGAAGTAAGCTCTGATAGGAAAGCCTTATGAATGCTTTTCCGATTTTTTTGTTTGCATATCACGTTGTGAATAATCGTAATTGCAGAAACTGATTGTTTTCCCAATTACGTAATTAGGCAAATATATTTATTTCATTGCTGATGTTATAGGATAATCGCGATGTAAGAGTTCGTAGTTTTCCAGTGGCCGTAATTTGCATTAGTAATAAATTTGACCTCGTTCACTTTTTGTTAAAGCACCAAAGTCTTCCGTAAGAAGATAAGTCAGCCTATAACGCTAAGAGCTCACGAAGAAAGACAGTGTATTTCCGGTGAGGAACAGAACGTTACTTGACTGATTTACTATAATCTTGTCATAGTGTTATTGATCAGAACGCTTACTTTTACGATGGATGTGAGCTTCGAACCTCAAAAATCAATTTGGTTCGACTACTTTGTTAGGCTATAGAATAAACCCAAACAACTTTGGTTAAAAATCTAGAGATTTTTCTGGTGCTATTTAACAAACTCATGGTGTATGCCTGCATAAAAGTGTGAAAAAGAGGATTACATAGAGAATAATGCATGGGCGCGCGTGGATATGGAATTTCTCTTCGAGTGTTTAACTACGTAGCTCAAGAGTGAGCGCAGCGAATGGGTGAGATGTCGATTTGAACACGAGAAGAGAAATTTCATATCCACAAGCAACCATGTATTATTTTGTTTCTCATATAAACTCGATAAACCCTTTACTGACAAGAAAAATCAACTTTATTCATCAATGATATTTGATATTCTAAAAGATCAAAAACGTGTAGAATCGTATCGTGTGGTTCTTACATTAATCAAGATATATTGAAAGTTGTTCATCTCTTCCGTGGAACAAAACACTTAAAAATCATGGTATAGGTTGGCCTCATTACTGAGGGAAGTTTAGGAATGTAGGAAAAATTGTTATCTGATTTTCATTGTTTTTGTCGTTTCACTTTCAAAAGTGTCAGCTGTGAGGTCAATTTTATCGGTCATTAATTTTATCAGTGTACTTTTTTTTTAGAGTAACTTTGTCTTAACTTTAGTTTTAACTTTACGGTCACATATGAAATAAGTAACTTCTCTATCGCAAATACATAAATTATTATTTTTTTTAAGTCCTGTCCTGTCCTGTGACTATTAAGTCATGTTATGTTGTGCAAAAATCGCCACCGGATGAAATAAATTCGTCACAAAGCCGGAGTTCGTCAAACCTCTGTGGCTCCACAGCTTGTTCATCATTCTCATCAGCTAAGGATAGATTCGTTTTCAGTGACATTCATCTGATAAGTAAGCTCGTTACTTGGTAATAGCTTGCTACAATAATATTTTCAAGCGTTCCATGCCATACAGCGGAATGTCAGGAAATCTTCCAGAGAGTTGTACTTAAAGGTTGTCTCCTGTTAGCCCAAGAATTAAAACGCTTAAGATCAAGTCTATAAGAATCAAACATCTTGGGAAATGAAAATTTTCAACCCCCTTCAAATTTTACGTGCAGTTAGGCACTCAGGGGGGATGCACAAAAATGCCCTTTTTAAAGGCCGCAACACTCTTATTGCCATGGTAACAACGACTGCTTGTTCGAGGCCTGGGGCCTGATTTTCATACAAAAACGTCGCAAGAAAAGAGTGAAATGTTTATTTCTCTATTTTAAGCTAAATAAAACATTAAAAATTGGCACTTCTACCATACATAGTAACATCGTTTATCTTCACATTGATTCATTCAATTTTCCCTGGGAGTGAATGTGAACACACCAATAGATTATTCATCTCGGTACAGTTTCGGTCATTTTTGTTGTCGGGTAAAACAGGGAAAACGTTCATCTGAATTTCTTCAAAAGTACACCGATTCTGGAACCGAAAGTAACCACCTAGCTGGTTATAATATTCATGTTTTTAAATATGTAAAAATCTCTGCGGGCCTGCCTCCACTTTTTATAAGGGCAATTCGCAAAAAAAGCTCAAAAATCAGATATTGCATAATTTGGCGATGTTTACACCTAATGTTCTCAACAACAAACGTTTCAGACAAATGAAAGGCTTTGAAAGAATGTTATCTTATGAGCAATATCCCGAA
Source organism: Pocillopora verrucosa (assembly GCF_036669915.1). Classification (NCBI taxonomy): domain Eukaryota; kingdom Metazoa; phylum Cnidaria; class Anthozoa; order Scleractinia; family Pocilloporidae; genus Pocillopora; species Pocillopora verrucosa. Next base: position 4,919,181 of record NC_089322.1, on the reverse strand, counting down.
GAGAAATCTCGCCTCCGTTTGTCATCTTTTAAAAAAATTGATCAACCTGCGTGGAGGACAACTCGACGTAACTACAAACATAAACCTCAAATCGTGTACATATCATCCAGATTCAGAGTGCTGCACCTTCTTCCATGGGAATTTCAGCAATCTGAAATTCTCTGAAGATAAACTGTTATACTTGTATGTTATTTGAAACATGTTGAAGTCGGTTGATCTACACGAAACTATCCTCACACCGGTCAGTTGTCATAAACACCTTTTCACGATGGCGTGACGCTGTATTTCTCCATGAAGTTTCCATCGGTCGCCCCAAAGAAGACGAGAAATGGACATTTTGGTCGTGACAACGTATATGTTCATGACAAATGACCGGTGTGAGGATAACCAGCTCGGTGGGTAGTTTCGGTTCCAGAATCGGTGTACTTTTGGAGAAATTATTTGCTAGTTTCTTTGCAGAATACTGGTAGTACAACATCATTGATTCCCCAAGATTATCAAATGCTCTGATGAAGGGCTAACGTTCGAAACGTCAGCTTCATAAACTCATCACAATGGCCAATTTACATTTTCAACTCAGTTGGTAAAGCCAAATTATATTGTATATCCCACCAAAGTTTTTTTAGAAACTTACCCCGTTGATTAATGTTGTTTATAGAAACTATGCAATGGGAAAGTTCTCACAGCAAAAGTTAAGATAAATGCTGTTTTGTTTATCTTTATCCTGTGACTTTAGAGTCATGTCATGTTGTGTAAAGATCACAACTTAAGTAAAATGAAGGGTGACAAACCGAGTTTGTCAAACCACTGTTACCTCAAATCCTGGCAATCATCCTTATCAGTTACGAATAGATTCGTTTTCAGCCATATACCTCAGATAAGTAAGCTCGTTAACCGGTGATAAACTGCTAGAACAACATTTTCAAATGTTCCAAGAACGTTGTAGTAAAAGGTTTATCAATCCTTCTTGTTTTTTTAAGAAACCTGCAGCCTTTCAAAACCACCTAATTGATGGCGCGACCCCACGACATACGATCGTTAATCAAACTCAAGCATGCGTCATTTTTTCTTTTACTTGATAAGAAGAATAAACGAAACAGCTGGATCAAAACTCATTTGGATAACAGATGACTTTCATAGCGTGACAGTCCCTCAGTCTGCTTCAAAGAATCTGTGTAGGTCAGATAAAATTGTAAAAGTTTCACCGAATGTGATCCGTTGATGTGTTCCAGTTGTACTTATCCACACCCTTCTTCAATTTTTTTTAAAGCCGATATAGTGAATTCTAACACTTTCAGCTCGTTACAAAAAGTTTCAAGGTGAAATCGACCAAGCTTGCTTTTGTAACTTAACATGTGTGTTCCGGTTTGTAGTGACTCATTATGAATCCAGATTATCGAATCACTTTGTATTGCGTTACTTAAAAATAATGTTTCCCTGATTACAGGAGAGGATGGCAATGGAAACCTAATAGAAGAAGCCATGATAGCTTTCATGACCATCGCCTTCTATGTTTCCAGGTTCTTGGTCAACTCAAATCGCATTCAGAAAGCCATTGAGATATGCAGGGAATGTTTGATTTTGCTAAATAGCACCGATCAAAAAAGCAAAGACATCTTTATAGATCTTTTCAGCAAGATGCTGTTTGTCTTATACATAAAGTCTGGAATTATACTTAAAACACTTGGCGAAAACCTAAAGGCGAAGGAATATTTTGAGAGGGCCCTTACTATAACTACCGAAATTGGCGACAGAACAGGAGAAGCATCATGTTATGGAATGCTAGGTACTGTGTTTCTGTCGCTCAGGCAATACGACAAGGCTAGAGACTATGTCCAAAAGGCGCTTGTCATCAGAACTGAAATTGGCGACAGAAAAGGAGAGGCAACTGGCTACGCAAATCTTGGTTATTTGTTTCAGTCGCTCGGGCAATACGACAAGGCTCAAGAGTATCTCCAAAGAGCGCATATCATTAGAACTGAAATTGGCGACAGAGAAAGAGAGGAAACTGACTACGATTACCTTAATTCTGTATTTCTGTCGCTCGGGCAATACGACAAGGCTCAAGAGTGTCTCCAAAGAGCGCTTGTCATCAGAACTGAAATTGGCGACAGAGAAAGAGAGGCAACTGACTACGGAAATCTTGGTAATTTGTTCCGGTCACTCGGGCAATACAACAAGGCTGAAGAGTATCTCCACAGAGCGCTTGTCATCAAAACTGAAATTGGCGACAGAAAAGGGGAAGCATCATGTTATGGAAGCTTAGGTACTGTGTTTCTGTCGCTCGGGCAATACGACAAGGCTCGAGAGTATCTCCAAAAGGCGCTTGTCATCACAACTGAAATTGGCGACAGAAAAGGAGAGGCAACTGTCTACGGAAATCTTGGTAATTTGTTTCAGTCGCTCGGGCAATACGACAAAGCTGAAGAGTATCTCCAAAGAGCGCTTGTCATCCAAACTGAAATTGGCGACAGAAGAGGGGAAGCATCATGTTATGGAAACCTAGGTACTGTGTTTAAGTCGCTCGGGCAATACGACAAGGCTCGAGAGTATCTCCAAAAGGCGCTTGTCATCAGAACTGAAATTGGCGACAGAGAAGGAGAGGCAACTGACTACTGTAACCTTGGTACTGTGTTTCTATCGCTCGGGCAATACGACAAAGCTCAAGAGTATCTCCAAAGAGCGCTAGCCATCAAAACTGAAATTGGCGACAAAAGAGGGGAAGCATCATGTTATGGAAACCTAGGTACTGTGTTTAAGTCGCTCGGGCAATACGACAAGGCTCGAGAGTATCTCCAAAAGGCGCTTGTCATCAGAACTGAAATTGGCGACAGAGAAGGAGAGGCAACTGACTACTGTAACCTTGGTACTGTGTTTCTGTCGCTCGGGCAATACGACAAGGCTCAAGAGTATCTCCAAAAGGCGCTTGTCATCAGAACTGAAATTGGCGCCAGAGAAGGAGAGGCAACTGACTACGGTAACCTTGGTACTGTGTTTCTGTTGCTCGGGCAATACGACAAAGCTGAAGAGTATCTCCAAAGAGCACTTGTCATCAGAACTGAAATTGGCGATAGAAAAGGAGAGGCAACTAACTACGGAAATCTTGGTAATTTGTTTCAGTCGCTCGGGCAATACGACAAGGCTGAAGAGTATCTCCAAAGAGCGCTTCTCATCACAACTGAAATTGGCGACAGAAAAGGGGAGGCATCATGTTATGGAAGCCTAGGTACTGTGTTTCAGTCGCTCGGGCAATACGACAAGGCTCGAGGGTATCTCCAAAAGGCGCTTGTCATCACAACTGAAATTGGCGACAGAAATGGTGAAGCATCATGTTATGGAAACCTAGGTACTGTGTTTCAGTCGCTCGGGCAATACGGCAAGGCTCAAGAGTATCTCCAAAAGGCGCTTATCATCAAAACTGAAATTGGCGACAGAAGAGGAGAGGCAACTGACTACGGAAATCTTGGTAATTTGTTTCAGTCGCTCGGGCAATACGACAAGGCTAGGAAGTATGTCCAAAAGGCGCTTGTCATCAGAACTGAAATTGGTGACAGAGAAGGAGAGGCAACGCACTACGGTAGCCTTGGTACTGTGTTTCTGTCGCTCGGGCAATACGACAAGGCTCAAGAGTATCTCCAAAAGGCGCTTGCCATCAGAACTGAAATTGGCGACAGAGAAGGAGAGGCAACTGACTACGGAAATCTTGGTAATTTGTTTCAGTCGCTCGGGCAATACGACAAAGCTGAAAAGTATGTCCAAAGAGCGCTTGTTATCACAACTGAAATTGGCGACAGAAAAGGGGAAGCATCATGTTATGGAAGCCTAGGTACTGTGTTTCAGTCGCTCGGGCAATACGACAAGGCTCGAGGGTATCTCCAAAAGGCGCTTGTCATCACAACTGAAATTGGCGACAGAAATGGTGAAGCATCATGTTATGGAAACCTAGGTACTGTGTTTCAGTCGCTCGGGCAATACGACAAGGCTCAAGAGTATCTCCAAAAGGCGCTTGTCATCAGAACTGAAATTGGCGACAGAAGAGGAGAGGCAAGTGACCATGGAAATCTTGGTAATTTGTTTCAGTCGCTCGGGCAATACGACAAGGCTGAAGAGTATCTCCAAAGAGCGCTTGTCATCACAACTGAAATTGGCGACAGAAAAGGGGAAGCATCATGTTATGGAAGCCTAGGTACTGTGTTTCAGTCGCTCGGGCAATACGACAAGGCTCGAGAGTATCTCCAAAAGGCGCTTGTCATCACAACTGAAATTGGCGACAGAAATGGTGAAGCATCATGTTATGGAAACCTAGGTACTGTGTTTCAGTCGCTCGGGCAATACGACAAGGCTCAAGAGTATCTCCAAAAGGCGCTTGTCATCAGAACTGAAATTGGCGACAGAAGAGGAGAGGCAAGTGACCATGGAAATCTTGGTAATTTGTTTCAGTCGCTCGGGCAATACGACAAGGCTGAAGAGTATCTACAAAGAGCGCTTGTCATCAGAACTGAAATTGGCGACAGAGAAGGAGAGGCAACTGACTACGGAAATCTTGGTAATTTGTTTCAGTTACTCGGGCAATACGACAAGTCTGAAGAGTATCTCCAAAGAGCGCTTGGCATCAGAACTGAAATTAGCGACAGAAGAGGGGAAGCATCATGTTATGGAAGCCTAGGTACTATGTTTCAGTCGCTTGGGCAATACGACAAGGCTCGAGAGTATCTCCAAAAGGCGCTTGTCATCAGATCTGAAATTGGCGACAGAGTAGGAGAGGCAACGGACTACGGTACCCTTGGTACTGTGTTTCTATCGCTCGGGCAATACGACAAGGCTCGAAAGTATCTCCAAAAGTCGCTTGTCATCACTACTGAAATTGGTTACAGAGAAGGAGAGGCCAGTGACTACGGAAATCTTGGTAATTTGTTTCAGTCGCTCGGGCAATACGACAAAGCTGAAGAGTATCTCCAAAGAGCGCTAGCCATCAAAACTGAAATTGGTGACAGAAGAGGGGAAGCATCATGTTATGGAAACCTAGGTACTGTGTTTCAGTCACTCGGGCAATACGACAGGGCTCAAGAGTATCTCCAAAAGGCGCTTGTCATCACAACTGAAATTGGCGACAGAGAAGGAGAGGCAACTGACTACGGAAATCTTGGTTATTTGTTTGAGTCGCTCGGGCAATACGACAAAGCTGAAGAGTATCTCCAAAAAGCGCTAGCCATCAAAACTGAAATTGGTGACAGAAGAGGGGAAGCATCATGTTATGGAAACCTAGGTACTGTGTTTCAGTCACTCGGGCAATACGACACGGCTCAAGAGTATCTCCAAAAGGCGCTTGTCATCACAGCTGAAATTGGAGACAGAGAAGGAGAGGCAAGTGCCTACGGAAATCTTGGTAATTTGTTTGAGTCGCTCGGGCAATACAACAAAGCTGAAGAGTATCTCCAAAGAGCGCTAGCCATCAAAACTGAAATTGGTGACAGAAGAGGGGAAGCATCATGTTATGGAAACCTAGGTACTGTGTTTCAGTCACTCGGGCAATACGACAAGGCTCAAGAGTATCTCCAAAAGGCGCTTGTCATCACAACTGAAATTGGCGACAGAGAAGGAGAGGCAACTGACTACGGAAATCTTGGTAATTTGTTTGAGTCGCTTGGGCAATACGACAAAGCTGAAGAGTATCTCCAAAGAGCGCTAGCCATCAAAACTGAAATTGGTGACAGAAGAGGGGAAGCATCATGTTATGGAAACCTAGGTATTGTGTTTCAGTCGCTCAGGCAATGCGACAAGGCTAAAGAGTATCTCCAAAAAGCGCTTGTCATCAGAACCGAAATTGGTGATAAAGAAGGGAAAGCAGCAGATCTTGCAAACTTTGGACGTGTGTGTAGAGCTATGGGAGATTATGAAGCCTCAGAAGTATGCTTAGAGAAAGCCTTATCGATATCCAGAGATATTGGAGATAGAAGAAAAGAGTTCGAAATCCTTCAAAGTTACGCCATTTTGTATTTGTCGCAAGATAAAAAAAAAGAATCCCTTTCGTGTCTTTATCTCTGCATTGAGAAGTATGAGGAGCTGAGATATTTCTTAGGCGCCAATGATCAGTTCAAAACATCATTTTTGGAGAGCTCAGGAATATTTCCCTACAAGCTGCTTTGTAGTTTGCTTTGTTACGCCGGAAATGCTCGGGATGCTCTTTATGTTGAGGAGTTGGGTCGAGCTAGAGGCCTATCAGACTTAATGGTAGAGAAGTACTCGGTTGGAACGCACATCTCTGCTAATCCGCAATCTTGGTTTGGCGTTGAGAACATTTTTAGAAAGAAAAATAACTGTACTTGTCTGTACATTTCTTATTTTCACAGTGATCTGCGTTTGTGGATCTTAAAGACAAGTGGAGTCCTTCACTATAGAAGAATATCAGTAAAAGAGAACCTAGTTCAGGCTGGGTTGCCCAAAGATTTGCCTTTGAGTAAATTTTTGGATGATAATTTCCGGAGTCTTGGTATTTTGCCCACTAAGGATTGTGAAGATCGGTCTTTAAATATGGTTAAATTGCGACCTCTCTCCCCCGCAAAGAAGAGCTCAGCAAGATTACGACTCGTGGAGGAGGACGAGGACGAGGATGAGGACGAGGACGAGGACGAGGACGAGGACAAGAAAATGATTTCAAGTCTATTTTTGTGTTACAAAATGTTTATTGCTCCCGTTTATGATTTGCTTGTGGAGCCTGAAGTTATTATCGTTCCTGACCGCAGTCTGTACAAAGTTCCCTTTGCTGCACTGAGTGAAAAGGAGGGAGCCCAATACCTCTCGGAGACTCATAGAATCCGTGTCATTCCTTCTTTGACAGCACTCAAGATTATTCAAGATAGCCCAGAGGACTATCACAGCAACACTGGTGCCTTGATAATAGGCAACCCTAAGGTTAATTGGCTGCCGCCACTGCCAGGTGCAAGAAAGGAAGCGGAAATGGTCGGACGACTAGTGGGTGTTCCGCCTCTGGTAGGAGAAGAAGCAACGAAGCAGGCGGTGCTTGAGCGGATAAGTTCAGTGAGCCTCATTCATTTTGCTGCCCATGGTGACGCCGAGAGAGGAGAAATTGCCCTCTCCCCTATTCCTACTTCCAACAGGCAAAACGGTATCCCACCACAGGAAGATTACATGTTGACGATGGCTGATGTATCACGAGTGAAAGTCAGAGCTAAACTGGTAGTACTTAGCTGCTGTCACAGTGGAAGGGGTCAAATTAGAGCCGAGGGAGTTATAGGAATTGCCCGTGCGTTCTTAGGATCCGGTGCTCGCTCCGTGTTGGTTGCGCTGTGGGCCATTTCAGACTCAGCAACAGAGCAGCTGATGAGTCGGTTCTACAAACACCTTGTAGAGGGAGAAAGTGCCAGTGAATCCCTTCATCAGGCCATGAAGTGGATGAAAACAAGCGGGTGTACCAGAGTGTCTGAGTGGGCTTCGTTTACGTTGATTGGAGATGACGTGAGACTCGGGTTTGACAAGCAGAGGTAAGACTCAGTCCGAAAAGATATTTCACAAATTAAAGTCAAAGTAGATGTGAAGGTAGCTGTGGTTTACTCGTCGCTGACTGTCGGCGGGGATCCTTTGTTACCTTGAACATCAAGGCTAGTTAAATGTATATCCATATATGCATATATATATGTATATATATTTATTTATTTTCGGAGAGTTACTATCGACGCTCTCTGGTGTAAATATAGAATCTTGAAAGGGCCTCTCTGCCAATCACATACAAGTGGTAGCCATTTATATTTTTAGATATTGAGCTTGGTATAATTGTATATGATTTATATCCAAAATATTAATCGAGTTAATAATAAATTGCTGTTTTTTTTTCATTTTTTTTTACAGAGAAAGAGCCCCGACAGAGTAAATAATGAGAATCACTCGAAGGAAACAGAGCTAAAAGACTTTTAGATGCATAAATTGAATAGAGCAAAGTAGAGAAAATACTTTATCTGGTATTTCATTGAAATTAAAAAAGGAGCTATCCCAAATTAGATCTAGTTCAATTTTTTGTGCTTTCTTTTTCAATATTGTTAAAAGGCAAAATTTGTATCTATCCAGTGTTTTTTTTTACTTATTTAAACGTTGGAAATGAATAGAAATAGTATATTAGTAAAAGCCATTTAGTAAAAATTATAATAAGCCAGTTGATCATTTCTTATTCCTTTTGGCGGTCTTATCTTACAGGTATAATTTAGCACGCTCGACACCTCTTTTTCTTAGAGGTGACTTAAGGTGTAAACAAGTAGTACTTTTTATCCTCCGCACCGAATTTTAATCTGGTAATTTATACGAATAGCACGTAACTCTTTTAGTGGCAGTACCTTGGGTGCGCCCTTTCTTGTCCGAATTTTCTGTTTATTGTGCTGTTGTTTAACAGTCTTCGAGGAGTATTTCCTCTTAAGATATATTTTCAAGTATGATTCTAATTCTGTTGGTAAGTTCATTACAATTTTTATATTATCAATCTTGTTTTAGTTATGACCAACCTTGACTGTAAGACTAAGAAATTTAAAGAAGAAAATGATTTTGTAAAGCGTAAACATCTCGAAGGTATCTACTTAGTATGCGAACTCCGCTCTGTGTAGCTTAACGTGATTCGCTAGTTAAGTGTAAAAGGATGACGAAGGTTAGAGATTGGCAGCTCAGTAAGCGTCCCTTTTATAAGCGGAGACCCACACTTTCCTTGTTAGATCTGAATTAGTCCGGAGGTAATAAGTTGTATTTAAGAAAGAGAAGAATAAAGAAACCTTCAACTGAACAACGCAAAAATCATATTTCCAATATAATAAGCACAGAAAAATGTTGACTTAAGTAAGGCTTTAAAGTTAAGCGAAATCAGTAAAGTTAAAACAGTAGTTTAGGTATAAAACGAACCACTAGAATCTGGTTTAATTTTTTTTTCAAAGCCTTTTGTAAGGTTTAGTTAACAAAACCTTCAATATTCGAGGAATAAATTTGATGCAGCATCTTAAAAGATCCTTGTCAACCACTTCTCTTTTTTTGTTGACATACGGGCAACTGTGGAGAAATTTGTTAATATTACTCAACGCCTGGCAGAATCGTGCCGGCCCGTAAATATATTTTACAAGGCGTAAAGAAAGGTTTCGCATAAGGAGAAGCGTTACCCATCCTAAAAACAAATCTGGCGCGCTCCACACTTAATAAATAAAAAACATACAGAGTTTAAAAACACGACTAAAGAAGGGGATCGAGGAAACCTGACGAAGTTCTGGAGAAATACACATCTGGAGTTGTCTGCTCCAGTAGAGAAGGATCACTTAAAAAACAAAGGAAACATCACGCAGAAGAAAATATTGCCTTTCGTTATTCAATATCACCCGGCTTTACCTAAACTTAAGAACATACTGATGGGGAAATGGCACCTTACTCAAAATTAAATCGGAAAAAAATCATCAAAATATATCCTGGTTAAAACTAATCTATGAAGACAGAGGTTTAAAATCGCTTGCGGATGGCAGGAATGTCATGCAGGCTCGTCAATACTTCAAGTTTTAACTGATCACTTGCCTCTGGTGATACGTGAAACAAGAGGCGAACAAAACGTATCGACTATCGTACTGATTAGCGATCGGTCAGCGTTTTAACGAGCAACTCTTTTTTAAAGAAATGGTTTGTGTTCTTTCCTATTTGAGTTTAGAGAGCTTGAGCTATTTAAACCTGTATGAACATTTCAGAACCAAACTACAGGGAGCCATTGACATAGAACGGTCAGAGTTTGCTTAACAGATAATTTGCATGGTTCATCTGTCACGGTAGCGAAATCACTAAAACTTTGAAGTCACTGCGGCGAATGAAATTAACAAGAGCAAGATGTTTTTGTATTTCTATGCTTCCGAACATCTTATTAGAAGAAATCAACCGGACTTTTTAATGTCTAAAGTCAACCATGACCCCACAGAGACCCTCTTCTAAACCAAACAAGTCAAAAATGTTTGCTTACACGGTTTGTTTTAATTCGTCGAGGTTGCGCAAATACTGAAGCGATGGTTATATAATACAATGCTACGAGTTTTGTCTCGTGATCTGATAAATCATGTATCCTGGCTTGATTACAACTGATTCAATATTACAACTGTGTTATTTACTGAGGCTGCACCGAGAATATTGCAAAGTTAAAACAAGTTTCCTCACCGCCGGCCCAGTGTTGGATCAGAGAAAACGAACAGTGTTGTTAAATATTCTGTTGGGTTTGTTTTTTATCTTTTGTTTTTCGACCATTATAAGCAAGTGCCATATGACAGTCTTTTCAGTTTTCGAATCATCTCTCCTAGATCCAAATAAACTAAATCGAATTTTGGAACAATTTATCATTGTAACTGTTGCAATATTTCTGCATTTATGGAATTCCTAAAAAAAAACTTTGAAAGAACTCAGTTGGCAGTTACGCCTTGGCGCGCGCAATTACGGACTTTCATTTTTAGGGCCTGTTTACATGGAGGTGGGGGAGGCGGGTTACCTCACCTACCTGGGGTTCCCCTAGAAAAATTAGGTCCAGGCCCTTATTAGTGTTCAATTTCAGGCACGCGCTCATTAGCTAATTCAAATGATTTAAATGTGACTGACGTTATATGTTTAAAACTTTTAAATTAAACAGCGTTTTTTTCCCTATAAACCATCATCAATAGCCAGTAGTCGCGTATCATTTCTAGCGGCCTCACCGACAATTCCTTTTTTTCCACTTCAAGAACGAAATCAATTTTTTCGAACACGATTTATCATCAACACCACTCACATTCTCTTAGGGTGGACGCAACTTGGTAATGGCACGACATCTTTTGATGTCAGTTTATTTTCATGATTACTTTCTGTCGACCGTTTTTTCGAAATAATTTCACATACGCTATAATTTTTCATTGGTCGTAAATTTGAATACGACTATTGAATTCGCGAACATGTTCATTTCATGCACGAACTAACTCCTAACTGACGGTGTAAAATACCGAAAAAAACAACGCTGCAAAGAGCTATTTGCACTTAAAACTTTAACTGTTATTGAGATTTTCATTCAACCGGAAAATTACGTTATTTACAAATGCCCCTTCTTCTTTTTGTATCGATGTAAGAGCTTACAACTTTTCTTTGATTAGCAAGAATCGGTCAGTGGAATGTAAATACGTAATTATATCTTTCGCCCAAAATTTATCAGCGTTCAGTGATATATATATACAATCAGAAAATCATTTATGAGCAGATTTGATAGGAATACCCTCTGGTTACATTTCTATCTTGTTTTTATAGACTTCATAGGATTTTCCAAAGACTTAACAATGCTGAACTGTAAGGTGCTCAAAGAGAACTTCCCTTACGCCGTGCAGGCGTTTATTGGATAGATCCTGATGGCGGTTCCCGTAGCAACGCTTTCCAGGTCTACTGCGACCAGCAAACAGACGGAAGGGGCTGGACACTAGTTTAAAGTTACACTTTCACTGCCTACTCAAGCTTCTGGACCGGCCGAAACGCTGTCACTCCGCGCCCATCTTGGTCAGCTAGCGACGCTATCGTTCGAGTGTCTAAAACAGTTCCACTGAGCGAGACGCAGTATGAGGCCATGGACTTTTCTTTGTGGCGCAGCATTGGCAAGGAATTCCTGATCAAGAGCAACATCAATAACTGGATCGCATGCAAGGAAGGTTCTGGTAGCATAGTGCAACAGAAGGCGGGATCAATCACTTGTAAACTGGTTAAACAGGTTTCTGATCAATGCCTCAGTATAGTGCCGAAATCATTAACGTTGAGTAATAATGGAATGTATCTCTCCAGCAGTCACGGTCCTTATTATCACTTCGATGGTAACACAGGCGGAGATTGGCCAACGCATGACCCACGCGGAAAGAGCCAACGAAATCATTTGATGGGTTCAATGCCCGACTTTTTGAGAGCTTAAAATGTTTAGAAAGAAGTTGTAATTTTCACGCTCTCCAACAGAGCATCTATCTGTGTTTTCAATTACAACTCATAACGAGATAACCCTCGTAATGTGTTAATATTCTGTCCAAAACCACTCTCAAATAAGAATTTGGTTCATCAATTTAAAAAGGAAGGAATGGAGAGCACTAGCTACTGACATCTCCAAATATAGGCATGCATAACATGTAAGAGTTATTTTTATGATGATGGAATGTAAGTTGCTTGACGTGTGCATTTTGAGTAAAGGAGCAGAAAAAAGCGTTTTAACTTAAAAATTATACAAAAAGTCAAATGCGAACCTTTCATATCCCGATAAATCTCGACCTTAATTGACGTTGCCTTCGCGAAGGCCACAAACCATTATACTTTTCAAATGAGCCCAAAATTTCTGGTCAGTGTCATTCTTTGTGGAAAGCCCCCTGATTTGATGAAATCATTTGCATGAAAACAATACCTAAACGCTTTGATTGGTGTAAGATATCCAAATACTGTGATACGATTGGTGCGAGATAAATACGCTAATACAGTAATCTAATTGGTGCAGGATACATATCCTAATGCGGCAATCTGATTGGTGCGAGATACATATCCTGATGCAGCAATCTGCTTGGTGCGAGATACCTATCCTAATGCGGAGACCTGATTGGTACGGGCTAAATATCACTTTACACGTTAAAATTTAGTTTTTTTTAATTAAAAAAAAAAAATTAACCCAACAACTCAAACATTTCCTGTTAAGTCTAGAAAGTAAGAGGATTTCTAAAAGTAATTTCTTTCATAAATGGAGTTTAGCTGAACTGTTTCCCAAATAAATGATTGTTTTCACTTCTTCTTTAAAAAAAAAAAAATTGGGAGCTTTCATTCTCCAACATTTTCCTTCGTGATACATAGGCGCCAAAACAGGGGGGGGAGGGGAGAGTACCCCTCAGAAGACAAACATTTTTGTTGGGGGGGGGGCATTGCCCCCTACATTTCGGTAGTAAAAGTTTTTTCCTCTGAGAGTATATCACACCCCATCATCTACCACATAAGCCAAACTATGACGTCATCGATGGTTATCTCGTGACGTCACTTGATGTCGTGGAGGAAGGGGAGAAAACGCCAGGATACTTAATGGGAATGTCTAAATAGGTACTATAATTATATCTTCTCTCTTGTACATCCCCCCTCTCCCAAAAGAAAGCCACCTAATTAACTTCTTGTTAGTTATGTAACCTCTAGATCTTAAACTCCTAGCCAGCCGATATGGCTCTGGGTCTCTCTGAGAAGCGAAACAACTTCACACTATATGGCCGGACATTTTATAGGTAGGGTGTTTCAGTCTGTTGTAAAAGTTTATTGTGACGTCCAGCTGTAACTTACAATCCATTTAACTTCAAATAAACCTTCTTGAGTTAGGACCGTTTTGGTTCCTTTCATGTTGTCGAAGTTTATCAACGCTCAGCGAAAAAAAAACAAAGGAAACTTTATTTTTTAGCAGATCCCAGCCCATGTTTCTGAATGTTTATGTCCTTTTTAGCTTGTTTTTTTTTTTAAACGGGAACTTCCGCTAAAAATAGTAAGAAATGCATGGCTATTATCGATAATATCTGATTGCCAATGAGTTTTAAAACCACTAGATAAGTAATCAGAAATGTGATTTTCAAATTTAATGTTGAAAATTTTAATTTTGCACGCCATATCTTAGATAAAGAAAGCCTTCCCACTGTGGGCCACGATAACAAAATCAAAATTATCAATTGAAAATTGTTCAATTTGAAAGTCCAATTTCCAACCTTGATGCAACGTGCGCCGCGACCTACTCTCCTGTAACGGGAAATTCCCCAGATCACTGAAAACCTTCTAAAATCGTCTTCTCAAGAGCCATCTTGACCATATAGTCAACTATTTTACGGTAAATACATTGGCAATTCGTCGTTTCACAGTTTCCTTACAATATTTTGAATTTTGTCCAGAGGAATCCGAAGAAAATTTTTGTGTTACGCTTGGATCTCTTCGTACTCTGTGAACAGAGTCGGCGAAAAGGACAACGTTCAAATTTGTTCACTTTCTAGAGGCGCTTGAGGATTCTAAATGAAGATAAAATATTTCCAATAGAAATTGGTATTTTTTAAAGAGAAATATGGAAAAAAATATCAGACTGCCTGACGTTTAGTCATTCGAAGACCGTGTCCGGAAGTATCCGGTGAAAATTTTCTTAGTGTCACGCTGGGATCTCTTCGCACTCTGTGTACAAGGTCAGCGAAACGGATAACGTTGGCATTTTTTCACTTTCTAGAAGCGCTTGAGGCTTGTAAATGAAGGTAGAATATTTTCCGACTAAAAATTGGTATATTTCAAAGAGAAATATGGAGTTATTTGAGAACCGTGTCCAGCCGTGTTATTGAAAAGTTTTTAAGTGTCGAGCGCTTGGATGGCTTCGTACTCTGTATACAGGGTTAGCGAGAAACATCAAGTTCGAAATTTTTAGGCTGCCTGGAAGCGCTTGAGGGTTGTAAGTAAAGGTAGAACATTTTCGTATAAATACTCTTTGGATTTCGAAGAGAAATATGGAAAAATATCGGACAGCCGAACGTTTAATTATTTTAAGTTTAGTCACTTCATTGCAAGAACGTCAGCGACACTGACAGTTTGCGTTACAATTCTTATTTGCTGCTTTGCATGGACAACAACCTCGACCACTCTTTCAAGTGCAAATTCCTCTCCACGGACAGGAAACTTCAACTGACCCTTGGTTCTTATTTAACAAGGATGACAAACTTCAATTAAAAAAAATTGATGAATGAATGAAAACGTGGTGGATCAACATTTTAACCCTCCTCGAAAGGATTTTCGCGTTCGTCTTTAGCAACAACCGATCCATAGGCGTTTACTGCCTCGGAATCTACTAAATCAATGGTTCATCTGATGCCATACCGGATTAAAACGTATAGAACTGTTTTAAAAAGAATTATTTTGATAAGCTCTTCAAATTCATCGGAGAAAACACCGAAGGTATTTTGAGACGTGACATGGTTAAAATAACTGACCAATCAGAGGCGCTATTTGAACAAAAGCGGTGGTTCAAAACAAAAACAAACGACCTCGTTGCATCAAGGTTGGAAATGGGCCTTTAAGCTAGTTAGTGAATTTTTCGAAGAATTACAGCCTGTATATATGTTTGTTTTCTAATTAAATTAATTACCGTTGTAAAAATGACCCATCTAAGCTTCTAAATCTTTTTAGGAACCTCACAACGTACATTTTTAGGCAGAAGCTTAACTAATCTAAGCTCGTCTCAAGCTATTGGACAATTCACATAATGGTTAACATCATTTACAATGATATTAACCATTATTCGTACTAAATAGCCAAAACTTTGATGGTTAGCCGTAAAAGCCATCACCCCATTGAGACCCTTCTTCTACTATACTGAGCCCATAATTCATTGATGATTCTCAAATGCGACTTGTTTGGCTATGACTGTGGTACCTTAGAAAACGAAGTTTCCCCGAATTTCGAGAAATCAGGTAATGTTGACATCAATTCTAAATTAAACGGGAGGCAAGCTTGTAATTATTTGTTATTTTGCGAAGACAAGGAGGAAAATTAGCCATCATGGATTTTTTTCATTCAAATAATGACTTGGTGTTAGTGCCCTCTAATGGCAATTTTCTTGTAATTTTCTGAGAAAAAGAGGAAACGAAAAGGTAAAAGCAGCGGGAAATGCTGTTGCGAGTTTTTTTTAGGAAAGTGCCTTCTGGATGCGCGGATCCTACAACGTAACTGTAGTGCAGTCCATTTTCCCCACCTCTCTTCTCTTGACTATTGTTTATTACTGAAAGTCAAGCTACCTCCTCTGCCAGATGTCATTTGCTTGTTACAATATTTCCGTCACTGTATTCAAAGGTAAGACAAGTGATATAGTTATTCTCGAGCAAATTCCCGATCCATTCCGCCCGTTTTCGCATGCGTTAGAACAGTTACTATATTTGTCTTCGATCATGCAAATCACACTCGCCAGAAAATGAAAAGTTCATGAGTACAACGGGCCAGTTTTCACGCACAGATAGCACACCCTTTAAAGACAGAAGCTTTATTTGTACTCTCGATCTGATCGATCTCGTGATGCATGCAAATCCAAGCGTTCCAAAAGGGATGAACAATTAAGCCTAACGTTTCACATTAAACAGGGTAAAATGATTCATTTTTCATCCCTAGTAAAATGTGACGTGCCAAACCGAATATAGTCACTTAGTTTTTTTTAGTATTTTTGGCTTCGATCATGCAAATCACACCCGTTAGAAAATGAAAAGTTCACGAAGACAAGGAGTCGATTATCACGCACATATAGCTTACCGTTTAAAGAAAGAAACTTAAGTTGTATTGTGATCGACCTTTTGATGAAAATAAATACAAAACCGAAATACTGAGTACTTATTGATTGAGTGGAAGGGCCGGACGGGAACAAATACTTGGCTCGGGGTCATGAACTACGGACCGAGCGCAGCGAAGTCCTTGCTTCATGAACGAGAGCCAAACCAAACTCACATCAATAAGTATTTTATCATATGATCACTAACTGTTCAAAATTTCAACCTAAATAGGACGCGATAGACGGGCATACGAACACACACAAAAAATTATGCAATTGAAACTTTTCGTTTTTATTTCAATTAGCCAAGAGGGGGGAAGGGAATTACCTAAAACACAAGTGATCTGGATACCCAGAACACTGTGACAGCGGAAGTTCGGAAGGTTGAGAAACGTCCCGACTGTAATTCGTTGTTTTTGTTGTTTTATTTTGAAAGCATCAGCCACATTGTCAACATCTTGGTAAGTGCGATTGAAAATCTTTTCTTGTCACTCGGTTTTTATCAGCTTTAGCTATTTAGTAACTGTAGCCGAGGTAAGGCATTAATGGCAAAGCCTGGTAACGGCTTTTTCGATCCTTGTGTTTGCAAAATGTAGTTATGTCTCATTTCGAACGTTAGCCCTTCGTAAAGCAGTTGATGGGGCGATTGAATCGCCACCACGGTCCGATAAATTCGTTCTACGGCGACTTTTTCAAATCTCTGTGGCTTCATACTGTATAATTTAACCTCATTCACTAAGGTTATTGAGTGTCGTCCAATTTGAGAAATTGATGATCATAAAACTAAAATCAGACCCCTATTTATGTTGTGGACTGTCCCTCGCTGAAGGAAATCCGTGGTGCTTCATTACGTGGTTTTCCAGTGGCTATGATCTGCATTAGCTATTAACTCGACTTTGTTTCAGGAGAGCTCAACGAACGATCTAGAGATCGCAATAGATTCGAAATTTCCGCTTTCTACTTGTACACAAGCGTTTCATGATCGAGATACCCTTCACCTAAATCTTTGGTTACTCGCGGCGGGTCTACGGTACATATGTTTCTAATGCCGTAATCTGTTTCTTTGTCTGTTAAAGCGCCAGTCTCACATTAGAAGATAAGTCATGACGCTGTGCGCTCACGAAGAGAGATGTTTTAATTTTCGTTGAGAAACTGAAAATTTCTTGAATTCACTGTAATTTAATACATAGTAAAAACGTACTTTTCCGTTGAACGGATGCTTTATATTTCCACCGCTAAATTGCTCTCTTCAAACCTTTATAGTTTTATACGATATATTTCAACCTCATTAGCTATGCCTGTTAACCACAGTTAATTAATATGAGAAACTGATGGTCTCTACAATCATGTGATCAAAAACCAAAATTAATCCTACTTTAAGACATCATTATTCATAATGCGTACTTTCCTTTACTGAAGTCAGAGGATATTCGCAGTGTTACAGTTCGTGGTTTTCCAGTGTCCATAATTTTCACCAATAATTCACGTGACCTTGTTTGCTTTTTGTGAAGTACCAAGGTCTCGCATAAGAAAAGAGGTCAGTCTATGACACCACGTGCTCACGAAGGAAGATGACCACATTGAGACTCTCCCAAAATTAATCCTGTTTTGTTGACATTTTTCCTGTGCCTATCAAGTCCTCTAATGTTATGCAAAAATCGCAAGCGAAGTGAATGAATTTGTTTCAAAGCGACTTCGTTAAGCCTCAGTGGCTTCACATCTTACCAATCTTCCTCATCAGCAATGAAAAGGCTCGTTTCCAGCAACATTGGTTTGATAAGCCCGGTAATAAACTGCTAAAGCAATCTTTTCGAATGCTGCCATATTGCACAATGTCAGGAGGTATCTTTTTTGTTGGGCTAAGACTGTTAACGCTTAAAACTCATTGAATGCTACTTTGAGTCAGTATTCAATATATGGTCACCATCAATCACCACACAAAAAAACCAAAAAACTAAGAAAAGGGAAACTAGATATTATACTGATGACTATATTCCTTACCTGCTTCTTTGAAAACTCTCAATTAAAACTAATTGATTTGCCTGCGGCTGAATTAACATTTGTTTTGTGTTTTTTTTCCGAAAGTAGAATACTGATTTCTGAGGGGCTTTCGTTTTCCAGTAATGTTATCGTTGTCTAATTGTCAAGCTACGCAATAAAAGCACTCCGCAATCGCTGAAAATATCAACAAGTTGCCTTTGGAGAAATAAGTGACTGAGAGGGGAAAAAGTTTTTGAGTTTGCTTACGTGATGAGTAAATCCAAAGGTTCTGTTTGGATCATAAAAAATAGATCAAAGTTACTTATTCCCAATAGTGTCTACATCTGTATAAGTCAGTGAGCGAGTAAGCTGGTGGCACATTTACATATTGAAGTCTACGTAGAAACCTGTTTCTATACTTCGCTTAGCTGCGCTTTAAGAACATTAGTTCAAAATTAAAGTTAAAATGCCGGCCATCAGGCAAACTTTTGTGAATTAGATTTATATCAAAATGTCAGCTTAAGGTTTACAAAAAACAATTTTAAGGTATTAAAATTAAAAGAAACAGCCGTAGAGAATGGTTTTAATATCTAGGATGTTCTGAATGTTTGCTTTCTCATCTGTACAACAAAATAATCACAGTTAAATGCTGGCCATCAGCGGACTTAATATGATGCTTCTTCCGGCTGTACGATTACAGGTGTCCGATTACAGCTATCTGTACGATTACACTGTCCGGTTACAGCTATCTGTACAATACACTGTCCGATTATAACTGTAAAGAATGCTTGGTGGAAAATAACGCAGGTAATGCACCAATCACATTTGCGGAAATTGTGATGGTTATGATTAATAGTAAGATCAGTTATGTTGTGGATAAATACACTTACTTTTTAGTTATAAGTAACCCTAAATGTACGCTCGCCTTTAAATTGGCTCCATTGAGCTATTACGCTGTACTATAAATCCAAATTTAAACTCTGAAGATTTCTTTCTTGCATTTCGTTCTATTTCTAAGTAAGTCTTGGTTAAATGTCACCATAAATAAGATACAAGGGGAATTACGATTTTTATTAGTTCCGTCACGTCATCAGACAAACTTTTCAAGTGCTATTTAAATCAAGACTGAAATGCCAATAAAAAAGATTTCGTTTATGTAAAGAAATGATAAACGAACAGAATCGTATTGAATGGTTTAAATCATCTTGGCATGCCCTCACGATGTTCAGAAAGTTTGTGTTTTAATCCATTACTGTATCAAGAAATGGGCCGTTGTTGTGGGTTAAATTCGACTTCAAAGTTCAAACAAAAGCCTTTTGTTGTTTGTTGCGCTGAGGAAATTGTGCTGAGACTCGGCGAAGATGAATTTCAAATCGTCACAAGATTGTTGGCGTGTCAAATTAGCGGCACTAGTGGAGAATGGTTGGGAAAGTCGCTCATGAGGGTGCTGTTCACACAGGGGTACCCAATGGAGAAAATGCCCTTCACTATGCTTGGTCTCTCAGAATATATTTTTTTTATCAGCGAACCAGTTGATTATAAATTTATTAACACGATAAGGATGCTTTGTTGTTAAAAACATTCACGAACTATACTCGGCAAGAGGACGAGAGGAAAAAAAGCAAACTAAACAAAACTGAATCTTTTTTGAACAACTTTTCAAGGTTTTCAATGTGAACATAAGCGTAAATATTCCGTAGTGTAACATGTCTTGAGCGTTTTTTTTCTTCGAATTACATACCGAATAGCCATTTTAGAAGTATGTAATAAGGCTTATTCACTATTGTTATTAACCCAAAACAAAATACCTGGAAATGCTGAATTCTTTATTCTGTTCTTTGGATCAGTTGATAATAGCGCGCAGCACAACGCCGCAAAACGATGAAGCTATTATCGATGGTTTCACTTGGTCAAGAGTTGTGAATTTTAAAACTAACTTGCCTAACTCGTAGAAAAGAAAGAAAAGAAAAAGCTTCGTCTATGAAAACTCGCACTTTGAACTGGAAAAATCGCTCGATTAAGCCGTTGGATTGAAAAAAAGGATCAATGTGGTCGTTCTAATTTAGTCTTAAAACAATGAAAGCATTGGTTGATAGCGCAGCTTTTATCAAAGAAGCGCTAGTCTTAATACTATCACGCTTTCACTCTCGTAACGTAAAGAAAAGAGAAGGAAATTTTGTGTTTGGGAAAATACCACTTAGGAATTAAAAAACGCTCAACTTAAGTGGTTGGATTTAAAAATGATATTTAAAGGTTAATTAATGTTCCAATTTAGTCTTGCAGTGAGAACACTGGCGGCGCGCGCGGCTTTTAACAAAGAGGTGATAGTTTTAAAACTATCTAGTTTTAGTCGTAACGTAAAACAAAATAGAAGAAAGAATTGGCGTTTGGGAAAATACTTCTCAGGAATTAAGAATAACGCCGAGTTAAATCGCTGGACTAAAAAAATCAGTAATATTTGCGGGTTGTCGTTCTACTTTAGTTAGTTCCAGTGAAAACTCTGGTGGCGTGCGCGGCATTTAACAAAGAGGTGAAAGTTTTAAACTACTCTGCGTTCCTTTTTGACGACAATAGAACATCGCATAACTAACGCTACTATTGTTGCCGTATGATAATTTTATGTTCTTTCAGTGCGTGGCCATAAAGACAGCTATTTTCAGTGATCTTTAAGTGAGCTTTGTCAAAGTTAGACCTCGTTTTGCGAAAAAAATGTCGAAGTACTACGAAGTCGCAAAAATTCTGGCTGTGCGTTCCATTGACGGACATAAAGAGTATCGGGTGAGATGGAAGGGTTTCTGAAGCAAGGTCGATACTTGGGTGCAGGAAGACGATTGCAACAGCGCAATGAAGAATGCGAGTAACGAGTATCCATATGTTCCGATATGTATTCCAGAATAAGCCGTAATGTAATAAAGATCGTCGGTGGAAAATGTCGTTTGAGATCAAAAGAGTGAAAAGACATTAGACTTCTTATCTTGTGTTACAAATCTTGCCGTCTGGAAAATCAGATGCCGTCTTCGCGGTACATAAAACCTTCAGCGGCGTTCAGTCATTCATCTCTTAAAGGATTAAAATTCATCTCGGTTTTTGTTTTTTGTTTGTTCTTTTTTCCAGAGGATGAAAAACTTCGACAATATCAGTGCGCAACAAACGCAAATCAAGACCTTGTTCTAAAGCCGCGGCTAAACGAGCGATTTTTTTGTTTGCGATGGTGATGCGATTTTGCCAGTTTCACGGAATGAGTTTAATTCAAACAAGTTTCATTCTTACCATTCACACAAATTTCATTTGGTTTCATCACTCTTTGTCAGTCTCTCAGTTGCGTCATTCTGTGTCTTGACCGACCCTCCCTGAGCAGCAAGTGACCTTGAACAAAAAGTAACTCCCTACTCCTCCCCAGGGTAAGACTTGACATAAACGCTCTTTCGCTTAATTTTCAACTTTCTCGCTCGTGCAGTAATCGGCTATGTTTGAATTTACCTCGTGAATTTCGCTATTGTAATGGCAGCGAGTTTGAATTTCCCTCGTGAATTAATAAGCCATTGTTTGGCTCTAAAGCTATTGTTTCAAGATATTCTTTTATGGATATTTGAGATACTAAACAAAGGGCATTGTCTTTGAATTTGATCAGCTTTTCTTTTCTATTTCTGACTAAGTCATGATTAAATCCAATACAGGCCTGAAATTTTTTTCAGGCCTTATTTTCACTACTGCCTAAGTAGTGCACATTACTGCGAGGTTCACTTTCATTCACGTTAATTCATCAATGAAAATAAAAGGATCGACAATCCCCGAATAAAAATCGTAAAGTACTTTGGCGCACTCAAGATGAAAACATGCGTTGAATCACTACCTAAACAAACAATGGGCATAGTTTTCCAATGTAAAAAATTCTCAGTTTTTGAATTAGTCCTTACTGACAGAATGTACACGGCCAAAATCGGCCTGTAGCAAATCTTCGAGTTGTCGATTTTCGTTCTCAGCCACAAGAAATGCCATTTCCAAAGCCACTGAATACGTAACTTTCAGTTTTTCTTATCGTATTTTTTGTAAGCGATAGGAATTTTCCAATGTTTTAGCAGCCATAATCCGAAAAAATTCGACAAACGACCTCGGATTGAGAATGATGAAGGCTTTGCTGTTCATTCATCAACCTGACCGAATGGCGCCAAACGTGAGGGACGTGTCAACTGATTGGCGATATCAAACACTAGTGAAAAAATATCGTATTTTTTCACGTGTGTTGTTACTGCTTTTCTCAGGGCTGGAAATCCTTGTATAACAACGTAGTTTATATGATAAAATCTCTTTGCTTCAGTCACGTTATCAGATACACTTTTGTGAATTAGATTACTGCTAAAAATTTTTAACCAGAAAATTTGTCGATATTCTAAAAGATCAAAAACGTGCAGAATCGTATCGTGTGGTTCTTACATTAGTCAAGATGTATTGAAAGCTGTTGATCTCTTTCGTGAAACAACACACTTAAAAATCATGGTATACGTTGGCCTCATTACTGAGGGAAATTTAGGAATGTAGAAAAAATTGTCGTTTCACTTTCAAAAGTGTCAGCTGCGAGGTCAATAATTTTATCGGTCAATAATTTTATCAGTGCACTGTTTTTTTTAGTAACTTTATCTTAACTTTAGCTTTAACTTTACGGTCACATATGGAATAAGTAACTTCTCCATCGTAAATGCATACATTATTTATTATTTTTTTTAAGTCCTGTCCTGTCCTGTGACTATTAAGTCATGTTATGTTGTGCAAAAATCGCCACCGGATGAAATAAATTCGTCACAAAGCCGGAGTTCGTCAAACCTCTGTGGCCCCACAGCTTGTTCATCATTCTCATCAGCTAAGGATAGATTCGTTTTCAATGACATTCATCTGATAAGTAAGCTCGCTCCTTGGTAATAGCTTGCTACAACAATATTTTCAAGTTTTCCATGCCATAAAGCGGAATGTCAGGAAATCTTCCAGACAGTTGTGGTTAAAGGTTATGTCTCTTGTTAGCCTAAGAATTGAAACGCTTAATAATAAGTCTCTGTAAGAATCAAACATCTTGGGAGATGAAAACTTTCAAATTTTGCATGCAGTTAGGCACTCAGGGGGGATGCACAAAAATACCCTTTTTAAAGGTTGCTGCACTCTCATTGCCATGGGAACAACGGCTGCTTGTTCGAGGCCTGGGGCCTCATTTTCATACAAAAACGTCGCCAAAAGAGAGTGAAATGTTTATTTCTCTATCTCAAGCTAAATTCGGCATTAAAAATTGGCACTTCAACCATACATAGTGACATCATTCGTCTTCATTTTGATACATTTAATTTTCCCTGGGAGTAAATGTAAACACACCAATAGATTATTTATCTCGGTACTGTTTCGTTTATTTTTGTAATCGGGTAAAACAGGGAAAACGTTTATCTGAATTTCTCCAAAAGTACACCGATTCTGGAACTGAAACTACTCACCTAGCTGGTTATAATATTCTAGTTTTTTTAATATGTAAAAATCTCTGCGGGTCTGCCTGTACTTTTTATGGGGGCAATTCGCGAAAATAGTTAAAAATCAGATATTGCATAATTTGGCGATGTTTACAACTAATGTTCTTAACAACAAACGTTTCAGACAAATGAAACGTGCGAGGCTTTGAAAGAATGTTATCTTATGAGCAATATTCCGAAGAGAAATCTCGTCTCTGTTTGTGATCTTTTAAAAAAAATTGATCAACCTTCGCAGAGGACAACTCGACGTAACTACAAACATATACCTGTAACGAAGTAGAAATGCAGATGAAAAACAAAGCATTATATTGATACTGCTGACCACTCTTTACTAGTTCCTCTGTGGAATACAGGTAATACAACAATATTCATTTCCCAAGATTATCAAATGCTCTGATGAAGGGCTAACGCTCGAAACGTCACCTTCAGAAACTCATTACAATGGCCAATTTACATTGTCAACTCAGTTGGTAAAGCCAAGTTATATTGTATATCCCACCAAAGTTTCTTTAGAAACTTACCCCGTTGATTAATGTTGTTTACAGAAAATATGCATGGGGAAAGTTCTCATAGCAAAAGTTAAGATAAATGCTGTTTTGTTTATCTTTGTCCTATGACTTTACAGTCATGTCATGTTGTGCAAAAATCACAACTGGAGTAAAATGAAAGGTGACAAACCGAGTTTGTCAAACCGTTGTTACCTCAAATCCTGGCAATCATCCTCATCAGTCACGAATAGATTCGTTTTCAGCCATATACTTCAGATAAGTAAGCTCATTACCTGGTGATAAACTGCTAGAACAACATTTTCAAATGCCCCCAGAACGTTGTAGAAAAAGGTTTATCAATCTTTCTTATTTTTTCTAAGAAACCTTCAACCTTTCAAAACAACTTAATTGATGGCGCGACCCTCCGACATACGACCATTAATCAAACTCAAGCATGCGTCAATATTTTTACTCTGTATGAAGAACAAACGAAACAGCTGGATCAAAAATCATTGGAATAAGAGATGACTTTCATAGCGTGACAGCCACACAGTCCGTTTCAAAAAATCTGTGCAGGTCAAATTAAGTTTACAAGTTTCACCGAATGTGATCCGTTGATGTGTTCTAGTTGTACTTATCCACGTCCCTTCTTTTATTATTATTTTTTTAAAGCCTATATAGTGAATTCTAACACTTTCAGCTCGTTACAAAAAGTTTGCAGGTGAAATCGACCAAGCTCGCTTTTGTAACTTTACATGTGTGTTCCTGTTTGTGGTAACTCATTATGAATCCAGATTATCGAATCATTTAGTATTGCGTTACTAAAAATAATGTTTCCCTGATAACAGGAAAGGATGGCAATGGAAACCGAATAACAGAAGCCATGATAGCTTTCATGACCATCGCCTTACTTGTTTCCGTGTTCTTGCTCAACTCAGATCGTATTCAGAAAGCCATTGAGATATGCAGCGAATGTTTGATTTTACTAAATAGCACCGATCAAAACAGCAAAGACCAATTTGATTCAGTACTGCCACAATGTTACAGCGACATCTTTACAGTTCTTTTCAGCAAGATGCTGTCTGTCTTATACAGAGAGTCTGGAATTATGCTTCAAACACTTGGCGAAAACCTAAAGGCGAAGGAGCATGTTGAGAGGGCCCTTTCCATAGCTACCGAAATTGGCGACAGAAGCGAAGAAGCATCCTGTTATGGAAACCTAGGTACTGTGTTTCTGTCGCTCGGGCAATACGACAAGGCTCAAGAGTATCTCCAAAAGGCGCTTGTTATCAGAACTGAAATTGGCGACAGACAAGGAGAGTCAACTGTCTTCGGAAACCTTGGTAATTTGTTTCGATTGCTTAAGCAATACGACGAGGCTGAAGAGTATATCCAAAGAGCGCTTGTCATCAAAACTGAAATTGGCGACAAAAGAGGGGAAGCATCATGTTATGGAAACCTAGGTATTGTGTTTCAGTCGCTCGGGCAATACGACAAGGCTAAAGAGTATCTCCAAAAGGCGCTTGTCATCAGAACTGAAATTGGCGACAGACAAGGAGAGGCATCTGACTACAGAAACCTAGGTACTGTGTTTCTGTCGCTCGGGCAATACGACAAGGCTCAAGAGTATCTCCAAAAGGCGCTTGTTATCACAACTAAACTTGGCGACAGAAAAGGGAAAGCGTATTGTTATGGAAACCTAGGATATATGTTTCTGTCGCTCGGGCAATACGACAAGGCTAAAGAATATCTCCAAAAGGCGCTTGTCATCAGAACCGAAATTGGCGACAAAGAAGGAGAAGCAATTGACAACGGAAACCTAGGCACTATGTTTCAATCGCTCGGGCAATACGACAAGGCCCAAGAGTATCTCCAAAAGGCGCTTGTCATCAGAACCGAAATTGGCGACAGAAAAGGACAGGCAACTGTCTACGGAAACCTTGGTACTATGTTTCAGTCGCTCGGGCAATACGACAAGGCTAAAGAGTGTGTTCAAAAAGCGCTTGTCATCACAACTGAAATTGGCGACAGAAAAGGAGAGGCAGCTAACTACGAAGAGCTAGGATATATGACTCAGTGGCTCGGGCAATACGACAAGGCTCAAGAGTATCTCCAAAGAGCGCTGGTCATCAAAACTGAAATTGGCGACAGAAAAGGGGAAGCATCATGTTATGGAAACCTAGGCACTGTGTTTCTGTCGCGTGGGCAATACGACAAGGCTCAAGTGTATCTCCAAAAGGCGCTTGTCATCAGGACTGAAATTGGCGACAGAGAAGGAGAGGCAACTGACTACGAAAACCTAGGTACTATCTTTGAGTTGCTCGGGCAATACGACAAGGCTAAAGAGTATCTCCAAAAGGCGCTTGTCATCAACACCGAAATTGGCAATAGAAAAGGAGAGGCAACTAACTACGGAAGCCTAGGAAAGATGTTTGAGTCGCTCGGGCAATACTACAAGGCTCAAGAGTATCTCCAAAGAGCGCTTGTCATCAAAACTGAAATTGGCGACATACAAGGGGAAGCATCATGTTATGGAAACCTAGGTACTGTGTTTCTGTGGCTCGGGCAATACCACAAGGCTAAAGAGTATCTTCAAAAGGCGCTTGTCATCAGAACTAATATTGGCGACAGACAAGGAGAGGCAACTGACTACGGAAACCTAGGTACTATCTTTGAGTTGCTCGGACAATACGACATGGCTCAAGAGTGTCTCCAAAAGGCGCTTGTTATCAGAACTGAAATCGGTGACAGACAAGGAGAGGCAAGTAACTTCGGAAGCCTTGGTAACTTGTTTAAAGTTATCGGGCAATACGACAAGGCTAAAGAATATCTTCAAAAAGCGCTTGTCATCACAACTGAAATTGGCAACAGAAGAGGAGAGTCATCAGTCTACGCAAACCTTGGTGGTTTGTTTCTGTCGCTCGAGCAATACGACAAGGCTAAAGAGTGTCTCCAAAAAGCGCTTGTCATCAAAACCGAAATTGGCGACATACAAGGCGAAGCATCATGTTATGGAGGCCTAGGTTGTGTGTTTTGGTCGCTCGGGCAATACGACGAGGCTAAAGAGTGTCTCCAAAAAGCACTTGTCATCAGAACTGACATTGGTAATGAGGAAGGGAAAGCGGCAGATCTTGCAAACCTTGGAAGTTTGTCTAGAGAAGTTGGAGATTATGAAGCCTCGGAAGTATACTTGGAGAAAGCTTTATCCATATCCAGAGATACTGGAGATAGAAGAAAAGAGTTCGAAATCCTTAAAAAATACGCCATTTTGTATTTATTGCAAAATAAAAACAAAGATACCATTTCGTGTCTTCGTCTGTGCATTGAAAAGTATGAGGAGCTGAGATATTTCTTGGGCGCCAATGATCACTTCAAAACATCACTTCTGGAGCACTCAGGAATATTTCCCTATAAGCTGCTTTGCAATTTGCTTTTTGACACTGGAAATGCTCGGGATGCTCTTTATTTTGAGGAGTTGTGTCGAGCTAGAGGCCTATCAGACTTAATGGTAGAGAGGTACTCGGTTGAAACGCACATCTCTGCTAATCCGCAATCTTGGTTTGGCGTTGAGAACATTTTTAGAAAGAAAAATAACTGTACTTGTCTGTACATTTCTTATTTTCACAATGATCTGCGTTTGTGGATCTTAAAGACAAGTGGAGTCCTTCACCATAGAAGAATATCAGTAGAAGAGAATCTAGTCCAGGCTGGGTTGCCCAAAGATTTGCCTTTGGATAAATTTGTGGATGATAATTTCCGGAGTCTTGGTATTTTGCCCACTAAAGATTGTGAAGATCGATCGTTAAATATGGTTAAATTGCAACTTCTCTCCCCCGAAAAGAAGAGATCAGCAAGATTGCTACTCGTGGAGGAGGACGAGAAAGTGATTTCAAGTCTATTTTTGTGTTACAAAATGTTTATTGCTCCCGTTTATGATTTGCTTGAGGAGCTTGAAGTCATCATCGTTCCTGACCGCAGTTTCTACAAAGTTCCCTTTGCTGCACTGAGTGAAAAGGAGGGAGCCGAATACCTCTCGGAGACTCATAGGATCCGTGTCATTCCTTCTTTGACAACACTCAAGATTATTCAAGATAGCCCAGAGGACTATCACAGCAACACTGGTGCCTTGATAATTGGCGACCCTAAGGTTAATTGGCTGCCGCCATTGCCAGATGCGAGAAAGGAAGCGGAGATGGTCGGACGACTGGTGGGTGTTCTGCCTCTGGTAGGAGAAGAAGCAACGAAGCAGGCGGTGCTTGAGCGGATAAGTTCAGTGAGCCTGATTCATTTTGCTGCCCATGGTGACGCCGAAAGGGGAGAAATTGCCCTCTCCCCCATCCCTAGTACTTCCAACAGGCGAAACGCTATCTTACCACATGAAGATTACATGTTGACGATGGCTGATGTATCACGAGTGAAAGTCAGAGCTAAACTGGTAGTACTTAGCTGCTGTCACAGTGGAAGAGGTGACATTAGAGCCGAGGGAGTTATAGGAATTGCCCGTGCGTTCTTAGGATCCGGTGCTCGCTCGGTGTTGGTTGCGCTGTGGGCCATTTCAGACTCAGCAACAGAGCAGCTGATGAGTCGGTTCTACGAACACCTTGTAGAGGGAGAAAGTGCCAGTGAATCCCTCCATCAGGCCATGAAGTGGATGAGAAAAAAAAAGTCTACCAGTGTGTCTGAGTGGGCTTCGTTTACGCTGATTGGAGATGATGTGAGACTCGGGTTTGACAAGCAGAGGTAAGACTCAGTCCGAAAAGATATTTCACAAATTAAAGTCGAAGTAGATGTGAAGGTAGCTGTGGTTTACTGGTCGCTGACTGTCGGCGGGGGTCCTTTGTTACCATCAAGGGTAGTTCGGTATATATCCATATACATATATTATATAGTGCTAGCCATTTATATTTTTAGATATTAAGCTTGGTATAATTGTATTTGCTTCATATCCAAAATATTAATCGAGTTAATAATAAATTGCTGTTTTTTTTTTCACTTTTTTTTACAGAGAAAGAGACCCCGACAGAGTAAGTAATGAGAATCACTCGAAGGAAACAGAGCCAAAAGACTTTTAGATGCATAAATTGAATAGAGCAAAGTAGAGAAAATGCTTTAGCCGTATTTCATTGAAATTAAAAAAGGAGCTATCCCAAATTAGATCTAGTTCAATTTTTTGTGCTTTCCTTTTCAATATTGTTAAAAGACAAAATTTGTATCTATCCAGTGTTTTTTTTTACTTATTTAAACGTTGGAAATGAATGGAAATAGTATATTAGCATAAGCCATTCAGTAAAAATTATAATAAGCCACTTGATCATTTCTTATTCCTTTTGGCAGTCTTATCTTACAGGTATAATTTAGCACGCTTCACAACTCTTTTTCTCAGAGGTGACTTAAGGTGTAAACAAGTAGTACTTTTCATCCTCCGCACCGAATTTTAATCAGGTAATTTATACGAATAGCACGTAGCTCTTTTAGGGGCTGTACCTTGGGTACACTCTTTGTTCTCCGAATTTTCTGTTTATTGTGCTGTTATATAACAGTCTTCGAGGAGTATTTCCTCTTAAGATATATTTTCAAGTATGATTCTAATTCTGTTGGTTATTCCATTACAATTTTTATATTATCAATCTTGTTTTAGTTATGACCAACCTTGACTGTAAGACTAAGAAATTTAAGGATTTTGTAAAGCGTAAACATTTCGAAGGTATCTACTTAGTATGCGAACTCCGCTCTTCGTAGCTTAACGTGATTCGCTAATTAAGTGTAAAAGGATGACGAAGGTTAGAGATTGGCAGCTCAGTAAGCGTCCCTTTTATAAGCGGAGACCCACACTTTTCCTGTTAGATCTGAGTTAGTCCCGAAGTAATAAGTTGTATGTAAGAAAGAGAAGAATAAAGAAACCTTCAACTGAACAACGCAAAAATTATATTTCCAATATCATAAACACAGAAAAATGTTGACGTAGGTAAGGCTTTAAAGTTAAGCGAAATCAGTAAAGTTAAAATAGTAGTTTAGGTATAAAACGAACCACTAGAATCTGGTTTAGTTTTTTTTTCAAAGCCTTTTGTAAGGTTTAGTTAACAAAATCTTCAATATTTGAGGAATAAATTTGATGTAGCATCTTAAAAGATCCTTGTCAACCACTCCTCTTTCAAAATATATCCTTATCAAAACTAATCTATGAAGACAGAAGTTTAAAATCGCTTCCGGATGGCAGGAATGTCATGCAGGCTCGTCAATACTTCAAGTTTGAACTGATCACTTGCCTCTTGTGATATGTGAAACAAGAGACGAACAAAACGTATCGACTATCGTACTGATTAGCGATCGGTCAGCGTTTTAACGAGCAACTCTTTTTTAAAGAAAATGGTTTGTGTTTTTTCCTATTTGAGTTTAGAGAGCTTGAGCTATTTAAACCTGTATGAACATTTCAGGACCAAACAACAGGGAGCCATTGATATAGAACGGTCAGAGTTTGCTCAACAGACTAATTTGCATAATTCATCTGTCACGGTAGCAAAATCACTAAAAATTTGAAGTCACTGCGGCGAAGGAAATTAACTAGCGCAAGATGTTTTTGTATTTCTATGCTTTCGAACATCTTATTAGAAGAAATCAACCGGACTTTTTAATGTCTAAAGTCACCCATCACCCCACAGAGACCCTCTTCTAAACCAAACAAGTTAAAAATGTTTGCTCACAGCTTGCTTTCATTCGTCGAGGTTGCGCAAATATTGAAGCGATGGTTATATAATACAATGCTACGAGTTTTGTCTCGTGATCTGATAAATCATGTATCCTGGCTTGATTACAACTGATTCAATATTGCAACTGTGTTATTTACTGAGACTGCAACGAGAATATTGCAAAGTTAAAACAAGTTTCCTCACCGCCGGCCTAGTGTTGGATCAGAAAAAACGAACAGTGTTATTCAATATTCTGATGGGTTTGTTTTTTTCTCTTGTTTTTCGACCATTATAAGCAAGTGCCACATGAAAGTCTTTTCACTTTTCGAATCATCTCTCAAAAATCCAATTAAACTAAATCGAAGTTTTTTTACGCATTTATGGAATTCATAAAAAAAATTAAAAAAAAAAATTTTTAAAAAAGAGAGTAGGTAGTTACGCCCTGGCGCGCGCAATTACGGACTTTCATTTTTAGGGCTTGTTTACATGTAAGTGGGGGACCCCAGGTAGGTGAAGTAACCCGCCTGTCCATATAATTTCTTATTTTATTTCAATCACGTTTACATGATAGGTGGGTTGACCCGCCTAGGCGGGTTTCCCGGTCTGCCAGGTAGGGTAACCCTGTCAGCCGGGGTGACAATTTGCCATGTAAACGTCTCAAGGTGGAGCAACCCCCCTAGCCGAGGTCGCGTTCATGGCAAAAAGCTCAAAAGTGAAACACGTGTTTTAAAAACTTTGTACATTTCCTAACCGTCTCATGGCAGAAATCATCAGAAACCGCAACGGACACTCAAGGAGTGTAAAGTGTTCACATTTCGGAATATTTAGCGTTGTAAATCGACCATATTTCAAACTATTCCTTATAACATATTAAGTCAATGGTTCCTCGCGTAACCTAACACCGCGTGACACAAAGCGTGACGCCTTTATGAATAAATACACACGTGTCCAAAAATTAATCTTTCGTCTTTCTCTTTTTTTGCTCAACCTCCCTAATTGAAAGCGCAACAAAAACCTCTGAGAAACCTTACTCCAGCACCCCGGGGTTGTAAGATTGTATGTTAACGCGTTTTACTTTTCGACCAAGGCTAGGCGGGTTACCTCACCCCTTATTAGTGTTCAAATGATTTAAATGTGACTGACGTTATATGTTTAAAACTTTTAAACGGCGTTTCTTTCCCTACAAACCATCATCAACAGCCAGTAGTTGCGTATCCTTTTTAGCGGCCTCACCAACAATTCCTTTTTTTCCACTTCAAGAACGAAATCAAAACTTAAACCACAATTTTTTTGGACACGATTTATCATCGACACCACACACGTTCTTTTAGGGTGGACGCAACTTGGTAATGGCACGACATCTTTTGATGTTTTATTTTCATGATTACTTTCTATCGACTGTTTTATTCGAAATAATTTCACATACGCTTTAATTTTTCAGTAAATCAAAACGCAAAATTAAGTTGACTTGGTCGTAAATTTACATACGACTGTTGAATTCAAGAACATGTTAAGTTCATGCACGAACTAACTCCTAAATAACAGTGTACAATACCGAAAAAATCAACGCCGCAAAGAATTATTTGCACTTAAAACTTTAAGTGTTATTGAGATTTTCATTCAACCGGAAAATTACGTTATTTACAAATGCCCCTTCTTCTTTTTGTATCGATGTAGGAGCTTACAACTTTTCTTTGATTAGCAAGAATCGGTCAGTGGAATGTAAATACGTTTTTATGAGTATAAGATTATGTTTGATTAAAACATCTAATGCACTTGGCTTGATTACATCTAAATTTATAAAAAGAAGGCTGCACAAGATTATCTTAAAGTACAAACTAGTTTATTGCTTGCCTCATCAACTATCTCTTCTGAGTAAATTGTAAAAAAAATTTGGGTTATTTTTATTAATAGTCATCCTGAGTGCAAAATCATGCGTTTTCCTTATAAACTCCTCAGGGCAAATGGTGTCATCAGTTGTCAAAAAATCGATACTGTCATAAAAACCTTTATTAATTAGATGACATGGATGATTGAGATTAATAATAAATTACCACGAGTTTTATCCTGTTTCTTTGAAGACTCTAAACATTTAAAAGCATATATATCGGCCGGTAGTATTGCAACTTGGATCTCGACAAAAGCATCAACAGAAAAATTCATCTAAGCCATCGATCAATTCAGGATCTTTACACTGGAATGATGTTGTTTCATTTGATGATCTTCTATTTCGTTTTCTTCTCGACCTCAGGGTATTATTAACTTTTACACCACTGAATGAACTTAAGTTTACCTTCGATTTTTGGCTGCCCACACACACATCCTATTCAAGAAATCTTTAGAACCGAAAAATACTTTTTATTTTCAAGAATTTCCACTTTGTCGATTAGTTGATTTGGTGATTTATACTAACAAAAGTATCATTTTTAGCGGTAGTGAAAAACGCTTGACAATAGTCAAAACAATGGTTCGTATTGGAAAAACCAGGACCAAAAATTTTTAACAAGATTGTTTGTTTCTGATCTCCGACAGCAGGGGAGTGGATCAGCGACGCTTCAGAGTGTTGGACGTGGATGCAAAAGGCAATCTATATCTTTACAAGACGGCGTTGCTCTG
Organism: Pocillopora verrucosa; assembly: GCF_036669915.1. NCBI lineage: Eukaryota > Metazoa > Cnidaria > Anthozoa > Scleractinia > Pocilloporidae > Pocillopora > Pocillopora verrucosa. The sequence continues at coordinate 4,885,598 of NC_089322.1, read as the reverse complement.
CAAGAACGAAATTATCAAACGGTTGAGAAATGGGACGTACAGTTTGGCAGAGCAGACGGAACTAGGTATGATATTTCTCTTTTACTTTTACGAAATCAGTATAAACATATTAAGAAAAGCGAGACTGACTTGAACACCAAAGTGCTTTTCACCTCATGCCCTTGTATTTTACGTTTTAGGCCGTTTAATGCCATCCTTTCAGGATTGGGAATTTCAAAATGTGTCTGTACTTGCGTTACGTACATTCCCCGAAAAATGTTTGTTTCAGAAATGAAACCCTTGTCTTGAGTACACCTTCAACGAGGTTTAAGTTTCTTGGATTACTTTTTCATATTCCTCTTCTTTCGGTTAAAAACTAAATATTTTTGTTTAACTAAATATAAGTCTTGAATTGCAAGAGATCCAGCACCAATCTGTGATCCAGCAAAATAACTGGGCTGGAGTTATACTTCTGAGAAAAATAGCGGACGAGATACCCGTAATTTTATTCTTTCGCCAGAAATTTACCAGCGTTCAGTGATATATATACAATCAGAAAATCATTTATGAGCAGATTTGATAGGAATGCCCCACTGACTATATGTTTATCTTGTTTTTATAGAATTAATAGGATTGTCAAAAGACTTAGCAGTGCTGAACTGCAAGGTGCTCAAAAAGAAGTTCCCATACGCCGTGTCAGGCGTTTATTGGATAGATCCTGATGGCGGTTCCCGTAGCAACGCTTTCCAGGCCTACTGCGACCAGCAAACGGATGGAGGGGGTTGGACATTAGTTTACAGCTATACCTTTACCGATTACTCACATTTCAAGGCTGCATCAAACGCTGTCATCCCGCGTCCATCCTGGTCAGCGGGCGGCTCCAACGTCCGAGTGTCCAAAACAGTTCCACTGAGCGAGACTCAATACGAGGCCATGGACTTTTCTTTGTGGCGCAGCATTGGTGAGGAAACCCTGATCAAGAGCAATATCAACAACTGGTTCGCATGCAAGGAAGGTTCTGGTAGCATAGTGAAACAGAAGAAGGGGTCGCTTTCTTGTAAACTGGTGAAGCAGGTTGCTAAGAACTGCGGTGGAGCGGCACCAAATACCTGGAAGTTTTATGGGTATGGACCTTCCTTCGGCGGAGGTCAATTCTATTATTTTGATGGGAGCACAAATAGCAATTGGCCTACCCATGATCCTTGTGGAAGATATCGAGCAGACCACTTGAGAAACGTGCCAAACCCGCACGGAAACATTTTCATCCGTTGAAAGCATGTGAAAGTTTTCCAGCACTTAAGAGTGCCGATTTTGATTTTGTAAGCGGCATCAATGAAACCTTCTGCCTAGAAGTTTCGAAGCTAATAAATGCGGGTTCTTGATTTATGAGATATCAGTGACTGATTTTGTCAAGAGCTTACAATTTTTAGGTAAAAGTTGTAACCTTCATCTTTTCCCAGTTGAGCAAGTTCCCGTGTTTGAACTTTGTTCAATAACGAGATAACTCACGAGATACGCTGATATACTGGTTTCAGAGAGTCTCTAATAAGCATTTGTTTCAACCTATAGAAAAAAAAAGGGGGAATGGATCTAATGGTACTGAGTATATCTCTGCAAATATCATGTTCCCTTAAGTGGTAGTAGCTTGAAAGCAACAGGATAAATGGGTGAAGAATAGTTATATGGTAATTCCCTTCAAAACTTATTTAAAACAGCTCCTTCCAACTCTAAGGCAGCTTTCTAAGACTAAAGTTTTCTTTTAGAAGGTGATATTGGACGCACGTTTTCTAAACTAGTGTCCAGAATTGTGGCTGATGGTCATAATTTCCAGAAATCACTTCAGAAATGTCATCCAGTTAATAAGAAATGGTATGTTTATTTTCGAGCACATCTTAGGCTCGTACTGTTTCGCTAAGAAAAATGAAAAACTAGATTAGTCATCAGAAATGGGATTTTCAATTTCAAAGTTGAAATGAGTTCGTTTCCTCTATGTAAGTAGTAGTAATATAGCCTCTGAAAAAGGTGTGTATAACAAAAATAGTGTAGGACAAAAAAAATCTGATTGGACCAACGAGAGTTCATAAGATGAAAAAAACCCACTCGGCGCTTAAGTGGCGGGTGTCAGCTGGTCAGGGAATTTAGACAAGAGCCAACAGTTTCATTGGAAAGTAGAGAATGGTAAAGCTTATACAAAAATAGAAATAGGTGAAAGAAAAAATAGTAAATTCGACTCTTTGGCGCCCTATGGTCACTAAACGCCATTAGGTCACTTCAAGCATTTTGGGGATGGGGGGAGGGAAATCTGTTTTACTTATTTCTTTGTTTATTTTCTTAATCAACTTATCTCGTACTTCTTATTCATTTTACGAACGGAAAACAACAAAATCAAGAATTTTTAATGAAAACAAAAAACATTCCTTTCCTTACTAAGGTTGAACTTTTTAGATCAAAACTCCTGATGATGTCCCAAAGAGTTAGGATGAAACCTTATCTCTTTCGCTGTACACTGTAACTAAGCCTAAGACCCGATCATATCTGGAGACGCCCGAAGATTTCCGAGAATGTCAAAAAAACTTATGATGATGTCCCGAAGAGTTCTGATGCAACCTTATCTCATGCACTGTCACTAAGCCTAAGACCCGATCATATCCGAAGACACCCGAAGATTTCCAAGGATGTTCAAAAAACTTCTGATGATGTCCCGAAGAGTTCGGATGCAACCTCATTTTATGCGCTATACACTGTAACTAATCCTGAGACCCAATCATTTCCGAAGACACTCAAAGATTTCAGAGGATGTTTAAAAAAACTTCTGATGACGTCCCGAAGAGTTCTGATGCAAAATCATACCTCAACATGAGACTATCGAATCAAAGACACCTGAACACTCCTAGGGATGTCCCAAAGATTTCTGATGATATCCCGAACCTTATCTTTTGCGCTATACACTGAACTTTGACCTGAGACCGATCATATCAGAAGACACCCAAACACTTCCGACGACATCTCAGAATTTTTCCGAAGACGTCCCGAAGAGTTTTAACGGCCTTGAACTTATCGCCAGTACATTGCACATTACCATAGCTTAGGTTAAACTTAAACTCACGCAATTTTATCTTGAAGCGTTTCTATTTCCTTCCTCTGGTCTTCAGCAGTTTTTGTTAGCTTCTTGAATTAAAAATGATTTTGGATCCGTAATTAAAGAAATATTAGCAAACCTCTTACGACATGCGGCCGGACCAGTTTTAACATTTATAAAAGGTTTTTATATTTTTGAAAGATATAGTAGAAATTGGAAACAATGTTATAAAGAATTGTTTAAAAGGAAAAAATGAAAGCAACAACCAAGTGTCTTAATGCTTATGTCATACAGCAACACAGCAACACCAACCTTAATCCTTGGATTGTCCTTCTAGGATGGCTGACTAGAAGATTGCAAAACGTGGAAATAAAAAGAATATAAAATGCCGAGTTAAGTTTAGAAAAAGAAATCATTGAAGATTTTGTATTAAAAAGAAATAAACTGAAAGGGAAAAAACCTCGGCAAAGAGAAAAGTATAGTAATTTTAAATTTTCTCCCCCAAGTCTTCAGAAGTGTAAAACAATTATCTCAGTCCGACGATCGCTGACCGGAAGTTTACGCTCATTTGGTTTACATTACTATCTCTGAAGATGTTTCTTTTACCTTTTTTTTCTTCCCTTTTTCCGCAGCGCTCTGCTCAGCGGGTTTCACCTTGCATTCTGCGGACTGAAAATGCAACAAAACTTAATTTCTCTCTAACTTTTTATAACTTGTGCGTTAGCAGACTTTTGCATTCAATTCAAAACTAAGACATAAACTCTCTTATTGACCTGGGTCTCTTGGTTAAATCAAAATTTTGAGTTACCTTGAATAAAATTTTTCCACCTTAAAAAAGGTTTTATCCCAGATGCATTGATGCAATTCATAGCTTTTCGTTATGTTAAATAAAATTTTCACATTCCCAACAAGTGGATATACACTACTGGCTGAGAACACCTGTAAGTTTTAGTTTCGGACTTCAAGAAAATCTGGCTCCGTTTAATTTATTCCATAAAAATGAATTATTCGTAAACAGTTCGTGGTTCCTCGTGAAAATCAAAGATCGATTAAAATACCTTGCAATCTCTGCTGGCGAGGATGAAATTCCTTTTTGGGCGGCACGACGCTTGGGTGCTCTCAACTTTCTTATTTTCTGTGGCGAAAAATATGTTATTCGTAGGATTTCGTTCACTACAGATTATAAAGAACAATTCTTGAATGAAATAAATTACTCTTGTCGGTTAGGCACCTAAAAAAAAGATATCCGAAGAAAAAATATTTTTCATCGGTCACACCTAATAACAATAAACCTTCTTTTTGATGAAAACCAAACTGAAGCATTTGAAATTTGACAGTGGTAGAGGAGTGAAATCCTGGCCAAAATAGCTCTTCTTTACGATGTAATTCTGTTTCATTCTCAAAAGTCAAAAGATTACATTCCCCATTCTCTTGAAGTAATTTTCGAAAGTTTCATACAGATTTAACATTTGCCAGAGTAAAAATTTGTCCGTACATCTAGTTTGCATACCACAGCGAGACTCAAAGATATCCCGGCATGCACCACTCCTTACTACTTCTTAGCCAGTAAGATGTTACTGGAACATCCTTTGTGAAAAATGAACTGTCTATATCTTCTAGTTCAATAACTGATTAAAAATAGTAAGCGTTTTTGGGAAGAAGGAAAAAAAATAATGATACTCTTTGTAAGTGGATGCAACAAAGATAATTAAGAGACTTGTTTGTAAGGAGAACAAGTAACATTCAAAATTTACTTTTAGTGCTTAGTAAAAATCAATGATCAATCCATTTTTGGCAAGAAAAGAACATGAACAAAATAAATGAATCTGATAAACTACATCAAATGTACAATTAAGAAAACTGGTTGTAAGGGCCATGTATCTTAAGACACTTTGCTTGCTTTATTCAGTCCTGCACTGAAGAAGTGTTCAACCCAATAGAACATACAAAGCAAAAGTGAATTGGAAAATTGCATGCCTAAATAAGGCTGTAATCATTTCTCACAATTTTGATTATTTATCCATCAAAGAGACAGACGACAGAGAGAGGCGGTAGGTAGTAGCTGTAGAGTGCTATTTGATACAAAACAAAATTCTCCTAATTTACAATGAAGTATAAGCCCAGAAGAGATTGTGATAGTATATAGAATTACAAACAGTTTCCAAAAGGAAAGAAAACATATGTTTTAATTAAAAAAAAAGATAAACAAAATTAAAAAAACTTATCTACTTTATATACAATAACAAACTAAGATATAGTATCAAAAAAATGGAAGCATGACTAGTGGTTGCAAAGAAACAAATCTGGGGATATCCTTACTGGAATAAGTAGTGCAAAAATCAAAATAATCTAGCTATATTTAAATAAATACTTGAAATGGAAAAGAAACTAAAATATCTAAATAATTGATCTTCCAGAAAATACCATCACAAATATTCACTGTGGCAAAGACCCAAACAGAAATTTCGAAAATCACCTAACAAGAAGTTTCCTTTGTCAGAAAATGTCTCTTTCTTAACTGACCATGCTAAAGCTACTGCATTTAGTATCAGGCATTATCATCCAACTGCACCAACTAGAGTATAAATCATGCTCAGATGACAGTTGGTTATTTTGTACAAAAGTAACAAACTTGTTAAACTGTTTGGAAGCATGTGCTACACCTCTCGAACTCCTCCTCTTTTCCCTTTCCTAATGAGATATGCACCTAAAACAAGGCACTTGGCTAATAAATAACTTATTAAATGTTTTGGTGCATAGTTTTGCTAAGCATTTTAACCTGTTGTTTGCATTTTGACTTGCCCTACAGGTTCATCAAAATACGGCCCAACAAAAATGCTCAGAGATACTACACACCAAAACATCAAACAAGATATGTAAATGTATTCTTACTAAAACCTGAGAACAAGTTCTGAAACTGAAACATGACAGAAATTGAAAATCTCCTACTCAGAATTTAGTTTAACATAAGTGGACGAAAAAAGTCAACTCATCTTAACAAGCAACATACTGTTGGTTATCCAAGTATTTCACCAATAAACCCTTTACATCCTAACATCAGTACACAATCTCCACACTGTACTTCATACATTTCTTAAGGTGCTGACAAGGAGAATTTGGTTAGAAATCATCAGTCTTTTTGGTTGGTGATCATTTCCTTCATTCTCGTGACCTTAATGTCTGATTGAGGGGTGATATTGTAAAGAGAAATTAGATGCTGGTCACTCTTAGGTATTAGTCACTCAAAGGGTTAACTACTACAGTATACAGTTAATTATTCACATCTTCAAAACTTTCGAAAACTTATTTTACAAAATTCTTGTGGAATCGCAACAAGTTGTTTCAACATTTCATTGAAACAGCAGCCATTGCGTCCCTTAGATGAGATATTCAAATGTTGATTTGATGCTTTAGCAGCTGGACTTAAAGAAAGAAAACCTTTGTTTTCCAAAACAATGCAAAACAAAGCAAGCTGACTGCATTAATCACAATAACAAAAACATGCTCAAGACATGTGCTTTTTTTGGCGCAGAACGTGAAAAACGTGCGAAAGTTTTGCATGTGCATTTGCCATCTACCTCTGAGCTGTATTGTATGTACATGTAGTGTAAAACTTTGGCAAATTTTCAAATTTGGAAATTTTAACAAATTCTTCTACTTAACTAGATCCAGAAAAAAAATTGCAAAACTTACTACCTTTAGGGGAATGAAAATTTCTAAAACGGGAGAGGGTTTCCTTTTTGAATGACTTTGGTGTTTTTCAGAAATCATATGCAGTAAAGTATTCTTCAAAAATGTAAAAGAATTCCACAAAGTACCACAGAAAAAGAGAAATAAAATCAGACAAAGATAAAAGTTGATAACGGCACATTTTCTTCCTTGTTAATGTTGGACTGCTTGATCTGAAAACTGAAAAACAACTGTGCTTCCAAAGAGAAATTTCTCCCAATCCACATCACAAAATTTTTTCCAACCTACAAAATCCAACTTCCACAGAATTTTCATGCTACATCACATGCAACATTATAATTACTCTCTACAACATACATACAGCACAGAGAAAATTATTTTAGTTCTAACCTATAAGTATACTGACAGACTGCAGCACTCATTAACAATCATATTGTCAATGGTGCTCAACTTCCCTCTTTCCCTATTTCTTTATAAGGATTATCTTCCATCAGATGATATACCAAGAAAGCCGTAAAAGCAAGAAAAACTCCAACTGCAAGCAGAATTTGAATATGAGGACCACATATGCTATGTTCCTCCTTGTTGGGCTCAGGAGTCTTCTTCTTTGCCACAGTCTCCATGGGATGTTCTTTGGACAAGTTGTTCTCAGAATCCTTGGTAAGGATTTGTTGGGTTTGCTGTGTTGCCATTGTCATGCTTGGTGGGACTCTTTTTGTAAGTGTTGCCTTTGATGGTGTGGATGATGATTTTGGATGGGAAAAGCGCTTTGGAGTTGTGTCTTGCTGGTCTGCAAATTGAGAGAAAAAAAATTAAATAAACAACTTCAACCCTGAGTCACATTATGATGCAAAAATATTCCTGAGCTAGATTCTTATGGTAATACAATGTATCTTTTTCTGAAGCATCTGACCAGGCTGGAATCTTAAAGAAATGATTCTGATTGGCTAATTGCACACTGATAACCAGTCCAGCTTTTTACAGTAAAGACCACAGTTTGGAACTTTTCCCTAGCATTTGCAGCAAAGCAGGAAAAAACAAACCCTAGCAAAAATTAATATGTTATTGACCAGTCTAGGTCAGTCCAAATTGAGAAAAAATCATGTCCTTAGTCTTGCAACTGGCCTTGACACCTCGAGCACTGTATTTTCCCAAACAGACCTCTGGCCCAGTAAATAACACATAATATATACACAACTACATAACTGATATACTTCCTTCAATTCAATATTTGATCAGTAGCTCAAATATATACAAAGTGCCAGTTATATATATATTTTTTCCAATGCTAACTAATTTTGTTGCCAAAGTAAAAGGCTTCATTTTGACAACAACATACATGTACGTCAAATGACCATATGACTGGAATGCTTTTTCACTAATAAAATCTCTGTCAATATTGCAGGTTATAAATTAAAGTATAAATGTAACAAAACATTTTTCTTGTAAATTTAAGGTTTGTTACTTTCTTAGGCACAAGAATCAACAGCAAGAAGATTCCTTCAGTACCTTCTCCATCAAGCTCATATGGAAGGGGCTCTACTTCTTCCACTTCTTCCACGTCTCTCTCTTCTGATGAAACTTCATTATCATCAGAAAACTCCACATACTCATTACTGGGCTTAACTGGAGAAGCCTTTGGTTTCTTCGGAGAGACTTTCGGCACAACTGGAATGACAGGATTACTTTTCTCTTCTGTCAGCAACTTAGCTAAGAAATACAAAAATTGGAGATAATTTTGTGTAATTAAAAAAAATGCCCTGGAATATATGTTTCTGCCTTTTTCTCTTAAATGTTACAACTCCAAAGAACTTTTTGAGTTAAGGTTACCAATATGGATTCTATCCTTCAGAATCTAATCACAGACTGAGCTACATTTGATCAGAAAGTTTCTTGAATTATGCAACCTACAGTACCAGTAATTGCCAATTATCTAAAGTCAAGCAATTGCAATCTGAGATTATTTCACACCAAAGGGATGCCACATTTGGCTTTTAGATTCCAAAATATTTGTAAATATTTGCTGAGTCGAACTTCCTCAAATTGTTGAACAGATATATACTCTGTTGCTGTGCGTCTGTACAATAAAAGATCTTAGGTGGCATCAAAATGTGGTATAAACAAAACAGCAGCACACAAGGTGCAGCCCAGTGTGCCACTGATGTTATTAACCCTTACCTCCCATAAGTGACCAAGACAGAATTTCTCCGTACAACAGCAATACATAACCAGATAAGTAGTTGGGGATAACTAATTGATTCAATACTAAATTCTCTGAACTACATGTAAGAATTTGTGGTTGAAAGTGAGGAGAATGACAAATTTGATTTGGGAGTTAAAGGGTTTAACAGACTTTGACATCTTCTGTGATCCATAACTATGCAGACCTACAAAAATATTGAGTCCATCTGATTTAGATGAGAAAAAGCAGACTGTTGTTAAGGATGACATCATTTATGCATCTAATTGATCAATTAAGAACAAACCAATCAAAATGTGTACGATTCTGCTTATCATATAAACATTTTTGTCAGCTCATGTGAGTGATTACAAATGAGTATATCACCTTACCCAGTTTCTTTTGATACAGAGGACGTGTGGATTCAGTAATAGGGCCTACTGTAGCTCCAAATGATTTCAGCTGCCTGGCAAGATCGCCATCAGACAAAGCTGCCACATCGAATGGCAGGTCTCCCTTAACTCTTTTATTGATGACAACCTTTTTGGGCAGCTTGACCGGAAGCTTCTGTAAAATCAAATTAATGAAAAAATTAAACTTGTTCCATGAGATTACCACAAGTGACCAAGACAGAATTTCTCGTTGCAATATCAGTATAATATCAAGTAGACAAGTGATGAGAATTACGAAAAATATCAATTAGGGGATAATAAATTGATTTGACAACAGATTCTCTAAACAAACATCATAAGAATTTATTGGCAGATGGTATGGAGAATTACTAATTTGATCTTGGGAGTGTAAGTGGTAAGGGAAGTATTTAAGAGATTACTGTGTCGTGAAAACTCTGAAGGTAACAACCACTTCATGAGATCTTCCTTAAAGATTGGATATTAAAGAATTCTCTAACTTCTGTGCACAATTTCCTGCTAAAGTTTTGAAGGTCTGAACAGTTTTTGAATCTTTTGTTGGATCTTTTCACTCTCCTATCAGCAAATTTCTCCCTGACAAACCTTGACCAAGGCATCATTTAAGTGATAATTAAATAGTATTAACAGCAGACAAAACATGAAGTGTCCCAAAAACCTGCATCTACCTACATATCATGGCCAATAATGGAAGAAGGTGGTTAAGATGCAAAATTGAAAGCAGAAATAAAGAAATTGTCACAGGCTGAGAATCATCATAGTGTGATCAAGGTAATGTTACTTTTTCATTTAACTACCATGCTTGATTACCACCTGCCACTGCTTCTTTTGTGTGACATACAGCTATATTTACATGCACAATGATAGTTGCAAGTAAACCTAATTTACAATTTAATTAATTTCACTTGTCTACCTGGATTTGTTTAAGACAAACTAATTAAAGATAAAAAAAAAACTACATTCTTGAAAGTCCAATTGTAAAGTGTTTAGGAAGCTTTTCTAGCCTTAGAGATCAGAAAATTATCCAGCCACTACAAAGAAAGTTCTGCCTAAATTTTGATGGCCTGAATTTCCTATTATCAATTTTATCCTCCAATAAACTACAACATCTCTTTATGAGAACCTTGAGTATTGGACTGCTGAAACAGCATTCATGTGTAGGTCCTATTCAATCTGTAAAGCACTCAGATGGGAGAGGAACAGCTCTGGAATCAGTTTGATTTCTTATTACCAGTTTTCTTGAATATAGTGGTGGTTAAAATCTTTATACTTTCCCTTGCTACTGCTACAGTTGTTTTGCTTTCATTTTTACCAAGTTTATGCTTCTAGTTCTTTAAAGTGCTGGTGTAGCAAAAGTTAAGAGAACCTAATGTTCCTAAATCGTTTAGCCACCATGATAATAAATTCAGTCACGAGTCAATTCACTCCTGTTATCACCTTTTCTCAGACTGCTACATTTCTAAATGAGCATGCTAAATTATCAGTTTGCATTTAATCTTTCATGGAGTATGGAACTGTTCTTGAAAATTATTATGAGGAAATTGAGAACGAAAGAAAAAAGGCACTGCACAAAACGGACCTGCAAGAGCTCTAATGAATACTATTTGACGTGAAATATGTAGTCCACTAGTTTAGGTACATTATTTTCGATGTAATAAAACGAGTAATAAGTAATGTTCCTTACTTGTTCGGTAGCTGGCATTCTACAGCAATGTACTGCTAATATTCGCAATAATAAAAACCAGGGCGCAGCAAAGCCAACTTGTAAAAGCTAAACCTTTGCTTCAGCTTCTTCATTAATTAATTGGAAACTTTTGAGTAAATTATACGAGTAAAGCCATGAAATCTACGATTACCAGGCGAATTCCAGACAATGAATACGTCAAATCGACTAAATTGTTTTTAAAGTAGAGTTTGTTGAAAAGTAGCCACACGTTCGTTTCGCCAACGAAACAAAACAAAGCCACATTCGGAAAGAAACCTGCTGCTGGGATTGAATTGACAAATCACAGAATGTTTGAAAATAAACAAATTGGCCACCAAAACCGCACACGCCAAAACAGTAAATGGTAAACCTATTTTAGCGACGAAAACACCCTCTTTGTCGCCTTTAAATATTAAAATATTTCAGCAGAATAAATTAAAGGAGAACGTGAGTATATTGGTACCTGGCTGGCTCGCATCGGAGAATATTTGGACATCTCCTCTTCATCGGAAGAAAATTCTTCATTTTGATTTTGCGAAGTCAAACGTTCCAGGTATAAATCAACGTAAAAAGCCTTTCTTTGCTCAGCTCGCGGAAGTGGAATACCGTTCGCCTTTAATTCAGATTTTAGCTCATCTTTCGTTAAAAGACGTGGATTGTTGGAAAATGTCGACATCTTGCATCAAACGTTCAAAACTTTTCCTGAGACATGCGAACACTGTAATCAAATTGTAATCACGGAAGCAAAACTTATTGAAGGCGCGAAAGCGCGCCTCTCGCGAATCCTTTGCGCATACGCTATATTGTTAACCGCTGAATTCGAGTGCTCGCATCAGGCCAAAATGGCGGAATAGTTGGCGTTATCTTAGTAGAACTTTCTATCGAAATAATGGCCCTTCCGCCGGCCAAGGAGGGTGAAAAGGGTTTAACACTTTGCCGTTTATCAGGTTGGTGCTTGAACGTTCATATCACTGTATACATGGATTCGCATGATCGAGCATTGACACACGAAAGTGAATACTCGTGTTCATCTGTGGGTTAACGGCATATTTCAGATGAGGAACACGTTAAAAAATTTTGCGCGATTTTGATCCCAGAATTATAATGCTAGGCTCAAGAAGTGATGAGCTTGATTACATATTTAATCTTACTTAATTTAAGAAAGAAAAATTCAGATATAGGAAATAACACATTCGTACGCATGTTAGAATGCTCTGTGAATATGCATGAGTCTTTCGGCTTCATGATCCGGAAGGTGAAATAGGGAAAAATTAAAAACTCGCCTTGAAACGTTCAAGTATCTGAGTTTTGTGTCCCTGTTTGGGAATAATTCAATTCAAAAGGACCTTGATTGCTTTTCTCACTCGTGAACAACTCAGTTATTTATTCTTTCACCCTAAAACTCCCAAGGTCTGATAGTTAATTCTCCCCGTTAGCTGCTACACAATTTCTTGAAAATTAGAAAGAAGAATTTGTTGTTAGATCAAGATTATCACTTGATAAGTTTTAGTTTTCTCATCACCTGTTTGCTGGATAATGTACATTCTATATGGATATTACTATAAGAAGAAGTTACTTGTTAATCACTTTTGGGAATTAAAGGGTTAATTTATAAAGTTATTTTTCCAAGTTTCTCATTTACTTAATTGGTAAACATCCAACTCAGAACTTTGTATCATATCTGACAGAGAAATTGGAGCAAGTTTTGTAGAACATCAGCCTTGTATCTGTGCTCTAATGAATCAAAGATGGGAAATTGTAGAAATAATTATGTTAACACAATTTTGATTAATCAGCCCTTTCACTCCCAAGACCTTATAAGTAATTCTCCAGATTGTCAGTCATACAATTTTTGAGATTTTATTTTGGAGAATTTGATATTGGATCAACTAATAATCCCATAATTGATATTTTCTTTTTTTTCAACACTTGTCAGCTTTATGTTGTATTAATTTATACTGTAAGGAGAAATTCTGTCATGGTCACTCATGGGAGTTTAAGAGTTAGCAAGGAAGGGGCACAGAATTTGAGTAAAGTGGTCACCGTAGTATTTTTTGTTTTCCATATGCAGCACCAATCTCTCTTCGATTTGAGCCTGTTGGTCGATGGTATGAAGCAAATATTCACCGCCGTCAGCATGGCTTGTCTTCGCATCACAGTAGCTCCAGTGCTAGTTCAAGTGCTGGCTCTGAGGCAGATTTTTCTTCAGATGAAGAAGATCATAATTTTCTCCTCACCTTAGATCCTACAGACTGTAAGGTAAAAGTTCAAAAAAGTCTTCCATTACAATAAGATTGTTTCTACATGAATATGTTTAGAAGTCTTTGCACTTCTTTGATTTTTTTCAAGGATGTTAAAGTTGAGGTTTTGTATTGATAAGTAAGTCTTATATGTAACTTGTAAATCTTTATGTCAGTTTCTATAATCATGTGATACACTCAGCCCTAGTCTTGTAAGAGCCTTGTCTGCCTTCATTTATTACAGGAACTGTATCTTTTAGCTATTGGCACGCATTTTAGAGCACACAATAAATTACATTGTACTTACAGCAGTTAAACCTCACTTGTCTTAGCACCAGGATCATTACAAGGTTTTAGGACTTGGCAAACTCAGACATAAGGCTACTGCTGCAGACATTAAGAAGGCATGTAAGTATCACTTTGAAGCAAAAAAGTGTACCTACTGTTGTCACATTATAACTAATGCATAGAAAAGGGAACTAAATGTATGTAGCTTACTAATTGCTCTTTGTATTTCAAAGAAAGTTAATTTTGGAACCCATAGTGCTGTAAACTGCATAATAGGGTGCAGCTTTTAAGTAACTCATTGCAGATGATGTCAAAATAAGGTAAGAACAAACATTGGGATATGAGGTGCTGCTAAGAGTTGCAGATGTTTTTACCCTATTTTGATTTCTTCTGCATTGTATTACTGTACACACCCACAGTAACAAGGAATCTAGGAGAATTAGTGATGAGATCTAAAAGGGGGGACTTCAAAGAGTTAAGATCAGGAACTAAACTATGCTGTACCTTCTTCCTATGTTGAATTCTGCTTGTTAGTCAGGAAGATGGTGCTTAAACATCATCCAGACAAGAAGACCAAAAAGGAAGAACCTTCTAAGAAGAACTTTTCTGATGAGGATCTGTTTGCATGCATCACTGCTGCAAATGATGTCCTAAGCAGCAAAGAGAAGCGGCGAGCTTATGATAGTGTGGATCCAATGTTTGATGATACCATCCCTTCAGTAAATGCCAACTCAAGAAGTAATTTTTTCGAAGTTTTTGGCCCAGTGTTTGAGAGAAATGCCAGGTAAAATTCTTAGCATTGTTGTATTTTCTTCTCTTGTCCATTGAAGTTGCATTTAGTTCCGCTTTTAATTTACATACACAGGAATAAAATTTTCTTCCAGCTCTAGATTAAGTAAACTGTAAGGTTTCTTCAGGCACAAATTTAAGTGCATCTTCAGGCATATATGCTCTCACAGAGGGCTTCTTGAACTACGAGTTATAGATGTGAATAATCTTGTGATTGCATTTTTTTTAAAATCAGAAAAGCTAGAGAGTGGCTGGATTTGAGCTTGTGTCCTTTGTGAAATTAAAATATTTGAACAGAGGTTTCTGTGTCCCAAAGTTGCATGTCAAGCACTTTGTTCTTTGCTTTTATTTTAAGTACGAGAATAAAATCGTTTCCTTGAAACTACAGATATAGATCTTTGGAAAGTTCTTTCATCTCCAGCCTAGATTCTCAATCCTTGATTCTCAATAGTTTCAAGGATCAAGGATCAAGTTTTGAGTCCAAACTGTCAAATCACTTTTGAGTGATGCTGTATGCTTGAAGTGTCAGCTGTTGATCAACAATTACTCTTCACCTTCCATTGTATGATTGAGTCTAACGTTCTCTGTTTTTTTGTTGCAGATGGTCCAAAGTTCAACCTGTCCCACCATTAGGAAATGTAAATTCAACGTTTGAAGAAGTCGATAATTTTTATAGCTTTTGGTAAGATTTTACTTGTGTTGTAGTCCTAGTATGAAATTTAAAAAGAAGGTGACTACATAAAAACCTAACTACAGAAAACCATGGATTGAGCAGAAGCAGTTTTAGATAGGTTCTCCCTTACCTATGATCCATTGACAGACAAATGTATTTTCATGTTTATCTACCAGGTATAATTTTGATTCATGGAGAGAATATTCTTACCTAGATGAAGAGGAGAAGGAGAAAGGGGAGAAGTAAGTTGTACATTTACATGATTTAAAAGAAAATTTTAGCCAATACGCATATGATTTCTTTTCATGCATTTCTTTTGAGAGTAGTTTTGAGAATATGGAATAAACAAAGATCTTTCTTCATTCACTTGGATGTTTATTTGGACACAATTCATTGACCAGCTCCCAGTTGGCTTATTAGCTCAGTTGGTAGAGCGCTGCACCGGTATCGCAGAGGTTGTGGGTTCAAATCCCGTATGGGCCCGAATAGTAGTGTTCTTAGCTGTGAGGATCCCTTAATTTCATCTCTACACCACAGTGCAAATATATGAATTTTCATATATCTAAAATCTTTAAAGATCTTTCCCTTTTTGATGGGTTAATTTGCTCTGTTACATCAACCTTTTACACCTGAACATCAGCATGCAAATTCTCCGTAGTTTTCTCTATACATTTCGTTAGGCATAATTAAGGAATTTGCAATGACCTTAACCCTCTAACCCTTGAGTGACCAGCATCTAAATTCTCCTCACAATATTACCATTGAGTCACACATTAATGTCATGAGAATAAAGAAAATGATCACTAACTAAAGAAACTCTTGATTGTTAGACAAATTCTCCTTGTCAGCACCTTAGTAAATGCATAGAGAACAGTGTGGAGAATATAGATACTGATGTTAAGGTATAAAGGGTAAATGTTTGATCAGGGGTGAAAAGAAAGAGAGAGTATAGTTGTAAGTCACCTTTAAGAATTAATGAGTGTTTTGTAGGACCAATTGTAGAAGACTTACAATGCATGTATGGATTAATAGCAAATTCAACTAAATTTTTACCTTTTTATACTTAAGGGCCAGCCATGGTAAAATGTTGGCACAGTTTTGGACAGTTTCCATAGTCATTTCACATGAAAATTTCATATACACTTGAAATGTGCCTCGCAAAAAGCGTATGAAAAGCATTTGATGAGTGTAAAAAAATCATCCCTTTGAAAGAGTGTCTTTACATGCTTTTCAACTACAGTAGATCTTGAAGCCATTTTGTGAAAATTGGACTCACGCATGCGCTAACGGCCTCGACAGCGATTTGTGACGTAAAATGAACGACCCCGAGCGCATAGCGTCTGAGTAATACCTAAAGAGTATTTGACGAACTAATGATCTGCAATTATCTAAAGTTGTGATAATGTTTGTTTACAGTCGTGATGAGAGGCGGTGGATTGAAAAACAAAACAAAGTTATGAGACAAAAGAGGAAGAAAGAAGAAGTTGCTCGAATAAGGACTTTAGTAGGTAAATGCTCACTATGGCAACCTTAATTATTCAATTAATTAATTTGTCATAAATTATGATGATTTAATTATCTTAGCACGGTTGGCATTTTAATGCAAAATTTGTCAAAAGTATACTTTTGACAAATTTTGCATTATATGTGAAGCGATGTGAAGCTCATTTAGATTTGGGGTGATATGCGAAAATTGTAGAAAAAGGATTAAGGTAGATGAGAAATTTGCGGAAATTAGGCGCGGCAAATACATTTTCATGTACATCTAATACTTTAAGTAATGCTTTCAACAAAATGCAGTTTTTAAGGCTAATTAGAATTTAACGTATAAACTCATGACACTTTTTTCTAGGTCTAAAATTCAACAATAAAATGTTTATTTTTCTACGAAAGCTTGATTAGTTCTCAAGCACAACATTCAAATAAAGAAAATGAAGAACGCAGTCACATTCACTGTTGTTATCAGAGAAGAACAGCTCATTGTCAAATAACTCTCATTTTGTGCTATTTTTAACGTATGCGTATTCCCTTTGTTGCAGATAACACTTACGCTTGCGATTTTAGAATAAAGAAATTCAAAGACGAAGAAAAAGAAAAGAAACTTGCCGAAAAGAGAGCGAAAGAAGAGGCGGCCCGGGCGGCTGCTGAAGAGAAAGAACGAGTCAGTGAAAGTTTTACTTCTTTCTTCTCTGTATTAGCACTTTTTGGTTCTTTAACAGTAATTTTCAATTGAGTTTAGAAAATACTCTTGTATTGCTTCGGTTTCGTTTTACTTCGCTCTGTGATTGGTCCAGAAATCTCGTGCCACCCTCTCAACCAATCAAATGCAAAACTGAAAACTAAACGCGATTTGGTCATCTGCGTTTTCCCGCGCTTCGGGCAACTTGCTCCTTGTAGTGAAGTTCTCATTGGCTCCCTTCGATGTTTGCTTTGTTCTGATTGGCTGTTAAGATTACTTTGGTTGTTTGTGTAGTGTGATCGTCCGGGTGTGTGTAGTTCTGAAAAGAACTGTTGTTGGTGACTGACGTTTCGACTATCTGTGCGATAGTCATCTTCAGAGTCAAGTGAGGAGTAGTTGTCAGTCGATGATGTTATAAGGTCTGGTCTGTTGAACGTGATTGGTCTGTTTAGCCGTGATGTGATTGGCTGGAAGACTCGTGTAGAGTTGTTAACAGTCATTGGTCGGTTTCGATCCGTCTGTTGTTTGTCGGTCTGTTGTCGCAGAAATTGTGATGCAAAACATCGAGGAACGCGCCCTTGCAACTTGCCGACAAACCATACCGCTTTGGTTACGCTACGTTGACGACACATTTACCGCCGTACACAAAGACGAAATTGACGCTTTTCACAATCACCTTAACGAACAAAACACCGACATTCAGTTTACCAGGGAGATCGAAGAAGACGGCAAGCTTCCTTTTCTCGACTGTTTGGTAAGCCGAAACAACAACGAACTACGAACAACAATATACAGAAAACCGACGCATACCGACAGACTTCTTGACGAATCATCCTACAACCCGACTTCCCACAAAGCTACGACTATCAAGACATTGACAAGACGAGCGCAACTTGTTTGCAACACACCGGACAGTTTATCTGACGAAAACAAGTACCTTGACTGCGTTTTTGACAAAAACAACTACAACACTGACTTCATTAGACGAAACACTCACAGAGTTACCGACACTACAGAAACTAACAGGGACTCCACATCTATCACGACTACAGCTGCTATACCCTACATCAAAGGCACTTCTGAGGCTATCGCGCGGATCCTACAACCTTACAACATTCGCGTAGCTCACAGGCCTATTGCTACTTTACGACATTTGCTGACCAACGTTAAAGACAAAGACGAACCCAACAACAGACAGGGAGCGATTTATAAGATCGAATGCTCCGACTGCCAGGCCTCCTACATTGGTGAGACTGGTAGAAACCTTAACACGCGACTAACTGAACACAAACGAGCAACTAGAAATGGCGATGCAAACAATCACATTTCTGAACATCACCGACAAACTAATCACAGAATCGACTGGGACTCTGCTAAATGCTTAACCTACAGTACAAACTATTTTCAACGACTGACTCTGGAAAGCTGGTTCACTAACTTAGAACAGACGCCTCTCAACAGATGTCAACAATTACCAGCACCTTACAAACGACTCATTAACGACGTGAACAAACCGACAAACAGACCGACAAACAACAGACGGATCGAAACCGACCAATGACTGTTAACAACTCTACACGAGTCTTCCAGCCAATCACATCACGGCTAAACAGACCAATCACGTTCAACAGACCAGACCTTATAACATCATCGACTGACAACTACTCCTCACTTGACTCTGAAGATGACTATCGCACAGATAGTCGAAACGTCAGTCACCAACAACAGTTCTTTTCAGAACTACACACACCCGGACGATCACACTACACAAACTACTGATACTCCTGGGTTCAAACCATTTACTTTACTACGTTCACTTGGACGACAGAGCGAACGACTTGCGAACAACTACATCAGTTACGCAATGATTGTCAGACGAATACGACAACAACTCTGGTTCAACCACCGCTGCAAAGACCTTGGTCTCGTTCCGGCCGGACTTCGACTTAGGTCCCCGTTGAACACACAAGAGGCCATCCAGATCGTCAAATCCACCTGCCGACGACTGGTCAAAGCGCGGATTAACGACTGTCACAGAAGACTCAACCACTACAATAACAAATTACAACAACTACTTGACAAACTGAAACAGCAGTTACCGACTACCTTACTCGACACAGTCACAGCTATTGCCGACAGAAGAGCCGACAAAACGAGTTACCAAGCTCGTGACAAACATCAACAAAACTGACGCGACTTCAACATAACAAAGACAAAAGACGACAAAGAACCGACGACAACTGGGTCAGGAACATCTCTTCCCGTCCCTTAGACAAGACTGAGACTCAAGTACTATCTTACGGACTGAAACACTCAGTGACGCCTAAACGTATACCGACCGAGTCTATTGTATCTAGTGTTGAGGCGGCTCTTTCTCGTCAACGAGACTTATCAGAACCTGCCAAGGACAACATCAGAAGTAGAATTGCTTCCACGATACAATCAGCCTCTATAACGGATAGCAACTTAACCAAAGACGAACAACAAGCACTGAAACGACTGAAAAACGACAAGAACATTGTTATACTACCAGCCGACAAAGGACGTGTTACTGTTGTTATGGACAAGACTGACTACCATGACAAAATGGACGCACTTGTTAACGACAAACAAACTTACGAATTACTTAAACGTGACCCGACGCCAGCACTACAACGCAAACTCAACAACAAACTACTTACGCTTAAAAAGACTAAAGCCTTTGACACTCAACGCTACTACCGGCTGAGGTGCTCTGTACCACAACCACCTAAACTTTACGGACTACCGAAACTACACAAACCTGGGATACCTATGCGACCTATAGTCTCATTCTGTGGGTCCCCGACGTACCAACTGTCGAAATACCTTACGACGATACTGCAACCACTGACTGACAAATCGAGACGTAAACTACAATCAACTGAGAACTTTATTGACGCTATCAAAGACGTACAGATACCTGACGACTACAAACTTGTGTCTTTTGATGTGAAATCACTGTTCACCAGTATTCCACTTCAATTGGCTCTACAGTGTACTGAAACCGCCATCCAACAGTCTACTGATGCACTACCATTACCGACAGAAGACATTATGGACCTACTTAACCTCTGCCTTACATCGACTTACTTTCAGTACAACGGGAAACACTACAAGCAGTTGCACGGAACAGCTATGGGGTCGCCGGTCTCCGTTGTTGTCGCAGAAATTGTGATGCAAAACATCGAGGAACGCGCCCTTGCAACTTGCCGACAAACCATACCGCTTTGGTTACGCTACGTTGACGACACATTTACCGCCGTACACAAAGACGAAATTGACGCTTTTCACAATCACCTTAACGAACAAAACACCGACATTCAGTTTACCAGGGAGATCGAAGAAGACGGCAAGCTTCCTTTTCTCGACTGTTTGGTAAGCCGAAACAACAACGAACTACGAACAACAATATACAGAAAACCGACGCATACCGACAGACTTCTTGACGAATCATCCTACAACCCGACTTCCCACAAAGCTACGACTATCAAGACATTGACAAGACGAGCGCAACTTGTTTGCAACACACCGGACAGTTTATCTGACGAAAACAAGTACCTTGACTGCGTTTTTGACAAAAACAACTACAACACTGACTTCATTAGACGAAACACTCACAGAGTTACCGACACTACAGAAACTAACAGGGACTCCACATCTATCACGACTACAGCTGCTATACCCTACATCAAAGGCACTTCTGAGGCTATCGCGCGGATCCTACAACCTTACAACATTCGCGTAGCTCACAGGCCTATTGCTACTTTACGACATTTGCTGACCAACGTTAAAGACAAAGACGAACCCAACAACAGACAGGGAGCGATTTATAAGATCGAATGCTCCGACTGCCAGGCCTCCTACATTGGTGAGACTGGTAGAAACCTTAACACGCGACTAACTGAACACAAACGAGCAACTAGAAATGGCGATGCAAACAATCACATTTCTGAACATCACCGACAAACTAATCACAGAATCGACTGGGACTCTGCTAAATGCTTAACCTACAGTACAAACTATTTTCAACGACTGACTCTGGAAAGCTGGTTCACTAACTTAGAACAGACGCCTCTCAACAGATGTCAACAATTACCAGCACCTTACAAACGACTCATTAACGACGTGAACAAACCGACAAACAGACCGACAAACAACAGACGGATCGAAACCGACCAATGACTGTTAACAACTCTACACGAGTCTTCCAGCCAATCACATCACGGCTAAACAGACCAATCACGTTCAACAGACCAGACCTTATAACATCATCGACTGACAACTACTCCTCACTTGACTCTGAAGATGACTATCGCACAGATAGTCGAAACGTCAGTCACCAACAACAGTTCTTTTCAGAACTACACACACCCGGACGATCACACTACACAAACTACTGATACTCCTGGGTTCAAACCATTTACTTTATTACTTTGGTTCTAGTTTTGTGAGACTCTGTCAAAAAGCGCTGGTTAAACTCGGGACTCAAGACAATGTCCTTTGTCTTTAGTTGTTAGCGTTGTCTTGCAGGTCTGTTGGTAATTTGCAGTTTTAGATCATTCCTTTTATGTTACCCTGCACTACACGCGTCCGATTTTTCATATTTATTTCATGTGAAATTTAAGAACATGCTTTGCTCACCGCTGACGTGCAGTTACTAATTCTTTGGCTCATCAGCAAAGACTTGAAGTCCTAGAAAATGAAAGGAAATTGAGAGAAAAAGAAGAGCAAGAAGCAAGAGAAAAGGTAAGAAAAATTCTCTTTTTATCTCCCAAACAAAATGGATACTACGATAGTAAGGTTCATGTTAAATAGTGTAGTTTCCAGGATTACTATTCATCTCTTGGAAGTGCAACAAGAGAGACCCTGGGAAGGACAACACTAAAAAGTTTATTGCCAAGGTCTGGTGAATGGGGGCATGGGGCAAGCGATACACTAGTTCCCATTCTTCTTTTCAAGTTCTAAAAGATTGAACGATCTGATGTTTCTCTTATTTTGCCTTTCATTCTATCTTAGGCGCAGGCAGCCAAAGTAGAGAAAACAAAAATGAAGAATTTAATGAAGAAGGAAAGAAAAACGATACGAGCTGTAATAAAGGTAGGGCTTCACCCTAAAGTTTTTCAGTTTTGCTTTCAGGTTGTTACGATGGCTGTTTGAATTTTGAAAAACGTGATAGCTCACTTGCAAAGCGCTGGACTGCCCTGCAGAAGGTCAGATCCAGGCCCCAGACCGGACCAACACTCATGGTCTTAAAATGACTAAGGAGAATGTGCTGCCTTTGCCATGACATTCATACATGGTTAGACATCCTAGTATTTTCGGATAAGGACGATCAACTGTCGGCCACTATTCCTGCATCTTTTCTGAACTACTCAGCAAGGGACGTCAAAGAATCCACTCGCACTTCTCGCAAAGAGAAG
Source organism: Pocillopora verrucosa (assembly GCF_036669915.1). Taxonomy (NCBI): domain Eukaryota; kingdom Metazoa; phylum Cnidaria; class Anthozoa; order Scleractinia; family Pocilloporidae; genus Pocillopora; species Pocillopora verrucosa. The sequence continues at coordinate 4,862,928 of NC_089322.1, read as the reverse complement.
GGAACAAGCCAACCCTGTACCTTGACAAGTCAGGCCCCCATTTAAACCAGCTTTAAAGCTGAACTGGGCCAGCCTGTCTAGATATCGCAAATAAATAAATAAATAATTTTTTTGTTCTCTCTGTTCCTAGAATTATGATTATTTTGTTCAAGACGAAGAATCGAGAATACGTGAAATGGAAGTTATGGACAGACTACTTGAAGTTATTTCACTAGAAAGGTGAAACATTAGATGGAAGTTGTCCGTGACGATTTTTGTGTCTGTTCGTGACGTTAAACCTGTTATAACTTTCAGCTTTTCGCTTTTATAGCTTACAGTCCTTTAGAGAAGGCATCGAAAAGGCTCAGTCAAAGGACGAAGTAAAAGAAGTTTACGAGAAAGAGGTATGATCACGTACCCTTTGGCTTTTATTTTATATTTGCATCAGAAGGAGACTAAAGAGTTTACTACAGAGGTCTACTTTGTGTTGATTCACGTCCTAATTTGCTTTCACCCGTTACCATTGATCTTTATTTGAATGTCTTCTCAGATGGAACAAATGAGAGAAAAAATGAGACAAGAAGCTAATGCGGAAACAAAACAGAGCTCAAAGAACAAAGAAAACGATGAAATGGCCAGCGACGATTGGACAGAGGATCAAACTCAGCTTCTTATTAAAGCCGTCAATCTCTTTCCAGCGGGAACCGCCTCAAGGTATTATGAGAAAAGTCTAAACGTAACGTAGATATTGATTGCAGAAATGTAAAATGGTTTCCGTGTTTACATAGCCAGATGCTTCGCGTCGTAGTTTCCAGCTTATCTCGTGTTCTCCCAACCTCCCGCGCGTTTACATCAGGCTATGTAAATACGGAAACCATTTTACATTTCTTTTATAAAATAACCAATGAAAGAGGAACGAAAACCGTGAAACGAAACGAAACGAAACGAAAACCGTGTTTACATACGCTCAAGTAAAATGGTTTTATGGCCAATTAGAGCGCACGTACTATTTGAATTATTTTATAAAGAATAATTTTTAAATGAGTGTCGAAAGTAATCGGAGACTGCGTTGGTCTTGCTTTAACTCGCTCTGTGATTGGTGCAGAATACTCGCGCCACTCCGTCAACCAATCAGATGCAAAATTGACACCAATCACGACTTGGTCGCCCGCGTTTTCCCGCGCTTTAGGCAGTTTAGTTTTTATTTTGAGTTCTCATTGGCGCCCAAAAGCATTTCCTTTCCCTTGATTGGCTGTTGTGATTACTTTTGTTTTGTTTTACAACGCTCAAAAGTCCTGCAGCCAGGATACGAATATTTTTTGCGAATTTCATTGAACGCAAAGTTTCATGTAAGCAATTAAGTTGTGAATGCTTAAAATTTACGCGTTGTATTTAAAATAGTCAGAGGGAATCTGACTTTTTTGACTGTTTGTTCTTCTTTTTGTTCGCTATCAGGTGGAAAGTGATCGCAGATTATGTCAACATGCACGCTAAAACTGGAACCCTACGAGATTCCAAACACGTGATCAAAAAAGTGAAGAACTTACAGAAGCTAGGTTTGTAGCACTCAATTTATTCAGTTATTCATTTCTTTTGAGGTGAAACAGTTCTAACGCAGGAAATTTGGTTTTTATCAACTGAGTTTATGATCTAAATTGGCCTCGTCAAGACTCTAGAAAGGTGATGTTTTGATCTTTAGCTGTTCGTTAGCCCTCGCTTTCCGCTCAGACAACGAGCGTCAGCTTTTGAAACTCTGCCATTTAACATTGTAAACTCAGTTGATGAAACCAAATTAGCTTGCAATATCCCCAGTGACGCAACACAACAGTTTCTTCAGGAACTGACTCCCTCTAACCCAGGAAATGTTTTCCAACAGACCCAACGCTGAAACAGGAAGTGAATCGAAACGCATTCGCGAAATTTGACAAAGATCACCATCATGGAAAAGCTTCTGCATCGGCGGAGTCTAATCTAACAGTGAGATACGATGGTTAGTGGTTGATCTTTAAAATAATTACCGATTTCCCTTTTAACGACTTGAATTACGAATTGCTAGCTTATGCATCTGATTGTTGATGTTACACAAAGATAGTTACACAATAAAATTAAGACATGTTTGTCACGCCGGATAATTACGAGTTATAAGCCTCACTCGCGCAGTTTAAAGAAGCTATGTTACTTTAGGTCACGTTATGGAAGCAATATTTCATACTTGGTCACGCAGGTCACGCCATGAAAGCATAGTATCATACTAGGTCACGCAGTTAAAGGATAACGCTTGATAAATATGTGTCAGTCATTTAACGCTTGGTCTTTGCAGGTCACTCACCTTTTGTTTTGAAACTATTACGGATTCCAACTGTCATCATCACACCAAAACAATCCTATTTTCTGATTTTCTCTTTATCAACTAATCAGATTCGACCTGGTCATTCGCGTTTTTCCACGCTTTAGGCAGCTGCGTTTTCCCGCGCTTTAGGCAGGCGCGTTTTCCAGCGCTTTAGGCAGGCGCGTTTTCCAGCGCTTTAGGCAGGCCTTTTCCTCATCTTTAAGTTCTCGTTGGCTCTTTTTGATATATTCTTTTGTTCCAATGAGCTGTTGTTATCTAGTTTGCTTTTCCTTTCACTCTCAAATGTTACAGTGACACTCATGTTCATGATTTTTTCCCTTCTCATGTTCAAGCAAGCCAATCTGGTGACGCTGCTCAGCAAACGTCTGCATGGACCTCGGAGGAGCAACGAGTAAGATTTTTTAAAAGAACGAAAACAATAATTTTCAGTCCCTTGTGGTTCAAAGTATGCTTATAGCTATTTCCAGTTAGATTTGAAGCTAAATTTTTGTCCTGAAATTTTTATGGTTTTGATCTTTTGACGCTCAGTGAAAAATTTCCCAGATAAAAATCGAATCCTTGTTAATTATAGTAACATTTTTGTTTTGCAAATCTATTTTCCAGCTTTTGGAGAATGCTCTGCGTACATACCCCACTAGCACACCAGAAAGATGGGAAAGAATCGCTGAAGCGGTCCCTGGACGAACGAAAAAGGAATGCATGAAAAGATACAAGGTCTGGCTCATCAAAAATACAATTTTGTCTATTCACGTGTTTAGAAACGTTCGTTCTTTCGAATCAATCGTGTAGGGTTCGATGTAAGTTCTTTGAACAAAGTATTGCAATGGGCGAATCACACCAGGGCAAGTAAAACTAAGCAAAGCGCAGGATTTCACCGCGTGTGGTCAAACGTGACCGACACAAAGCGCGGGAATTCAGCGCGTGTGGTCAAGTAGCGATTGGTTAAGGCTCTTTATGTTCTTCATCTGATTGGTTTAAAAGTAGTGCCAATTTTGTAAGCCAATCACATAGAATCAAATCAATTTGCTGTTCTTGAAGCTGTACTCGAAAAAATCCAGTATTCTCTTTGACTTTATCTTTCGGTCTATGAAATTAATTCTTGTTTTATGGTCTCTAATTTAACTGCTCAGTGCAGTTGGAACACAATTGTCGTTTAAGCTAACTTTTTATTTCACTGCACCCTTGTAGTCTACTTTTTATGCAATCAGGACCTATTAATGCTTCTCTGGACATGCTATTTAGTACATTAGAGAGTAGACTACGAGACGTCCCTAATTTTCGGGGAAGTCGGTCGCGGGAGTCAAAAAAACTAGCGAAAATAAAACGCGCGGAACTCTGGGAGTGCACCTCGTTCTCAGATTTCTACGCGGCGCACTAGACCCATGTGTTTTTTTTTTCGACTCGCGCCGCTGACTTCGCCGAAAGGAAGAACTGCTCGTCTAATCAAAGAGTGATTATATGTTTGTATATAATTGTTTGTTTGTCTTTTGCTAACTTGTAGGACCTGGTTGAGATGGTAAAAGCCAAGAAAGCAGCTCAAAGCAAAGGAAAAGCCGCGTAACACCAACTATGAGAATCAAGCTGCCAAATAATTAGTTCTTACTGTATATTAAGAAACTGCTGAACTCCTCCTGGCTCCACAGTCCTAAAACTGCTTTGATATATGGAAACTGGTCTCTCTTTTCCATTTATATCCTCTTGTAAATAAAGCAATTGATTTTCTCAGTTAACGTGTGAGTTTGGTTTACGTATGGAATTAAATTTTTAGCTTCGCACTGGTTTGAAACAATTATGGACCAGTCATTATTTCATTATTTATCGGGGGGAGGGGGAGGAAGGATTTGTGGGGGATCACATGGTTTTCAGGTAAAACGAGGGGGGAATCAGTCTTCGGTAACATAGTTTAAACAGGGGGGCTATAGACAATTGATTGCCGATTAACTGCCAACAAAGCGAGTATCATAAGATTATTACAGAGCCTTATTGGGGGATCAGGTAAATTTTATCGTTATAGAACCAAAATAATCGGACCATCCCCACCCCCCCCCCCACCCCACCCCACCCTCTCAAGCCGGCGATACATGGTGATGTATTCCTTCCTGTTGGAAGGGCTGAAGCTTCCAGCTTTGCATTTCCAACAGGCCTTTGTAATCTTTGTAGGAGTCCTGTGGTTTGAAATGGTTTGAGTAATTTGAATTTTCTCAGTCTCTCTTGATGTAAGGATGTACATTTGTTAGTTTAACAACCTTTCTACTCCTAGCAGAGGCTGAAATAACAATCTTTAAAAAACTCGAAATTCCAATTTGAAAACTCTAGGAAAAAAGTTGTCAAAGTTGTCAAAATTCTACTGAAGAGGTTCCGTTAGATTGGGTACACTCAGAGATTTAGTCCACACTTGCAGAGATTAGAATGAAAATCACTTTACCACACGTGATGTGGGAATCGAAGTGTTTGGAGTGATTGGCATTTAATTTCTTCTTACAATATCACCATTGAATCACACATTAAATGTCACAAGAATAAAAGAAAATGATCACCAACGAAAGCAGCTCTTCTCTTTGTCAGTACCTGAAAAAATATATAGAGAACAGTATGGAGAATATGCATACTGATGTTAGTGTGTAAACGGTTGAAAAGATAATTGAAATTCATATTTCACGGGCAGTATGATCATAGTTTGTACTGTCATTTGGACTATGACAGTATTTGTTATACATGAAATGACTTACAATATTATTCACTGCCTAGGAGATATGTTTTGATCGAATTTTCATGTTATATTAACGTTTTCGTGAGCAACGAGGAAAAATTTAATCGAAGGAGTTTAACTCATCGGAAACATGAAATTTAACTCGTAAGCAGGTCATTAATTTTTCTCATTAACAGCTCAGCTGGCCATATTTTTAATCTACCATTGTAAAAGGATTTTGTTTAAACTCTTTGAATATCTCTTTTACATATTTGGAAATCTATATCTGTTTTGCTGTGATTACACGGCGCTGATTTACGCATAGCTCTTTCGCCTTCTTTTCTGTTCACTCTCTGAAAATTAAACTTAAATTCGAAACGGTTTAAACTATAATTGTAAATCTTATTCAAAGTTTCTCCTGTCGGCTGAATATTGTCATTTCCCAATCCCAATTAATGCCCAATGAATTTTCATTATTCAGTTCCGGCACAATAAGGTCGACTTTTATTTTGTTTACTAATCCAGTCGCCAGTATTTTGAAAGTTGTCTCTCAAAATGACGCACGTAACCAAGTAGAGATATTAACTTATACATTCCAAATAAGATAAAATCTTCTTTGTGAATGTTTTACGATCATTTTAAAGTTGAGCTGGTACGGAGAAGTTGAGTTGAAAGTCTCCTTTGTAACCGAAGCAAGACTGATTCATCACGATGGGAATCGCTAATCTGATTTTTGTGTGTCTTTTACTGATGGAAGGAGCTTTACTCATCGAGAGCAGTTTAGGTAGGTGGAAAATTACTGGCATGCAATTAAGGATCTTGCTGTAAGCGACTGTACTGAAAAAGATAAAAATGAAATGGGGTATCTTTTGAGTCATACTTTTATGTTTAGAACGTGTTTTGCTCTATTTTAGTCTTGGAGATCCAGGAATTCAGATTTCCCTCATTGTAGTGGAATACACTTCGCCCTGACAATTGCATCGTGAGGATTAAAGTTGACATTACGCATCTAATAGCGCTGAGTTATGGTTATAACAGCAATTTATTGCTTTCATATAGAAAGGCCTTCAGGATGACACAATTCTAGGCCAAAATCGGTTGCCGACAAATTGGCCTTGACGACCACAAATGATCTTTACTGAATTTTTTTTCTTGTTTTGTTTTTTTCAATCTTTGCCGCGAGGTTTGATTGCTGTTTCAAAAACACTGGATTTAATTTTTTGGCACCTTTCCAATAACAGATCAGATATGCCCGCAAATAAAAGAGTTATTAACTGGAAATATATGAAATTATCGAGCGTTTGTAAATAGCACTAACCCACTTTCGAAATATACGAACTCGATTGAGGAAAGCTGGAACGAAAACATGAAATCGAGGCTTATGATTATTTGGGTCTGCGTCTCACTCCTTCCACACCACTATATTTAGTCTGTCTAATGGATCTGAAAAGCTTATTCTGACATTTGGTAGATTATCATGAATATCTGTATTTGTCTTTGATTAGCTGTAGATTCTTACACGCGTTTTGGTTAGAATTTTGTGAACAAAAGTTAAGCTTCTCGTGGATTTTGCCCCACTCCACTTCGGTGCAAAGTTGAATGAATAAAAGAAGATTGCATAGTGACAGGATTAATATCCGTCAGGAAGGTCGTGAGTTCAAAATTGGATGTTCTGTTTACGGGGTTTCTCGACACAATTTTTCCACGGTTGTAGCTTTTTGATGGAATACATCGCAAGCTAAAACTCAGTCTTGATTCAAAGCTTTCTACTCGCCCACGGGGATTGGGGCAAGGAGACATCAAACACTTCAGATAACTCATTATTTGTCTTCCATTTTTTAGAATGTCAAGACCTTCAGGATGGGAAGTTATGCTTGCAAGAGAAGAAAGCTGGCAACTGTTTTGAACTTCCGTGGAGTGGATCATGTCGGAAGACTTGTGATCTTTGTGGTTAGTTCAAAATATAATACTTCACAATCAATGATTTTTACTTGACGTTGAAATTTCGCTTTTAAGGCAAAATACACCTTTGACAGCTGGCTATGGATTATGCATGTTAAAATCAGAAAAAAAAATGGCTGAAAGGATAGAAATCACAATTGCTGGAAAAGAAAATCTAAGTAATTGTGGAAACTTTATCAGAGCAACAAAGGAACCTTTAATTGTTAACCGCCACCCCGGGGGAGGGGGTGGGGGTGAATGATAATTATTTTGGGGGGATGACATGGTTTTAGGGGGGAACAGAGGGGAGATCAGTCATCGCCAACAGGGTATTAAGGGTAGGGGGGGGGGTAATGGAGAATTGACTGTCAATCAATTGCCAATGAGGAAGGGGGGTTCATAAGATATTACAGGGCCCTGGGGGGAGGGAACAGGTAAATTTCATCGTGACACATTTAAATCCTCCAAAACCCACCCCCTCTCCCCTCCTTAGGCAATGAGTAAGACTGGTCTCTAAAAAGCAATTAGGTTAGTTTGAGATACAACTCGTCTATAGAATTTTTTTTCTTTTTAGATAAGTGTTATAATGCTCAGAACATTGTAACTTGTCAAGACGAATTCGAGAAAGGAAACTGCGGAGACACTGAAGTGGCCCACGTCTGCAGCCAGACATGTAAAGTGCTCTCCTGTGCTCAGGTAACAGTTTCATTTCTGAATGCATCCCCTTAGAGTACCCTCCCTTAATTTTGGTTTTAGGAAGTCGTTTTCGTCTTCTTCCCCCCTCCCTAACACAAATGCTTTATTGCTTTCTCCGTACTGCTTCTCCTGTTGCTTCAGTCCAGGCAATCACTATGGGGCTATCGTTGAGCTAGCTATGCCCATTCATGAATCCGTGCGAAAAATAAAAACCTTTGTCCACCCGTCATCTACTTCTAAGATCTGAGTTAAATTATTTGACCGGATAAGTGGCTAGAAAATACTCCACGTGTGCAAGAAGGCGCAAACCTTGGTGGGAGGGAAATACTTCGATAACCTGTGCTCAGCGTTCGGTCGGTAAAACGAGCGCAATAATAAACGAAGCGATAGAAGCGGGGGAGTGAAAAAGACGAGTGAGGTTTGGTTCGAGTCGCATGGTGAACGAAGTATTTTGCTCCCTTTTACTAGCTAAACGCCTGAAGCAGGCTAATGCTTCAAGTTCCCTCCACAAATTTCTGCCGCTAATGGTTATTGTGTTTACAACATTTTATATCAGGTACTCAGTGTGGAAAAGAAGGGTCCCCATTTTGGTCATATTCACTCCACACCCTTCACTTCAACTGCCCACCTACCCCTCCCCTAACCCAACATTAACCCTGACTTGTTATCAATTGACTGTTGTTGAGTTAGGGGAGGGGTAGGTGGGCAGTTGCCCAGATACTGATATTGATCCAGCCACTAATTAAAAGGGAATGCACTAATCGACGAATTTTTTTTTTAACACGATGATAAACTTTGATCAACAGGAAGCTACCAGCGCCAGCCAGCTACCTGATGCATAGTGGTTAAAATGAAGAGATGATGACATCAGTAACGTCTATTAATTTATCAGTCGTAAAGAAAATGTCCACTGAATCTCATTAGATAACATTTCCGAGATGTTCAACAACTTCACCCTCTCCATCTTTCCGTCGACTATAATGTAGGTATAATGTACATCTTTCGTTGAGAGACTGACCCAGTCACGCGCTCCTATTTACAACTCGTTCTCAGTCCCCATCGTGTTTTCGAAGTGTATTTTAAAAAAACCCGTCTCTCGTCTGGCTTTTTATTTCTTTTCTTTTTTACTCAAAACGTTGTGCCTAATGTATTAGATTGAATAAAAATGTTTCCATGGGTATCAGCCGGATTGTTTTTCTTGGTTTTTTATTGTCTGTCTCGCACATATTTCATCGTTACCTTCGAAGCGGAAATAAATGATCATCGGAAACCTTATCCAGCCAAATGGCAATTCATTTATAGTGCGTGTGAAGCTGAAGCACTGCAGGGGCTAACTTGTTTTACATTTGTCAGTCACCTGTTTATACAGCCACAAGAAAATATCAACAGTTGATATTCTCTTGACAGCCAATAATTGACGTCCCCTGAAAATCAACCGGATTACACCAGCCGACCATTCCAGATGTTGTTCTGGATCCATAATGCCATCCGGGTGGTGTTGATGCATTTGCTCGCGGGCAACAGTCTTACTTTAAGCAGCTGTACACAATGAAAACAATTCATTATTGAAGGATTCGAGCCTTCCCTTTCAAGTTACCGGCGCGCTAACATCACGAGAGGTGCTTGAATTAATAGAGATGGTACCGTTTTGAAAATTCTGATGTTGCTGTAAATTTAGGGACAAGATGAACGGGTTTAACGTGAAACACTAGTCGTTTTCCCATCCTCTAAGCTTGCAATTAATTTATTTTATCAGCACGTGCACAAAACAGCTTTTTCGTTCCTTATCAAAATGGCAGCACTTGTTATTAGTTGGTTCGAAGATTGGTTTCATTTATTGGTTAAAGACGAACAGAAAAGGCTTTAAAATCTCTCTCGAAATCATTTTTAACCAGCGCGTAGCTTATAGTTTACTAAAACAAACAACAATTAAAACCTATGATAGCATGAACACTCTAACAAACGCGCAAACGTTTTCGGAATCCAAAAGTTCAATTTAGTATGGAGGTGTTAAGTTATGGATGAACAAGTTGTGTACACAAAATTTATTGAGAAGGACTACTGTGCACAGACGTCAGAAATCTAGCGGGCTTAACACAGGGTTCGCAATCGAATGGAATCCAGAACATAAGTACAGAACTCAAGTTTAAACTAAGATGGTATGGTAGATATTCAAAACCTCCGTTCTATTCAATTACTTCTTATAAGTAATGTTCTGTGTAATAATGACTTTGCTGCTCTTTGACTTAGCAGAATTTTTCGCTGACAACTTGAATCTCGATGCATTGCTTCTTTCGGGTTGCTACATAGTGCGAGAAATTTGAAGGTTTCAAAAAGTTGTTCTCACAAATATGATGTAACCATTCATGCTATTAAAAAAGATTCTGATCTAGAAAATGATGTAAAATTTGCGTTATTACAGAGACAAACACCTATTTCATTCTTCGTTTAGGATGACGATATCCTTATGCAAAAAAATATGCCTGCTACATAAAATTGAAATCACAAAATTTTTACGAAAATTTGGAAACTTTCGAAGGTTGTAATTCGAGGTTCTGCCAACAGCTGCGAACTGATGAGTTCTTTTTCGGGATATGGAAACCGTCTAATTTTGCCCACATTTCATAAAACCATTATTTTTATTGTTAATTTTTTTCTACAGACCCGAGAGACGATATCCCTCTTTTTCTTCTCAGTCATAACAACGACTGTAGCAGCAACGAACAGCGCCCTCTTCAAGATAAGAGAAAATTATTTTCGTCCCGTAGAAAACACGATTTGGGAAGGCAAGACAGCTTCTCCGCTGTCGTGTTCACAAAGGTGTGCTATTCAGCTCGGTTGTAGAAGTGCAAATTTCCTGGTAAACACAAAAAGGTGTTTACTTTCGGCTGAAAACAAGGAAAGTCTTTCCAGCACGCTGCTTCATCAAAAAGATTCTTTTTATTTAGAAAAGGTATGTCCGTTATGTAGGAGAATGAAGTGAAGTGTTCCTCGCTGCTACAAAAATTTTCATCAGTTAGCTACTGTGTTGTGGTTTTGGCAATAAGTCATGTTATTTCAGTCTTTTAATTGAGTGTTCTATAATCGAACCATCCGCAATTTCTTGGGAAAAGCTCATATTTCAGGGGTGTATAGTGGAGACCAAAAACAAAAAACTTTTCCTAATAAATAATTTTTCAAGAGTACGTCCTCGAATTATCACCAAAAACAAAAGTTCTCGTAGTTAGGTGAAAACAAAACTCTAAAACTTCCCATAATCCCCACCCACCCCCACACCATCTCTACACTCGCTTCGTAGTCAACTCGTCAATGTTTTTATATTTTTTTTTGTTTTTTTTTTCCAGATCATCCTAATAACAAAGAGATCAAGACCTCGCATTAAAAGAGGTAAGTCGGTGAATTTCTCGTTTCCATCCACGCTGCTCAAAACAAAAGAGAGTCGTAGGGAGTCTTGGCGAGAGCGTGTAACTGAGGGGTGAGGGGTAAAGACCGAGGGGTTAGGAGTGGGAGGGGGAGTAATGGGAGTGAGGGATGGGAGGATGTGAGTATTGGCGTTAAGGGTGAGAGGGAAGGGTGGGGCGATGAAAGATTAAATTTGAGAGGACGAAAGTCTCATTTTTTTGAAAACCATATTACTTTCTTAATAAAGCTGGAAAAAAGGATAAATCAACAGGAAACCCGTGGTTAAATAAAGTCTATGTAAGAAAAGTCTCGAATTTTCCTTTTCCCTACTTTTGTTACCTTTAATTAACAGATTTACAAGAACGTTTGAATGTTTTTTCCTTTGAAATTTTGCACGAGAATTTGGCGCATGGCCAATCAAAATTGTCCTCCTACGCATGTCTTACTTTTGAGCACTGTATTTTGTGTTTCAGGGGTGAACTCGGTTTATTTCAAAAGATTCATGACAAACATAGGATACCGTTGCGCAGAACCACGACAAATTTTCTTTTATTTTTTGCAGGGAGAACAAAATCCTCCGCTGTCCGCTCTTGTGAGTACCTCTTTGACCAAACTAGTGCACGATCTCTTCCCCCGCCCTCGGGTGTTTATTGGGTAGATCCGGTTGGTGGTTCCCAGTCAAAGGCATTTCAGGTTTACTGCGACATGGAGACTGATGGAGGAGGCTGGACTCTAGTTTGGAGTTATACGTTTACTAACTACGATGATTTTACAAGTATTACAAACGCTGTGACTCCAAGGCCCAATTGGCCAGTACACGGTTTCGATGGTATATCAACAACAGCCCCAATGAATGAAACAGATTACAACGCCATGAGCTTTTCACTCTGGAAGCAACTCGGCAGACAATTTCTTATCAAGAGCAACATAAACAACTGGCTAGTGTGTCATCCGGGAACTGGCAGCTTGGTTGATTGGCGGGAAGGCGATGTCAACTGTCGGATTGTCAAGCACGTGACAAACACGTGTAATGACGCTTTGCCGCCTTCATTTCTGCGATTTGACATAGCAAAAGGGGTGACGCTTTGCTCCAATAAGAACCCTTACTCACACATCTACTACCGCTTTGACTCCAGCGACAAAAGTGCCTGGCCTGTCCATGACCCTTGTGGAAAAGAGCGTGACAATCATGTAAAAAGTGTCCTTAATCCACACGGGAACATTTATATTCGTACCTGATAAATTCCAGTTTTACAAGGCCTTCCTCACCTGACACAATAAACTCAGGTGTAATGGTCCGATCCTTAGTCATTGGGGGTTGGATGAATACAGGGGGGGGGGGGGGGTATCACATGTTTTCGGGGGAAATGGAGAGGGGATCAGTCGTCGTTAACTGAGGAGAGACTCAGAAAAAAAATTGACCACCAATCAGAGGGAATTTTGCTTTTTGATGAAATTACAGCACATGAAAATAAAACTTTGAAATAAAATAGTTGACAGAAAGTAATCATTTTTAATAGTTTCTAGTATCGCACCTTTTCTACGATCTCTCAGGGGGTCCTTTCGGAGGAAACTACTTTTCTGAACGAGTTTCGCGCCATCAGCTGAAAATCTTTCGAAACATTCTGAGGCCCAAATCAAATTGACGAAGAAGAGACCGAAGTACCAAGAATTGGATGAGTTTTTCCTAAAACTAAGAGATATTCTGATATTCTCATTAGACCTTTTTCTGTGCATCGCCATGCACTGATGCCGTCAAAATTGAATACAACTCAGCTCGTAGAACTAAATCAGCGATACTAGCAATCACTATTGTTAGGCGACCCACCGAGATTGATGTTGAAAGTTTTTTCCTCCCTGAGCCTTTTTACTCCCAAGATCTCATTCGTAATTCTCCTTACTGTCTACCATACAGTTCTTGTGATGTTAGTTTGGAGAATTTGGTATTGGATCAACTTATAATCCCCAAATTGATTCTTTTCTTTTTTCTCATCACTTATCTGCTTGATATTGTATTGATATTGTAGGGAGAAATTCTGTCTTGGTCACTCATGAAAGTTAAAGGGTTAAAGATAAGACTATTCCCAGCTGAGCCGCGATCATTCCAGTTCCTGGCAGAATGTCGTTTCTATTAACTTTCCCGTTACTAATTAGTTTTTTCAGCAAATAAGAAATCAGGAAATTCTGTTTTTTCCTGAAAGCGCTAAATCAATGACGCTGGCGCAGTTTAGGAAATTAGCTTGCAAACTATCAGGGGAAGGGCAGCCACACTTTTACACTTACCAGAGAGGAAGAATTTCCGTCATTCGTCGTGTATTGTACAAGAATTCACCTTAGTGTTTATCTAAAAATTTTTCACAACTGCGAGGACGAAATTTGATAATAAGCATTTTCTTAAAAGCTAGGTTTTTTGTTTGTCTCACGATGTAGTCACGTGTGATGTAGATCGCGATTTACATCACACGTGACTACATCGTGAGACAGACGAAAAACTTACCTTTTATTGTTATTCACCACGATGAATAACCACAACCTTTTCTACGAAAGAATTTTCTTTTGTTTAAACAGGCAGTTATTCGTATTTCCTAAAGTTCCTGTGTTTCTCAAAGGGTTTTCCCCTCTGAGCTCGTACGGAAGATTAAATTTAGAATTCCCTCTTCCCCTGTAAGCCACCGTGCTAGTATTGTTGAGATGGTTTGAATCGCTAATAATTCACGGTGAAAAGCACTTGAAATTTTTGAATATACCAAACATGAAATATTACCCAATATATTGCTGCAGATCATGAAAATTGATGAAAAGGGCATTTAATTTTTCCAATTAAAACAGCAGCACTCTACTTGAAAGAGTTCCAATATTATGTGCGGAAAAGGGCTTTTCAGCGTTGATCTAGATTTGCTTCAGCTTGAAACTCGATCTACATCTTAATCTCTGAATTTTAATAAAAAGCTTAAAAGCTCTGCACGCTATCGGAAACTCGCATAAATCAAGAGCTCGAGTGCAGTGCAGGTTCCTTGCACAAGTTGTACAGCTTCGATCGCCAAACGTCATCAGTCTATAGAGACGCCGCCTAGTAAATTGAAAATTCCAGAATGAAATCTGGCATCCTGCACATAATTTTCACCTTAGCTGCCATGTCATCCATGACTTTCCGAACAGCAAGGTAAAACAATGCGCTTATGTTATACTGTTAATTAATTCGGCCTTCGTATTATTTGTAACGAAATCGCTTTACTGACGGAGGAACGGTATTAAGGAAGTCAAAGGATCACTCAAATTTGTCCTCACAAAACGTTTGGCTTCGCTGACTAAACTTGTAGCATCACCAACAATTTAACTGGGAGGCATATAGGCTCTGTAGAAGCCTCAATTGTTTTTTAGGAGCTAATTTTTTTTTCCAATTGCCTATGTTACGCTTGTGATAATCAATTTTCCTCAACACGAGGATAATACTTCGTCACGTAAAGAGATTGTTTTTTCCTTCTTTATTTCTTAGCGGGCAGGACCTACCAAGGTTCAGAGTGCTTGAGATGGACACAAATGGAACACTTTATCTCCACAAAACTTCATTTCTGTGCCCGAGAGAGATTGCCAAACGACTTACTGAAGGGAAATATCAACTTGCTGAGCCGAACAATTTAGGTAACAAATTACAAACCTTGTTTTGATTTGAGTTTCAAATTTAGGAGCTGAGTAATGAGGTAATTATATATCATGTTGAGTTATCGATTAAATAAAAAAATAATATAATTAATCAAATACAGTTTTTCCCTTTTAGTTCACTAATTCTTTTGAGTCAATCAATTCGAAGCTTCAACATCACCCCCCTCCCCGGGCAACTCCTGGGAATTTGAACGTTTGAAGATTGGTTTGTACAAATTATCTCCCCACGGGGCAAATATTGAGTTCAACTGCCCTACTTAAGTGCCGGATGTGATGGTCAGTTTTTTCAGTTGTTAAGGACAAAATCAGCGACCGTATGCATGCTTTAAAACTTAAACCTTGTGGAACCTTATTTCCGAGCCAATTGCTCACGAAGGTGAAGCTCTCTATCATTAACCAACTCCATATTTAAAGATAAAACACTTGTATGTGGGTCTCAAAGGGGTGATGGCTTTTACGGCTGACGATTAAAATGTTCGGCAATTTACGGCTAACGGTGAACGTCTTTGCATTGTTTTCACCAGAAATTTTTTTTAAGATTAACATTTTTAACAACTATCGGTTAAAATTTTTCAATTTTTACGCCTAACAGTTAAATATTTTGTCCGTTTAACGGTCAACGATTAACTTCATTTAGACCTTCTTGTATTCCACTGCAAAGACTTAACACTTCCGGTTTTAATTTCCCCCTCCACCCCCACTATGGAAGGTTCAAGTTCCCCATCCCCCGGGCACGGATGACAGTCCAATGCCCGTAGGTTGCTTGGGGGGATGTTTTAAGCTTTGGATTGAACGATGCAAACGTCGAAAGGGCTAAAGATGCGTTTAGTGTATTTCCGTTTTGCAAATTGTCTTTAAAGGATTGTCCAAAGATTTCGCGGTGTTGACCTGTAAAACTCTGAAACAGAAAGTTCCCTCAGCCGATTCAGGCGTCTATTGGATAGACCCGGATGGTGGTTCCCATGGTAACGCGTTCCAGGCTTACTGCGACCAGCAGACTGAAGGGGGAGGCTGGACACTAGTTTGGAGTTACACTTTTACAGATTATTCGAATATCCAGAAGGCATCTAACGCTGCCACTCCGCGCCCATCCTGGACAACAAGCAACGCTAACGTTTCGAGTATCCACAACAGTTCCACTCAGCGAGACCCACTATGAGGCCATGGACTTTTCTTTGTGGCGCAGCATTGGTAAGGAATTCCTGATCAAGAGCAACATCAACAACTGGATCGCATGTAAGGAAGGTTCTGGTAGCTTGGTGCAACAGAGGGACGGGACTGTAAGTTGTAAGCTGGTCAAACAACTCTCTGGACAGTGTTCTGGTGTAGTGCCGAACAGGGTTAAGTCAAGTAGTGCTGAAAAAACTCTTTTAAGCCGTAATCATTATTACTATTTTGAAGGTGACAGGAGTGGGGGTTGGCCAACACATGACCCATGTGGAAATAATCAAGCAAATCAATTGAAAGGTGTGGCAAACCCACATGGAAATATTTTCATTCGTTAAACTTGTCCTAGATGTTTATAGTGGTTTTATAATTATGATAATTATGATAATTATGATAAGATACAAAATTTAATCTCAGTCTACGACGTAAAAATCTGTGAATAAAATAAAATAAAATAAAATAAAACTATGAACAGTTCAATAATAATAATAATAAAACTATTTACAGATCAATGTAACTGTATGACGTCATTTTCTTTTTTCCTTTTTACAAGCGTCTTTTAAAGCTTCTTAGGTCAGTCTCATGTTTTAATGCTTCCGGTAATGCATTCCATATCTTCGGGGGCCAGGTATCGCCAAAATCTTAAGATCTTTGGTACCATATAAAACAAATTTTTCGGTCATAGATCACAGTAGACGTCAAACTTTAGAACATCAGTGAAATCACGTGTGCCACTTTATTGTTCATACGATATTTTGACGTCATCTGACGTTATGTTACTGAAAAGACGCACAGAAACGTGGAATGTATTTATTAATCCTTTAAACCGTAAGAGTGACTAGCATCAAATCTCTCCTTAAAATATCACTCCTGAATCACACATTAAGGTCATGACAATGAAAAAAATGATCACCAACGATAAAAGCGTTTGGTTGGTAAACAAAATCTCCTTGTCAGCTCCATAGGAAATGTATAAAGAACAGTGCAGAGAATATGCATACTCAACGTGCTTACTCAGTAGTTATTTTCAACGAATCCACGGATTCTAGAGTATGCACTTCGATTCCTACTTTTGTTGTCGTCGCACAATGCACAAACAAATCAATAGCAATATTTACCATATGGCTGCCAGTGCCCATGTGCAATATGAAGCGGATCCTGTGTTCTGATTGGCTACCCGAGCGGGCAAGATGGGCCGGAATTGATTAATTTTTAATTCAATTCAGCCAGACCCTACATCACGAGTACAACTTCAACTTGTGCAGTCTCCAGACAGTCCATCCGCAACAACTTAATTTTACGAGTGTTACCATCTGCGTTCGGTTTCCAAGCTCGACAATGCTTAACCATGTAATTATTAATGTTGCTTTGCTCTTCTTCATAACTTGTGGCTGGACTCCTTCAACATCAAGGTAAGAGAGAGGTTTTGTTTTTCTTGAATAAAATGCACTTTATAATAATCCGTCTTGACGGAACGTTTCGAACTTTCGCGCTTACATTAAGAGTTTCGATCTAAAAAGCTCAGTATTTTTTATATATATAAATGATAGTTTCAACTTTGCTTCCTGGTCATAACAAACTACATATATTTTCTTTAATGCCGTTCATTTCGAGTTGTATTTTTCCTCTCTAGCTTTCGAATGTCGGAACTTGTCAAGATATGTTTGGTATGTATCCCGTGATTTACATGGGATGATTGAGTGACTGAAAATAAAAACAAGGCAAATTTCCATCAGTTCTTGTGTAATATCCGGAATATCAATGGTTTTGCTTTACTACGCCCTGTAATTGGTCAAGAAAATTTACATCACCCTCTAAACCAATCAGATGCCAAAGCTACTCGCCCACGGTCACATTGTTATATCAACACCTAAGAGAGGGTGGGTAACTGACCTCTCAATTAAAATACCTACACGTCCGTTCAGATTATATTTGATAAACGCGAATCATACGATCTCGTTAAACTGTTGATATTCCTTCATCTCTTAGTGGGCAGGATGCACCAAGGTTCAAAGTGCTTGAAATGGACTCAAATGGGACACTTTATCTTCACAAAACTTCAATTCTTTGCATAGGCGAGGTTATCAAACGTCTGACCGAAGGAAAATATCAACTGGCTGAACCGAGCAATTTAGGTAAGCAAACAAACCTTGCTTTGATTTGAGTATATTTCGATGAGTCACGTTTGGTCGAGTTCATGTATCATGTTGTGTTGTCAGTTAAAGCAATCAGAAACATTTTCGTCCCTCGAATCGCGTGTACTCGTAAGGCCCTATTAGAGGTCATGGGGATACAGAATATTTGAGTAAAAGAATAAACGGGATACTTGAAGAAAAAAATTTAAAATAGGGATTCCGGGATTTTAAACCCGGAATCAGGAATACAAACCAAAGGAATTAACGGGATACGGGATTTATAGCCCAAAAATTAACAGGACACGGGATACTCAGACTCCTCCCCCCCACCTCCCTAATGAGGCCTCATTAGTTTTTAGCCGGGAGGATGCGGTCAATGAATTTTTGTTGTGCAAATTGTCTCAATAGGATTGTCCAAGGAATTCGCAATGTTGAACTGTAAGGACCTGAAACAGAAAGTTCCTTCAGCCGATTCAGGTGTCTATTGGATCGACCCGGATGGTGGTTCCCACGGTAACGCCTTCCAAGCTTACTGCGACCAACAAACGGATGGAGGAGGTTGGACTCTAGTTTACAGTTACACCTTCACAGATTACTCAAGTTTCACGAGTTCAGGAAACGCTGTCACCCCGCGTCCATCTTGGTCAGCTAGTTCTGCTAACGTTCGAGTGTCCACAACCGTTCCTTTGAGCGAGACCCATTATGAGGCCATGAACTTTGCTTTGTGGCGCAGCATTGGCAAGGAATTCCTGATCAAGAGCAATATCAACAACTGGATCGCATGCAAGGAAGGTTCTGGTAGCATAGTGCAGCAGAAGCAGGGGTCAATCGCTTGTAAACTGGTTAGACAGGTTTCTGATCAATGTCCCGGTATAGTGCCGAAATCAGTACAGTTGCATAATAATGGAATGTATCTTTCCAGCAGTAGTTTTTATTATTACTTCGATGGTAACACAGGCGACGATTGGCCAACGCATGACCCATGCGGAAAGGATCAAGAAAATAATTTGAAAGGTGTGCTGAACCCACACGGAAACATTTTTATTCGGTGAACTGAACTCCAAAAACATTTTTTAATCAAGTAATGCAATCTCCTCGCTTTAAGAAGAATACTTTTAGAGAGAGATATTATTTTTTCGTCTTGTCACGAGCGTGGAACAAAGAAAAAATTCTAAATTCCCATAGGCAATGGGGGACTCAGAATTGTTTTCCTTTGTCCCAGCCAAGAAACATTTTTCTTTATATCTTTACCGGGCTTATACTATCTTTCCTATTCTGTAACAACACCTAAGTCACTCTGAAACGCTGAGTTCAAAGACACAAAAACTGAGTATTGAATTAAGTAATACTGAAATAAGAATCTTGGTCAGTGCTTTGATATAATTTTTGGCTCCTAAAGGAGCGATTTTAGTTTGGTTTGTTCTTGAATGAACAGTTTCAAGTCGCGTGTTAAACTTAAACTCACAAAGGTGGCGGAGGCGGAGGCGCAGTCGCAAAAGGGCGAAACCTACAAACAATTTTGTCGTTGGTTTGTAGCGGATTCCCGAATCTAGAAACTTGTGTTTTATATATGACATGCTGTAAAATGTCCAATTAAACATGGTTGTTTTGAGGAAGTCGATGTGTAATTTTATTTTCCTTTTTTACTTTCTCTCTTTTTAGTTTCTGAAGGCCTCCAGGCTTCAGGGTTTGCGCTTTTCTTACCCATATAATGAGATATTTCGCATTCATTTTAATTGAGCATACAATTGATAATCAATTTTAACCAGAATTCGATCAGTAGGCAGCCCATGTTTCGTGAAGGATGATGCAGTAACGTCGCCCCGTGCAACCTGCGAATATTTGACTGTCGTCTATACCCAGGGGGTGGCAAATTTGAGCCTTGCCTGGCTGGGGTGGGGAATTTAAACCAGAAGTGTCGTTCTTCCAGAGGAATACAATTGTTTTATCTTTCAATATGGAGGCGTTGAAAGGACAGTTAAAATTAGCGAGGGAATGGCTAAGAAGTAAACATATGCAAGGTTTAGATTTTAAAACATGGACATTGAATAGAAAGTCGTGGTCGCTGATACTTCATTTAAAAAGGAATGTACCATCAAATCCAGTGTTGGAGTGGGGCATTTGAGCACAAATTTGTCTTGTGGGGCTGGAATTAGAACGAACAATTTTCATAATTTCAAAACGTGGGAAGAGGAGGGGTCGTTGAATCTCCGAATTGATCGACGCATTATGACCGATAAGCTCAAAGCGAGCATGCCGGGATTTCCCGAGTCTTGCTCGAGTTTGCAAACTTTCCGCACAGACAAATACTCGCGAAACTGTGTCATCTTTCTATCAGACTTTTCAGAGCTTTATCAAGAGAATGGAGAATGAAATCTGTCACGGGAGTTTGATTTGGAAGGACAAAATAATGATGTTTCAGAAAATGGCATGGTTTGGGAAGTTGTTTGAGGTACATGCAGGTGAGTTTTCAAGATTCTTGAATTATTAACACTATTGGGCTGTTTTGCCCTTTTACGGAGAGAGAATGAAGCAGAATCACATCAAAAAGGAGAGCTATTTTAGCCAGAATAACATCTCTGAACCTCTTTCAAATTTCAAACGCTTCAGTTGGGTTTTGATTAAAAGTAAGGTTCATAATTATAAGGTATGATTGTTTGATTAGTTTAGGACGAGGTCACGGCTGCACGGCAGCCTTTTCTTCACTGCTTCTTTTCAAATTTCTCATCATTTGGAAACTGTACTGTCTTCGGGTATCAATTTTTTAAGTAGCTTAACCGATAGAGTAATTTATTTCATTCAAGAATATTTGTTTACAAATCTGCAGTGAACGAAATCCTACCAATACCTTTTTTTCGCCACAGAAACTGAAAAAAAGTTAGCGACACGCCACCGCCGTGCTGCTCCAAAAGGAATTTCATTCTCGCTAGCGAGGATCGCAAGGTAATTGAACCTATCTTTGATTTTCATAAGGAATCATGGAATTTTTATAAAAGATTCATTCTAATGGGTTTGTAAAACGAAGAGAAATAAGTGTCTTCGTTCAAGTCCGAAACTCAAACGCATGTTTCTTCTTAATTAACCGCCGCATGTAGATGCGCTCGTTGGAAATATGAACATTTCATTTGAATGGCACCAATGCATTCCAGATAAAACCCGTGAAAATTGAGAAAATTCCTCTTCTTTTTTAGGGAAGAAAAAAATTTCACCAAATTTCACGAAGTTTTGATTCATTGCTGAAGTAAAGTTGGACAGAAACGTTTAAATATAACCGACCACCAGTGACATGAAGTCTGGATATCAATTTCAAAGGTAAACAGCAGAAATTATTCTCGAACTTTACGCAAAATGCCTTCAGTGACCATTGTAATATTCCGAGGCCTTTTGTTACTAGCAAGTTTTTCAAGATTGCGTGACAACAAGCTCGTGCAAGCCCTGTGCTTTTCCAAATATGGCAAATTAAGTCTATTGCAACGTCAGGTCGTCATGACTACGTACGCAAATCTCAGAATCTCACTGCGTTTTGAACGAAACGGGCGTGGAGATTTTCATCGCTGATTTACGCGAAATTATTTTAAGTCAAGGAGAGAAACGAAGAGTATTCATCGAAAATGGCCTCAACTAAAGACGGTTAGTAGAAGTTGCTGCTTTTTTTTTCGTTTTTTTCTCTTTTAAGTTCGTTTTTGTGTCGAAAGAAAGTTCTTTCATACTCGAGTCGTAAGTGGAGTTTCTCTCCTCATCGAATGCGCGTTTCGTATTTTTCCTAGGAGAGATCCAGCAGGCTAATCAAGAACAGGTAAATTTTACATTTGTACAGTTTGTATCAAGTTTTCTAACAATGAAACTGTTGTTAATCAATTTTCATTTGCTGTTTTCCCCTCAGGTTTTAGCCGAAAACCAGGTCAGTAAGAGAGTTTTGAATTGAACGTAAAAGTCCGCTAACGCACAGGTTGTAAAAAGTAAGGAGGAAAATCATTTTTTTGGGCGTTTTCAGTCCGCAGAATGCAAGGTGAAAGCCCCTGAGCAGAGCACTGTGGAAGAAGGGAAGAAAAAAAGGTAAAAGAAACATATCATTCAGAGATAGTAATGCAAACCAAAATCACATCCGGTAATGAACGTAAACTTCCGGTCAGCGGTTGTCGGGCCGACATTAGTTCTCTACTTGACTCTTCTGCTGAAGACTTTGAAAGGAAAACTGTAAATAAATATTCTTTTCTCTTTGCCGAAGCTTTCTTCTTTTCAGTTTCTTACCCTTTCATGCAAAATCTTCTAGGGTTTCTTTTACAAAACTTAACTGAGCGTTAAATTTTCTTTTTATTTCCATTTTTTTCGCAATCGTCTAGTCAGCCATCCTGGAAGGACAATTCAAAGATCAAGGTTGGTGTCGCTGTGTTGCTGTATGACATAGTTTAAGGACACTTGGTTGGTCCATTTATGGACAATAAAGAGTCTCTAGCCTAACCCTCTTTAATTAAGAGATCATAGTCATCTACTTGGTGTAGTTTCCACTGCATTTGTGTCATTTGAATGTTCTCTTTTTAAGGAATTCTTTACCCACTTGTTTCTAATTTATACCTTGAATGAGGCTTAAAACCGATTCAGCCGCATGTCGCGTGATACTTGCTGATATTTGTTTAATTAATGTTTCAATATCATTTTTAATAAAAGGATCTGAGAAAAACTGCAGAAGACCAAAAGAAGGAAATAGAAACGCTTCAAGAGAACATTGCGTGAGTAGAAGTTTAACCAAAGCTAAAGTAACGTGTGAAGTATAACAAATGAGTTTGCGTCAAAATTCTTCGGGGTGGTCTCAAGCTGAGGTGCAGTGTATAGCGCAAGAGATAAGGTTCCATGCAAACTCTTCGGGATATCATCAGAAATTTCGGAACATCCTCGGAAATGTACGGGTGTCTTCGGATATGATCGGGTCCCAGGCTTAGCTGCAGTGTACAGCACATGAGATTAGGTTGAATTAGAACTCCTCGCGATATTATCAGTTTTTGGAACATCGGGTGTCATCGGAAACGATTGGATCCCTTAAGATAAATCTCATGCGTTTGAAGCCAGTTGTAGAAAAGACGGTAAATTTTTCTTCCAGTTTTTCTTAATTTTTCCAATCTGTCTCAAACACTGGACACTGATAACTCTGGTAAACTATCCTTCAGTTTTCAGAAGAGCCTTGACTAGACACTAGTTTTTGAAAGTAGGTCAGTGTTTGAGGTTGGTCGTCTCCTTTGATGCTAGAGATGGAATCTAAATATTTATCCGCTCCACTACAGGGCATCGCAATTAGCTTTGGCACAAGAAGAAGTCGCCACTTTAAAGCTTACAAAGGACGCTACCCTGCAAGCTCAGTGAGTATCAAGTGTATTAAAACGATAAATTTTATTTTCGCGTGCATGGATGTGTTTTGGGCAAGACTCAGCGCCATTTTAGCCTGAGCCACTACGCCAAAGTTAAAATGTCTCTTAGAAGAACCAACGACAAATTTTTGCCCAAGAGCATAAACTGTATCACTTAGGAGGGCGTGGAGAAAATAAAAACAATAAAAAATGATAACAAAACAGTCTGGTTAATCGGGTAAGCGAGCAGGTTAGAATACGTTTAGAGGATTGAAATTCTACAAGTGTTCGTATAGAAAGATGTTATTGTATTTTTGTTTAGGGAGGTTCATAGTGCATTGAAATGTTTTCCTTTGTTGCATAGGAAAGTAAGAGATCGCGAAATTATGGTCAATCATTTAAAGAGAGAGGTATGTACTTCGCTACCACAATGGTCCTGTTGGAAGGTCTCGGGGCATATTTGATTGAGTGTGGCGTTTAGTCCTTCAACATGTAAGAGTGATTAGCATCTAATTTCTCCCTAAGGCCGATTAAAATGAAGAGAAGCGCGAGTGACAGGAATCGAGTGTTTGAGATCTTGCTACTGATTGGTTAAAAGGGTGGATAGCGCAAGTTATCTGGGCCAATCATGAAGCGGAGTGAAGCGAAATATTAAATTTCCCGGATAACTTTCGACACTCGATGAAATCGCTCTGTTTGTGTAATTTAAGTTACGGCTATATTAAATAATTACGGCTGAGACGTTACTGTCCGCCTGATTCGTCGAAACAAATTTACCAAGAGTTATTTACAAAGAGTAATTTTCCTCTCCTGCAGTTGAAAGAAAAAAAGGAGTCAGTAGAATGGATGACCGACAAGTGAGAGAAGCTTTTATCGTTTCGTAATTAACTGTTTTTTGTATTACAACACAGCCCCAGTTGTTTGAAGGGTTGATAACACTATCCACTGGATAAATTTCTCTCCAGTGGATAGCGCAGTTCGTTGTTTAAGTATTTATGCGCTGGTTAGCGATTTATCCGTTGGAAAGCGTTATCCACCCTTTAAAATGAGAGGGCCCAGACTTTTATTATGTTTTCCCAGAGAATTTTTCGGATGACCTTTATGAGTCGAGCTCATAACTAAAGATGATGCCCCTATGTAAGAAGAATTCAGCCTTAGATGCATGTAATGAATGTATCCTTAGGTTTTTGTCGTTTATTTTTCAATAACATTTAAGTTTTATGACTAAAGAAATTTCAAATCTAATTATGTCACTGACATTTTGTTTTTCTTGTCTGCAACAATCATCTTTAACTTGCTCACTCAAAACTCAATCTGTAGTTTAACTCTCTTTGTTTTAAACTGAATCATGTTTAAGGTTTAAGAAAGAACGAGAGAATCTGCTCGCTATGAGTACGATGTTTAAATATGTACAGAATGAGACCAGCAAAGTCAAACAATCTTTACAGGTAAGTTGTGAAATGAAACACTTTTATTCGTTAATTGACTTTAGTTGCAAGTGTTAGACTAGTCAGGCCCAGGCCTTCCTCAAAGAACACACCTCGTGGCATGGGATTGTTAACTTGGGTCATGTTGTTTCAAGCTGGGTTAAGATAACCCAGTGAAATCTGATTTCAGAGCTGAAAGCTTTTGAAGAAAATTGGCTACAACTTGTTTTGTCAGCAACTTGGTGATTGGATGCTCTAACATCACTAGAGAAAATTATCCCAAAGACCGGGCTTTTGAAAAAAATTGTAAAAAACCTAGATCAAATTTAACCTTGGGTTAGCGCTAATCGGCCCTCGAACAACTGGGTCTGGTGCATGGTGCACGGTGAAATTCGGTGCGCATGCGTCGCTTTCCCTATTTTCGCACTGTCCTTACGAGGTTCAAGAATGGGGGACCTAGGGTTCAAGGCAGATCAATCAATCACAATTATCTCATGGGAAAGAGGCATAAAAAGAACATGCGCTGGAAAAAAAAATTAGAGGAAATTTGAAGTTCACTAGTAGAAACGTGTAAAAAAATCGTTTTCCTTACTGCTGGTACAAGCGTTTACTCAATCATTTGTTGTTTGCTTTTGTTCTGTTTATTCAGGAAGAAAGAAAAAGCCGTGATCGGTGAGTGTTCCTATTCGTATTTGTATGATGTATTAGTACAAGAAAGGACAAATCCTCACTTGATTTGTAATACTGTATAAAATTTGTTGAATAAAAGTTAAGTTACTGTCGACGGTGCAATTGTTTACGCCATCGATGTTGCGTTGAACGAAAAAAAAACCGCAAATTTTGCATCGAGTGTCGCAAAAACAAAACTAAAATTTCTTGCTCTTTGACCCCAAAGACTGACTGCATCTAGTTTCTCAATACAATATCACCCCTGAATAGCGCAGTAAGGTAATAAGAATATAGTAAATGATCATCAACTAAAGAAGATGTTGATTATCAAGCAAATTCTCCTTCTCAGCACTTTGAATAGAGAGAACAGCTTAGAGAACACATATTCTGATGTAACGGTGTAAAAGGTTAACTGATGCCAATCATAGCAGAGGTGAATATCACTGAGTAGCCTTTAGTTTTTGCATATGCGCTGTACCATGGTACATTTAATCTAAAAACTTCAACCTGTTTTTTTCTCTGATTTCCTCCTTGGAATAGGAAAGAAGCTGAGCTAAAGTGTGAAATCTCCAGTCTAAGCAACAAAGGCGCTGGGCTCCAGTCGAGGGTGACAAATTTGATGAACAAGATCAGTGAACATAAAAAGGAGATAGAGAAACTGCGGACTGCAAAGGGAAAGCTTAGGGATAACGTGTACAAGCAAGAGATAACTATAAATAAAATGGAAAAGAAGCTTGGCAAGGTCAGTGAATCAAGTATCAAAAAACCTGTTTATAGAGCGCTTTTGTATCAACCTTCTGGCACTTTGACTTCTTAAAATATTTTTACTCCGGAATAAAATGTCAAGATCTCGAGGATGAAGGAAATGATTACCATGACTGCAGACGCTCTTGCTTGTGAAACAAATTCTCCTTGTCAGCACTTTAGGAAATGCAAAGGGAACAGTATGGAGAATATACATACTGATGCTATGGTGTAAAGGGTTAAATAACAAACAAGGTTATCTCCTTGTCATATAAACAACGCGTTTGATGGGAAAGAGCGTGCGAACATGTCGGTCAGCTGACGTTCGCGCATGTGTGAACGTTGTAATGGCGAGGAGTGCCTACACAAGCCAATGAGTCACGCTGTGTTACAGCCTCATTGCGTTCTGGTAAAGCTCAACAGGTTAACCGAACTTTGTGTTTGAAAAGTCTCGAGTTTTCTCTTTTTCCTTATTTTCATTTCTTTTTACAGACCTCTTTGAACTTTTCATGTGGTAGCAAAGATTACTCTTATTACACTAAGTAACCCTGAATTTTGTTTTTTGTTTTATCTTTTAGATGGAGAATCGCAGTGAGAACTTTAAAATGTAAGTGAAATGTGATTATTTCTTTCATAACATGCAGGATTTTCGTTGTATCACAGTAAAATTCACCCGACCCCACCCATAAGGCTCTCTAGTATTCTAAAGACCCCCTCCCCCCTCCCTTTTTATACTCCGTCAGCGACAAATGTCCCCTCCCCCCTCCGTTCACCCGGAAAACCATGTGAACCTCACAAAATCCTCCAGACCCTCCCTAGGTGACAAATAATTACGGGTCTCTATATAGAGGGAAGACTGGGGATGAGTCGGGTCTCGATCTGAGGTTATGTGACCATTGCAGTGTCCAGGCATTACAGGTTTTGATGTTACATCTGATCACGTCTGATTGCTTCAGTTTCCTCGTTCACTCACTTTATGTCTCATTTTTCCGCAGGCGTCTTCGTAAAAGCGAAAAAAGGAAGGATGAAAATATCATGAAGGTGAATTTTCTTTCTGTGAAAAGACCCTGGAAAAAATACCAAGCATTTTAATAATTTTTAATTAATTTTTTAATTTTTGATTTCTTTAAGTAAGCTACGACAGAATCCTTTTTCAGCCTGTTACTTAGCAACGTAGTCAGGCTCACGTCCTTTTAGGGTTGATGTGAACTGATTGATGGAAATGAACATTGTTAAACACGTGGGTAGCTGTACATACTAAAACTTTAAGCTTCAGAGTTAATGTGAATTGTTCGAATGTAGCATTCTTTTGCATTGTAAATTGTAGGGCCTCGAATACAGGAAAATCCTATCACAGAAAAAGAAAGAGTAAGTAATAACATCAGTTAAAAGAAAATTGTATTTATTATGAGCTTAGAGACCACTCATTGTTAATTGCTGGGGGGGGGGGGGGGATTTTGTGATGATTACATGGTTTTTAAGGTGGAAGGGAGGAGGTATCATTCGTCGCTAAAAGATTATCAGGTAAGTTTTACTGTGACAAACCAAAATCCTCCAACTCGTTCCGTACTTTTTATGGTGTCGGCAGAGTCCTCTGAAACAGGTCTCGTAATTCCAGTATGTGACTTTTTAAATCATGTAGTCCAGTAACCAGTTTTCATTTAGGAACTTTTGATAAGCCCCTTGAAATCTGACGCTATCTGTACTTCAGTGCGGCCGTAATTCATCTTAATATCATTCCATCAGGCTGAAAACGATTCAAGAACAACACAAGGCGGAGAAACAATCACTCCTTGCACAAATTGAAAGCTGCAAAGCCGAATGCCGAAGAAGAAGAAGAATTATTGAGGTAAATATTGATCGATTAAGTTAAGAATTCCCTTGCCATCAAAGTTTGTAACCTCAAATAAGTCGCGTACGCCAGTCTCGTTTCTAAGACTTTCCAAAACGAGGCGGAATGTGGGTAATGCTTTGCGCGCAAACGGAAGGCATGACGTGAAAGAATCTGGCGCTACATCGAGTTAACCTCTGTGTCAGTCCACTTTCTTTATCTTTAAACAAATAACTATTGGGAAAAAAATTGACCAAAACAGCTTAAGGGGGGATTCTACCTGAAATTAGCTCAAAATATTGTTTTTTTGTTTTCTTCAGAAATGCGAGGTTCAACTATTCGACTTTACACTGACGATCGTTTTTACCGAAAAATTTTAAAATATAAATGAGAAATTACGTTAGAAAAGAAGAGGTATCTAAATAGAAATCTCGTTTCCATGGCAACCAAAACAGCATTTTTTGTTTCTTACCTGTTTACCAGCCTGTTTGGAGCTCAAAATATGTCAAACAAGCCCGAAACGCCCCTTAGAATCCTTGTGCTGCCTTACATGAAGGGGAAAATAAGAAATTGAAAGAGTAACACTGGAGACGAGTGAGAGATTTTTGTGTGAAAGTTGTCACAGTGTATTGCGAAATATTGAACTCCTTTTGTCTCTTTTGTGCTGGAATGACTGGAAAGAAGAAAAGAACCGTTTACAGGAAAACTAGGAAAAGAAAGGGGCATGGAGGAGATCGTAAAAAAGCGCAATTACTGAAGAAAAGCGGTTGCAACAGGAAGAGTGAACCAAACGAACCGACCCCAGGAACTTCGCACGATCAGTCTGATCTGTCAGATTTTGGCGAAGAAAGCGATCAGCTTCCTAGTTCTTCAAGGAAGAAGATGAGATTCCAGAGCTCAGAAGATGAGTCTTCTTCAAGTTCTGATGAAAACAAAAAAGTTTTCGAGGTAGCTGAGGTAGAAAAAGGATACAGGCTCGTTGATCTAAAGAGCTTCTCTTCTGTGCTCTCAACTTTACACAAATGCGAAGAAGGTGAGAAAAATATCACACATCATAAATATGCTTTTCAGCCCCTTGAACCTAAAGAAAAACGATAGTTAGAATTATTTGCAGAAAAGGAGTTTTATTATTGTTTAATCATTTTTTCTGATCTTTCTTCACTGCAACACTTGTACACATTTATGGAGGTGTGAACTAATGCTCCAACATTGTGGTTCTGTTTGGTTCAGTAACTATAGCTAATAGCATCCTTTTCCGTCATGTTTTTAATATAGGAGACCTTACTATTGAAGAAAATACCGCTAGCCGTTATGGACTGATGTCAGATCTCTCCATTCACTGCAATTCTTGTGATGAAAGTACTCCTTGGCAGACATCACCCAACCTTGCCAAGAAAGGCAAATCATTTGATGTCAACCGGAGAGCTGTCTACCACTCAATAGAAACTGGAAGTGGCTACGACGGACTCTCTTCTTTCTGTGCGATAATGAACATGCCTTGTTTGTCAAGAGCTGCTTACTACAAGCAAGTTGATGTAATTTTGGAAGCACTGGAAAGTGAAGCAAAAGAAGAACTAAAAGGTGCAGGCCAAAGGCTCCGAAAGCTAATCATGGAGGAAAATGGCATCTCAGACAGCACCACAATAATTGATGCTGCCAAGGAGAAGAAGCGCCGGCAGGGATTGCAGCTTATCCGTACTCAAAGAGAAGCGGCTCTTCGTGAAAAAGAAGATGTTTCATATGAAGCTGGGGCATTCTAACTCTTGCTCTTGCCTATCCTAATTATATTTGAACTTATGGCTACTCATTGACTTCATAATTTGAATACAGGAGGTGTTTAATTTTACAATCTTGTAACTTTAGGCCTTTTTTTCTCAAAACGTATTTTTTAATACTTGAGAAAAGATTACTCAAGAAGTATGAGAGCTATGGACCTGAAATTTTTAGGGATTGCTGATCTAATTGAGTTATTTGGGATGAGTGAAGGAAAATGCCATAGAGGTCTTTCTAAAGAAATGATTAAACAAATAGTGATCATGTGTTAGATGTGTAACTTGACACCAGTGCTGTGATGTCAAATTTAAAAAATTCTTGAAATCCTTCACTCATCCCAACAAGTATTCAATATTCTTTAGAATAACAGCAAAATATTGGTATTTCATTGAAACAGTTTCTAACAATCTTTACTCAAGTACATATAGGTGAGACACTACAAGTTGTTAATTGAAATGACCGGTGTCAGGTTACATTTGCTGCAGGTGTGACATAACACCTTTTTTTGAAAAATATAGTTCATAAGCTTTCCAGTGATATATAGTTTTAGATAGTTGTGACCAAAACTTAAATTCCTACAATTATTTGAAAAAATGCACTTTTTTTAGGTAGAATCCCCCCTTAAGTTGTTTACCTTCTCCTTAAGAAACAGATATATACCGAATTGATGTTACTAAACAACGTCTTAAATTGTTTAACTTATTTTCTGTTTAAGGCCGACAAAGAAATGAAAGTTACTTTGGGAGGGTAAGTAAACTTTGCTGCTCTGTTGGCAAAAGTCAGAGAAAAGGGCAGAAAGAAAAAAAAATTGATGCTAAGATTTTCCTTTGATTCAATTTGTTTGCAAATTGCTGGTGTGGATTAATGCGCCAATCAGCTACTTACACGTACGCGTCACTCGCCTTTTGCACCACTCTGCCGGTCAGGTTGATTAAAGAATAGCAAAGCATTTACCATTTTTAATCCAAAGTCTTCTATGGAATTTCTTGTCAGTTAAGGCCTATGGTTTTGATATGATAAACAAACTGATACATATCTGCGCTCTCTCGTGAGAAGAGAATTCTACTATTCTCTGTTTGAAAATTTAACGTTTTGCATTTGAATAAATTCTTTACTAACACAGACCTGTCCTTTATTTTAAGGACAATCGAATTTCTTCGACAGAAGGTAAGAAAATTCCCAATCTACTCACTCCAAAATAAATCGAAATGCACATTCCCCTTCTCGTTTTGGATTGTAATTTCATGATTGTTTGTTATGTGCATGTTGTGAGATATCAGGGAAAATGTTGGATGATGTTAACAAAATCTTGATCATCGTCACCAGATCGCTTTATAGCATTGAAGTTGGGCCATTACTGTCTGAGCAATAATGAACAGCAATCCAGGACTTGCTCTGGTTTTTACTGTGCCGCGTTCTCTAGTTGGTCCAGAAAACTTTCGCCCACTCAGCTATAGCAATTTTCAACTGAGTGTCGACAGTAGTGTGGGAATATATTACTTCTGCTTAAGTTTCAAAAAATTCGCGCCTTCTTCTCAAAAAAATCAGCTAATACAAAACCAATCATTACTAAGTCGCCCGCGTTTTCCCGCGCTTTGGGCAATGTGGTTGTTTTGCTATGAATTCTCATGGGCTCTTAAAGTTATTTCCTTTCTTCTTCAGATTGGCCGTTGTATTTACTTTAGTTTTTGTTTTACGACATTCAGTCGAAAAGCATTCTATCCAAAAGTTTTTTTTCATTTTATTTCTGATTGGAAAACGACGTCATAGCGTCACGACATCATCACTAATTAATTTATTGATACTTTTTCAATTGCAAATATCTTTGACGTAGTTTCCCATTTTTAATCTAAAACAGGGGCATATGCCTTCTTCACTTTCGCTGCCCATGAACTCCCACTTTTAACCCTTGGACACGCCCAGTACTAGTACCAAACTGAATAACCCTTTTATTTTCCTTCCTTTTTTCAGAATGCCTTCCTCCTACGAGAACTAACCAGCGGTTTCGTTGGTAAATACAGAACTGCGAGGCAGCTCTTTGGAGCTGTCTTTGGCGCAATCAGAGCGCGCTTCCACTGATCACTTCAAGCATTTCGGGGAGGGGGGTACAGGGGGATTGAAGAATGGAAGGAGAATTTTTCCGTTCATCTTATGTTAATCTATAAATTATGTTAATCAGTAACTAAGAGGGAATTAATTATTTAATTAAGGAATTAGTTTGTGAGGGGACAGCTTTGTGCATCAGTTCATTTTTGTAACCGTGGATGAGGCCGCGAAATGTTATGTGGGCAAAAGGATACGCGACTGGCTTTTGATGATGGTTAAAAAAGGAGAGGCTCGGCTGATAAGTTGTGGATAAAGTTTTGATTTTGTTCTCGAAGTGAAAAAAAAGAAGAAGAAAAAAGATTTTGTAACTGTAGGTGAGGCTGCGAAAAGTTGCGTGTGCAAAAGGAACGCGACTGGCTTTCGATGATGGTTTAAAAAAGGAGAGGCTCAGTGGATAAATTGTTGATAAAATTTTGATTTAGTTCCTGAAGTGAAAAAAAAAAATTTGTAACTGTAGGTGAGGCCGCGAAAAGTTGCGTGTGCAAAAGGAACGCGACTGGCTTTTGATGATGGTTTAAAAAAGGAGAGGCTCAGTGGATAAATTGTTGATAAAGTTTTGATTTAGTTCTTGAAGTGAAAAAAAAAAATTGTAACTGTAGGTGAGGCCGCGAAATGTTGTGTGTGCAAAAGGATACGCGACTGGCTTTTGATGATGGTTTAAAAAAGGAGAGGTTCGGTTGATAAATTGTTGATAGAGCTTTGATTTTGTTCTCGAAGTGAAAAAAAAAAAAACATTGTAACCGTGGGTGAGTCCGCGAAATGTTGCGTGTGCAAAAGGATACGCGACTGGCCTTTAATGACGGCTAAAAAAAGGGAGAGGCTTGGATGATGAATTGTTTTCATAAAAGTTGTTGATAAAGTTTTGATTTTTACTTTAAGTGAAAAAAAAAATATTTGAACCTTGGATAAGGCCGCGAAATGTTGCGTGAGCAAAAGGATGCGCGACTGGCTTTTGATGATGGTTTAAAAAAGGAGAGGTTCGGTTGATAAATTGTTGATAGAGCTTTGATTTTGTTCTCGAAGTGAAAAAAAAAAAACATTGTAACCGTGGGTGAGTCCGCGAAATGTTGCGTGTGCAAAAGGATACGCGACTGGCCTTTAATGACGGCTAAAAAAAGGGAGAGGCTTGGATGATGAATTGTTTTCATAAAAGTTGTTGATAAAGTTTTGATTTTTACTTTAAGTGAAAAAAAAATATATTTGAACCTTGGATAAGGCCGCGAAATGTTGCGTGAGCAAAAGGATGCGCGACTGGCTTTTGATGATGGTCATTAAGGAAAGGAATGGTGTTTAAAAGAAAAATGGTGTTTAATGGAAATCATTGATTTAAATCCTGACTGCTCTTAAAATGAGTACGAGTATTGGAGAAGGTAGCGAGGCCGGTGGGCGTAAGCTAGATGCTACGCGACTGGTCATTGCTGATGTTTTCTTTTACAACATAAGTTTTAACTTTGTTGTGAATAGAGAGTACTGAGTTTGTTGGTAGGGCTACTAATGCGTTCGCTAAAGGATACGCAAGTGGCTTTTGAGAATGTTTTCAAGGGAAAGGATAGTGTCTAAAAAAGGTCTCTTTGTATTATCAAAAGTTGTTGATTAAGTTAAAAATAAATAATATGTATAGGATAAGTTGGTGAGGCCGGAGGGCGTACGCTAAATGATACGCGATCGGCCATTGCTAATGGTTTGTAAGGAAAGAAATTGTTGATTAATTTCTTGCCTGCTCATGAAATAAATAGGATTCATTTGATACTGATAGGTGAAGCCAGTGGGCGTACGCTAAAAGATACGCGACTGCGCATTTTTTTTTGTGGTGGTCCTCTCTTGTTCGAAAATCTTCCCATTAATCCTTCTCTTTCCTATCTCTAGTTTTTTCTAGTTTCATAAAGTGGAAAGGAAGAATTGGGTTTGTTGGCAGAGCCGCTGATGCGTACGCTAAAAGATGCGCAAGTGGTCACTGATGATGGTCTGTAAGGAAAGGAATGGTGTTTAAAAACA
This sequence comes from Pocillopora verrucosa, assembly GCF_036669915.1. Lineage (NCBI taxonomy): Eukaryota > Metazoa > Cnidaria > Anthozoa > Scleractinia > Pocilloporidae > Pocillopora > Pocillopora verrucosa. The sequence continues at coordinate 4,829,019 of NC_089322.1, read as the reverse complement.
GAACTGTTTGTTTTTGATGGAAACAAATTTGATTATTTCCTGCCCAATTCTGAAATGAACGGTAGTATTTGATAAGTTGGTGAGGCAGGTGGATGCACGCTACAAGTTTGGCAAGTGGTCATTGCTGATAGTTTGTCGGGAAAGAAATGGTTTTTTTTTTTGTGAATAGAGAGTATTGAGTTTGTTGGTAGAGCTACTAATGCGTTCGCTAAAGGATACGCAGGTGGCTTTTGAGAATGTTTTCAAAGGAAAGGATAGTATCTAAAAAAAGCCTTTCTGTATTATCAAAAATTGTTGATTAGGTTCTTGGCTGCTCGTAAAAATTAATAAGATGTATTGGATAAGTTGGTGAGGCCTGTGGGCGTACGCTAAATGATACGCGACCGGCCATTGCTGATGGTTTGTAAGGAAAGAAATTGTTGATTGATTTCTTGCCTGCTCATGAAATAAATAGGATTCATTTGATACTGATAGGTAAGGCCAGTGGGCGTACGCTAAAAGATACGCGACTGGGCATTTTTTTTTGTGGTGGTCCTCTCTTGTTCGAGAACCTTCCCATTAATCCTTCTCTTTCCTATCTCTGGTTTTTCTCTAGTTGCATAAAGTGGAAAGAAAGAATTTGGTTTGTTGGCAGAGCTGCTGATGCGTACGCTAACAGATGCGCAAGTGCTCACTGATGATGGTCTGTTAAGAAAGGAATAATGTTTAAAAACATAATTGTTTTTGATGGAAACAGATTTGATTATTTTTTTCTGCCCAATTCTGAAAATAATGGTAGTATTTGATAAGTTGGTGGGGCAGGTGGATGTACGCTAAAAGATAGGCAAATGGTCATTGCAGATAGTTTGTCGGGAAAGAAATTTTTTTTTTTTTTTTTTGTGAATAGAGAGTATTGAGTTTGTTGGTAGGGCTACTAATGCGTACGCTAAAGTATACGCAAGTGGCTTTTGAGAATGTTTTCAAGGGAAAGGATAGTGTCTAAAAAAAGGTCTTTTTGTATTATCAAAAATTGTCGATTAAGTTCTTGGCTGCTCGTAAAGATTAATAAGATGTATTGGATAAGTTGGTGAGGCCGGAGGGCGTACGCTAAATGATACGCGACCGGCCATTGCTGATGGTTTGTAAGGAAAGAAATTGTTGATTAATTTCTTGCCTGCTCATGAAATAGATAGGATTCATTTGATACTGATAGGTAAGGCCAGTGGGCGTACGCTAAAAGATACGCGACTGGGCATTTTTTTTTTTTGTGGTGGTCCTCTCTTGTTCGAAAATCTTCCCATTAATCCTTCTCTTTCCTATCTCTAGTTTTCTCTAGTTTCATAAAGTGGAAAGAAAGAATTTGGTTTGTTGGCAGAGCCGCTGATGCGTACGCTAAAAGATGCGCAAGTGGTAACTGATGATAGTCTGTAAGGAAAGGAATGGTGTTTAAAAACAGAACTGTTTGTTTTTGATGGAAACAAATTTGATTATTTCCTGCCCAATTCTGAAATGAACGGTAGTATTTGATAAGTTGGTGAGGCAGGTGGATGTACGCTAAAAGACACGCAACTGGTCATTGCTGATGATTTGTAAGGGAAGAAACGGTGTTCTTTTTTTGAAAAGTTCTTGGTTATTGATTGAGTTCCTTTCTGTTCGTAAAATGAGTAAGAGGTACGAAATAAGTTGGAAAAGCAAATAAAAAAAAAAATGAATGAAAAAGGTTTCCCTCCCCCCTCCCCGAAATGCTTGAAGTGACCTAAGGGCGCAAATATATTTTTCTTTATCAAAGTGTATTTTTATATAAGCTTTAATAAAACGGATAATTTGTGTGTATGTTTGAGCTTTGTTTACCTCGTAGTATACGAAGAATGCGAAGTAAAAAAAAGTAAGGGACCGGTCGTAATTTTTCGCCGGCAAGGGAGAGTGGAGGATTTTGGTTGAGTCACAATATAATTTACCAGACCCGACCGACCCCCTTCCCCACCCTCCAATGGTTAGGCCTGTCCCAAGATTGTGCTCGAACGTTGCTCACTGAGATGCCAGTTGTTAAAAAATTGCAAAAAATCCAAGAAGTTGCTACCTAAATTTCAAAAGTCTTCTCCTAAATTTCTTGATATTTTTATATAAGAGTTAATTATTAGCTTTATTTCTCGTTCTTTGCAATAATGCACTTAGCTTTAAAGAGTTGCTAGCAAATAAAGACTGCATCTAATCTTTCATTTCCGACTGCAGTCATTATTAGATTATTTGGTGCATCCTTTTTAGCCGATTATCCGTTCTAATAGTAGACAATAGGACTATAGAACATTCTAGAAATTTGCATAAATCGAAGTTTTGTATGAAATCGTTGACTTTATCGCGTCTATTCCTAAGAGTTGCTAAGAAATTCCTTAGAAAGGCTGCAAAAATTGCTCGAAGTTGCAAGAACCGCAAAAAGTTGTTTTAAACGCCAAAAGTTGCTAAAAAAATTGCCGAGCACAATCCGGATAGGCCTACTCAAGGCTCAGCATTATTGTGAATGATCCCCCTCACTGGCAATCAATTTTGCAAAAATCCTCCCTCTATACTATGTCAGGGACGACACGCCCCCCCCCCCTCCGGTGATGAATAATAACGGATCCTAAACCAGATGAAAAGCGATGAAAAGAGAAGAGAAAACATGGGCCGAGTGGGTGGAGATTTCAGGAAGCGGATAAAAGTTATCGGAAATCAGATTAATTATGATCTGAATGCAAAGTTCGAAGAAATCCTGTTATTGTTAGCAAGTGACCTGACTGAGAGCTCAGGTTTGTGATTGATGACCTGAGCGGGTGGAATCTATAAACCATTTTACAAATATTAAAAAAAAAATTTATTAATTAAATCCAAATGTGTGTCATGATTATGGCAAACTTTTAGCCTTCAGGTTTATTCACAGAAGCCCGTATATCGGTTTAGCCAGCGGAAAAAGATTACTTACTAGTTCATCAAAAGTAGCCTTGCTAAGATTTTACCCTTCAGATGGGAAACAGAATTTCCGCTCCACCTTAGAAGTGAACAAAGAGCGACCTTTCGATTTTGTTACTTTAAGAAGCTCAGATTTTCACATAGGAAAATTTGTCATTTTCGTTAACCGAGAATTTGGTTGCAAAAACCAATTCTCAATCTAAAAAGAGCTATGATGTAGCTCTCCTTATCGACGGAATACACCGCGAATTCCACGAATTAGAAAGAAAAGACTTGTTTGATAAGGCCTTGTTCATGTGATTCGATAAAGAGACGTTACACAGCTGTTAACAGGAAGTTATTTGTTCTTTCTAACTTTTAACTCCCTTTTTATGTTTCTCTAATGTTTTGAGTCATGGTCAAACTGTGTCTTTATTTATACAAACATCGACAACCTCCGCTTCCTTCAAAATTCATGGTCTCACTTTGATATCTGCGTAAACTCAATTAGTGGACGTTGCATTTTAACCCTAAATACCGTCGACTGGAAACTATACCACTCATTTATCACATTTATTAAGTGAGTAACATTAATTTGACCCCAACCCGTTGAAAGACCTGGTTAGTTGAGAATTTACTCAAAGGAAGAGAACTTGTGCTAGAAACTTCAGATTGGTTAAGGCGTTGGAGGGTTATAAGCAAAGAGAGTGCTAAAATGAAATGATAAAATGTTTTTTAGTTGACAGCTATTTTATGTATTACTTAGTAACTAAAGCACTTAGCAAAAATGTCAACAATGCTTGGCTGGCGCCGTTCGGTACTTTGAGCCACGTAGGAGCTCAATAAAAAAAAAATAGTCGGGTGACCTTTCAAGTTGTTCTGACCCCGACTGCGAGCAGTCAAGGTTTTTGCTTGTAGGAAACAGAATTCACTTAAAATTCAAATCATGCGAGAGTAAACGTCACAGCTAAAACATACACAGTCTCGTTTCTTAACCATAAAGAGAGAGTAAATTTAAATTTTGCCTTTGTATACCAATACTATGGTCCAAAGCGAATAGAGGGCAGACTGATACAGTGTTTACATAAGTGGCTGACAATAACGTCATAATCGGAAAGTACTATCCTTTTGTAATCAAAGGACTGTCTTGGGGTTTTAAATATTGAATTATGTACCGGATCGGGAACTCAGAATCTCGCACACAGTGGAATGTAGCCATCAATGGTGAAAGATATTTGTGCTATGAATTCCTCATCAAGGGTTGTTGCATAATATTCAACAAGATTTCAAGGCAGCGTCCAACATTCGATGTTGTAGCAGTCACACGTGCGACGCAAGTGCGAACGATCTCACAGCCTCAGGCACGTGCACAAAAAAGGGGTGTCACTGCCTCATTGGTGATGTAGAGACCCGCGAAGTCTGCTTCTACGTGAAAATTATGCGAGAGAGCGCGGACGGTTTCACTGCTCTTGACGCATGCACAAAAAAGTTAAGGACGTCGCTGCCTCGCTAGTGATGTGAGAACCTGCAAAGTGTACTTTGCCTTTTGCGAAAGTACATTTTGATGTAATCCATGAAAATATGGGAAGAAAGCCAGCTGAATTATCGTACTTGAACCGCTAGACTTGAGCGAAAGGTAAAGCAACTTCTTTACCAAAGTTTTAGAGGGTGCTTTCAGAAGGAAAAGGAAATTGATATGATCAGAAACAAATTGAGTTGGATTTTTTTTTATAAACCAAAAATATCTCTTAATGCAGCTAAATAGAGTTTTAAAATTCTGGTCAAAACTGAATAGAGATTTATCAAGGAATTCGCTAAGAACTGGTCTCGGAAAGAAGTTCAAATGTCAAAACGTCACGTTGCGAAAGCAGAACTCTTTGGCTGACATTCATTGAAGCTTCAACGTACAGTAGACAGGAAAAAAAAAGCCGTAGACTAATCCGATTTAGTTTGACCCTGATAAAACATTTGTTACACTACTCTTCTTTGTATTTATGTAACGCACGTGTCCGTTGACTGCCACGTACTGCAGGAGTTTCACGAGTTCATGCAATAAAATGTATTGCGCAAACGTGACCAATTTAACTGGAGTTAAAATGATTCGGAAAAAGTGCAATCAACCTCTTTGCTTTCGCTTTCATTCAGTTTTTCTGGAGCTTATGCGATCCTGCGCGAAAAACGTTTGAGATTATTCTGCAAACGGGCTTTCCGGTATTGATTGTCACGAAGCTAACTAAGGTCATTTCCTTTGTGGGATCATTTTATTCGCACACGCAAACCAGAAATGGTGACAGTTTTCGCCATCGTTAGAGGACAGATTAAATTTGTTTAGGGTTGAAATGTTACCAAACATTGAACCTGGCGAAATTTTCAAGCGAAAGGCAAACAGAATATTATTTTTCATCATAAACACGTGAGATAAATTTGCGGAAGCGAATGTGCGGATGTGCACTGTTACTGCATCGCAATTCACTTACAATGCAGTTGAATATTTTAGAAAAGAGATCACTCCTTCAAATCAGGGCTATGGGCAATAAAAATAACATGCAGTTGACGAGAATGCCGTAGATTTTATGCTGGTTCAGCTCTTTTAAACATGAAATATTCAAGTCTTTTCCTTCAAGCGCCTCATAGGTCATTAAGTGGAATGTTAAAGTTCTTCTTTCCCTATTGGATAAAGCTCGGCAAGGGGTAATTATGAATGCTATCAAATTCGCGGGTCCTATTTCGTGGTAAAAAAGTACACTAGACAAAAGGTGCTGTTGCACAGGACATTGCACTACAGCTAAAACCACGGGCCGTACGTAATTAAAGGTAAGCTATAGCAATCCAATTTGTGTGAATCTTTATTGCATTCGAAGCTGTAAAGAAGTAATATCAATGTTTCAGGAACGCAGTTTTTCGATTTTTCGTGATGTTATTTCTGTAAGCTTCAAATTTTGACATGAATATCACTAGGACTCGCCTCTACAGGTCAAATGCCTAAAGCCCAAATTCGAAGAAAAAACCCATGCGCTCCGGAACCTAATTCAGAAACAACGCCCCAAAATAACTGAGGTAAAACCATCATTTCTAGATTTCGTTTGCAATTTTAAAATTATGAATTGCGCCAACGGTATTTTACCGCCTTGCTAAAAATAGCATAAGAGGGTTTGGTAGCGCAAGAATGATAGTATTATATTGTGCGGTTATGTACCACGCTGTTTTCTTGTATGCTTTCAAATTTCGTGAGCCAACATTGTGTGTATCTCTTTGAACGTATTTGCCACCCGATTATGTAATGTAGCTGTAACTTGTTATCGATGCTTCTGTGGTCGTGAATAGAAAGACTCTCAATTCTGCTCAAGAGGACGTTGTCTAAACAATGGGTCTCTCATATAATTGCTTTTAGGTAGGCGAACTTTTGAGACATGCCTTAAGGCAGCCGTTCACAGAATTCGGAATAAATAATAATTTGTTGACATTGGGTTCCGAGTCACACTGTCTGTGAATGCGCAAATATTAAAAGATTTATTCTGAGAGTTCTGTATTTAGGGTTTTTATACTATCGCCAGTATTTGAGCGAAATATAGATCAATGGGATGAAAGGTTCAATGGTTTCAGCGCTTAATAAGGCAAACTACTATCGCAAAAGAATTACTCCAATTATCTTGAAAATACAAACCTAAAATGCTACTTCGCTTATCAAGACCAAACTGAAAGTTTTCACGCGAGCTTGAGTCTGGAAGTTGCTTCCTTCATATCTAAGCACTAGAATGCTAATCGCATATTTTTGTTGATATTTATAGAAGAGCCAAGTAAATATGTTTGTCGTGTTACTCAGGTTTCCAAAGCCTTCGACGCACAGACTCCGTTACGTAACACAGACAATGTCAACTCACCGAATAGCGGATTGTGACACTTTCACGCAATACTTCGCTGTGACTCAAGCGCGAATAAATTCCCTATGAAATCTCTTTTAAACTTAAGTAACATAATTTTAATGAGATAAACAAAGGGATTTAAAAGCCATTTTGTCGAAGTGAAAGCTGGTTAAGTTAAGATCGTGACGTTATTAAAATATTATATAGGCCAATTAATTCAAGTTGGTTTGCACAGTGTGGTCTTTGAATGATTTCGTTTCACCGCAACTCTAAAAGGACTTTCGCCTTTTGTGGTCAACACATTACCCATAATAAACCACTTTCTCTAATTCTGTAGACTTGCACGCTTCTTAAGAAATCAAAATGGTCAACAATTTTTTGGTTGATGTGTTATGAGCACGCGGAAATAACAAGTTTCCTCGAGGGCACACGTTTTTAGGTAAATTTCAATATCAGGTAAAAGCTTGGAGTGGACAGGATACATTGAACGTAAGGAATCCACTTTGATGTATCTTTAAATGAACTAGTTAAATCCAATCTCTATTGAATGTTTGCAGGAGCTGCAGCTGCAAATTCTTCATGAATTTCTCGGAAAAAACAAAACAAAACAAAACAAAACATAACAATGAATATATCTGAAGATGATCAGTTCTTGTTGAGTATTTTAAGTCTTTGTTGTCATCCAAAACAGTTTCAATGTGTTAGATGCTGTTCATGTCAGTCGAAATCGATTCTGCAACATTTACGTCGTTCGAATGATGAAATTTCAAGGACTTAAAAAATGTTGCAATTTTTTTAATGATAACATTGATAATGATGATGATGATAACAATAATGATGATGATAATATTTTCTTAATCTTTTTTTATCTCCAGGTTCGATGGTCAAAGTTTGAATTTGCAATTGCTCACGTCCAATTTTTTTTTTAAAATTTCGCTCGATCAAGGTACAACGTTTAAGAGGTTACGATTTTAAAGTGCAACTTTTTCACACTTGTACTGTTTTGAAGAATATGGAATCATAAGAAGATAAAATACATTTAAGGATCAACAATTAGATGCCTGATTAAAATAAACAATGTCAATTACGAAAGAAAACATAGAATTTGAGTCTTTGTTTGTTTTATGTAAGCTTATAAGTCAAGTCTTAAGATGATTTGCAAGGAGAGTCCAATCAGCTCAAGCGTACAATTTATTTTTAGTTGTTAACTAAATAGATCTATTTTTTGTAGCGATTATTTTTGTAAGTCTTTGAAGTCAGTTTACCCTTTCGATCCGCCGTCCGTCTTTGGGCTTCCCCCCATTCCTGTATTTACGGATCAATAGGCAATGCTTAAAAACAAAGCGGTGCGGGTTTTGAAGGAACCAATCACAAATCAGAACGTCAGAGTGCTGTGTCACTCACTCCTTTTTCACGCCCCCAACTCTCCCATTTACCGAAGGTTCCATCGCGTTTTGCAACATTGCCTTACGTAACATTGAGTGTAATTTGAACCGGTTGCTTCTTCATTCGCAGGAAATTTCATCAGGAAGCTGTTACCTCGCCGAAATCTCCTCAAGTTTCTGAAGTACGATTTGAAAGGTTCAAAGGGCAAAAATTTGCAATCAAGACAGCCGAGGTTAGCTGCTATTTTTGAACAAATTGAGTTGTTGCAACGTGGAACTTTGGCGCCCCTCCGTTTTGATCCCTGAAAGACAATAAACATGACGTTGGATGCTGAAGACCAAAAGCGCCTGAAGGTCGCTGACTGGATCATCATCGCGATCTATTTTATAGCGTGCATGATCGTGGGACTATGGGTGAGTTTAACACAATCTGCAGTTCATTAAAAGCCATCGGTCGTAAACCTAGGCGAGGTTGTTTACAACTTACGCTGTACGCCTCGTGAGTCCAAGTTTTGTAAGAATATTTTACAGAAAATTTTAGTGTTACTGCCTTTCGGTAATTGTCATATTTTAGGAGACGGCATGTTAACTGAATTGGATTTCTAGGAAAGGCTATTTGTCGAACAAGAGTAGATCTTGAATGCAGACATAGCCAAAACCCAAGATGTTGACAACGCATCGTCTCAAAACAAATTTGTCGCGGCGTTCCGGAAAAAAAAAAAAACAACAAAACCCACACTAGCCATCTGCTACGGTTGCCTTGTTATATTTTAACCTTCGTTCTCCTCGCATTCTGAAATTTCGATGGAGAAAGTCTCGCAATGTAAGTAGTTCGTCTTAGTAGACCGTAGTGTCTGGGACCTGTGCATAATTTTACACATGTTCTTGAATAGAGTAATGCTCAGTTGACCAACGATAAAAGTCGTGTGCAGATTTGTCTTTTTCGATCCCTATTAAAACTTTGGTTCGAATATAGGACTGTAGTGAAAAGCGTAATTACAGCGTCGTTTTAGCCAGTGTGTATCGTGAGCTTCTGTGATATTCCGCGCTTTGAGTTGAGTCGACAAATGACGCAAACAGATGTAATTTTACGAGACTGACAGGTTCTTGATAGAGCTTGGTTGATTTTTAACTTTTCCAGCAGAGCGCTGTTGCATCATTCCTTCTCCTGTTTCTTTGAATTTATTTTCTTACAGTCCCAGCCATGGATCTCTGATTTGGTTGTGTTGGTAACAGCCACTTAAGTTGGGAAGGCAATTGTTTTTTTACGTTATCGTTTCCTACGCATTGTATGCTCTCTGTTTAGTTGTCAATCATCTTAAATATGTGACAGCATGGTGTATGCAAATTGCAGACTCATGGGAGTTTGCAAGAACAACACACTTTAGAGTTTGCATCATATTTGTTGGCAAAATTTGTACGATAAAAAGGTCCTTTGGAAAGGATAGCACTCAAGAGTATGAATTAGTGCAGTCATGTAACCTTCCTTGACCTCTGTAAAATACAAAGCCATATTTTAACCTTGGGAATGAAGCCAATATCTCATTGAAAGCAATAAATGTTTTGCTTTGTTTGTGTACATATGGAGCTCTTGCTTTTTATAGTGACTGTTCTGACCATTTTAAACCTCTGCAGTGTGAATGTTTTTTTCAGAATACCGTGAAAGTGGAGTCAAAACTATTTTTAGGATTTAAAACAGTTTGATATGTTGTCCATCTTGCCCCTGCCTTGAATTCTAAACATATTTTTCAGGATTAATTGGTCTAAAAATCTTCAAAACTCCTCTTCAATTTATAAGAAAATCAAGAGTGTTATTGAATCAGACATCTTGCTAGAAAGGAAATGATTAGAAACAGCGGCAATATACAGCTGAAATACTTAAACTTGTCTATCAATGACTGCATTGTTATCATGGATTCTTCCACTGAAATTTTGTTTTGATCTGTTTGTAGTAATATGTAACAAATAGTAGAGGAATACAGTTTATATCAAATATTTATTGAAAGCAGATAAAGTGTAATATAAATTGGCAAACAGGCACAATAATTCTAAGATCTTGTTTACTTTTCTATAGACAGTGGAATTAACATTAGTTCTACTCATGCGGAAAAAAGTTTATTTGATGGTTGAAAGTTTGTGCCCGATCTTCACAAGTATTCACAGATTACCAGGTGTCTCATTAGGATATTCTTTGTTATTTAAAATCTAACTCAAATTTATTTATTTATTTATTTTTTTCAGTCTAAGTTCCGAAAACAGAGAGGCAGAAATGAAACTGCTGAAACATATTTTTTGGCGGGAAGATCTGTGATGTGGTGGGCGGTAAGTTGTTTTTAACATGCATATTCTCCATGCTGTTTGCTATACATTTACTAAGATGCTGACTAGGAGAATCCATACAAAAATTGAGAACTTCTTTATTTGCTTAATTCTTATGGGCTGAATAATGTGTGATTCAGGGGTGATATTGTAAGGAGAAAGTAGAGGCTAGTCACTCTTTGGTGTCAAGGGTAAATGATAAAAGAAGAGGAGATAAAAAGCTGTACTCCTTTTGATCTGTACCAGGCTCAGGTTAAAAGCATCTCTCCCTTTTTTAATCGGCTGGTAAATTAAGTAGCAAACTGTGTTCTTAAGGACGCCACGGCACTTAGGACAAAATTGCTTGTGGTATACAATACATCAAGGAAGCTAAGAATCTACCAAGTTGACATGTTTTCCCATGATAAAATACTGTTTTTATAAGAAAGGTAGGAAAGAAGCAGGAGTGTTTTTGGGGGAAGGGGGATGTGTAATATGTACCCTTAAATCCTCTGAGATATGGTTACACCCTTGATTGAGCCCTGAGATAATCCGCTCGTGGTCAGTTTGCACCTCATCCCAATGCGATCTTGATTTCTCAAGCACTTGGTGACATGGAACATAGCCTTATGTAATCCAAACAAAAGCTGGCTTTCCTTCCTCATCCAAAATTGTGATTTTCTATCCTGATTATCCTTGTAGTCCTTGCTATCATTTTTATTTTCTAATCTGTGGCATTCATCCTTGATTTCACAAAACGCATCATGAGTTAAAACAAAACTGGCCTTGCCTCTTCAGTCAAGCAATGTTATTAGCTCCAGATTATTTTGGTATTTTTATAATTTAAAATAAATCCTCTCTTCCTCCCAACCTGTTTGGAAAAGTCTGGATGTTTTCGTATTTGGATTGATACACAATAGATATCAAACCACATACTTGTGCCATGTAATAAACCTATTGATTTTTTTTTACAGCACATATCTTTGACTCAAATTCTGTTTCTTGAATGTATTTCAGGTGGGGCCCAGCCTTTTTGCCAGTAACATTGGCAGTGAGCACTTTGTCGGATTGGCCGGTTCTGGAGCAGCAACAGGGATTGGTGTTGTGTCATATGAATGGCAGGTAAGGGCGCTGTGTAATCAGCTTGGATTGATTGCTCAGTGGTTATCATGCAATTGCAGTTATTTGTAGGAATTGCATGCATTCTCTGTACTTGTAATGCTGCTGTATTCAGGAGATGTACATTGTACCTGTGGAAATAAGCGTTTTTACATTTGAATGGCTACAAATAAAGTTTTTGTTTCTGTTTACTTGCACTAGAAGACGTAATTGAGTCGGAGAAATTTTGCAAAGTCCTTGTGGTGGGACATAATTTGCTCCCTGTTAATGATCACTTCATTTCAAACTGGTGTGAACTTTGCTAAAATTGCAGCAACAAGAAGAGTTGTTAGTAGTGACTTGTTTTGGAAGGAGCAAGAAACAAAGCATGGTTGATGTTGATGTTTTTTTGCGATATTATGCTTGTACTCCCATCTGGTTTGTTTTCTAAATAATGCGCAGCTGATATTTGTTCCTAAATGCTGTGCTCTAGATCACAAACAAGCTTAGTTTAGGTTCTGTGTGGGTATTGGTGATCTTTTTGTTTTGTAATGATATATGTGATCGGGCGCTAGGGAATCAGAGCATGTCTTTCTTTCTTAATAAAAATTCACAACAGGAGATCAAGGCAAACGAAAAATTGCAACATTTTTTACTTTTCACTGTGGACACTTCTCTGTCTTTTCGGTTTCCTCCTCCACACTTGTTGGCATCCTTAATAGCAAACCCCCAAAAATGCCTTTAAAACGATATATTACACAGTAATCACGGTCCAGTTGTTCATCATTCTTATTTCAAGCAAATTTGGCATTTCCTTTGGGCGGGATTGAATGAAATGAAATTTTAATTTTTATAGTTACTTTCAATTAAATTCTCTTTGGTTGTTTTGCGGTACAATATTAACAATATTCGTAGAGGAAAAAAATATTTTTCATTAAAAAACAAATTTAATTATTTCCCAGCTGCATCTCTATTGCAAGCAAACAAACAGACTTTATCATAAGTATATTCTTTTGTCAAAATAAACTTTGAGTCAAAACACCCCAAAGCATGTTTTCTAAAATCATAATTGATGCTTTCAAAAAACAATAGTCCTTTCACTAGAACAATGCAATTGCTCAAGCTTATCTTCCACTTCATAATTGAATAGGATAGTTACCGCAATCTCTTTTTGATAATTTTAATTTCAAACAATGGCTTATTGGCCTAATATACCATTCAGATAATGTTGTAGTGACATGGCAGAATTCTTGATGATAATAACACCATGAGTGGCTGTTTGGTGCATTTTTTCTTCTCTCTCTCTGATTAGAGTACTTTGTACTCATTTTGATGAAACTGCTTTATAAACAGTCATGCTACGTACTGCGTAACAGCTAGGAGGTGCTGAAACAAGCTGTTGCTTTTATGGCACATTAGTCAAGTGTGGAGACCTCAGTACTTGTATATGCAGCAGCTTTCTAAAGATTGACACACATTAAGATTTTAAAGCAAGTTATTTTCAATGAAAATGCATTATGAACAGTCATGCCACATATTACATAACAGCTGGGAGGTGCTGAAATAAGCTGTTGCTTTTATGGCACAAGTCAAGTGTGGAGACCTCAGTACTTGACTGTATATGCAGCAGCTATCTAAAGATAGACACACATTAGGATTTTGAAGCAAGTTATGTACTTAAATACTCAGATATAAAAGGGATACTTGTGTGACCTTTAACAGAGGTTCAATCTAGGCATGAAATAAAGCCTAATAAATGAAGGCGCCATATTCTGCCAAGGTCGAGAACTTAATGTCTGAAATGTGCGGCTAAACTAAGAGGCAGATAAAAGTTAGCCCCATTGTTGTGCAGCAAAACATTTTGATTGTTTGTAAGTGGGAGACTGTCTGTTGGAGTTGAATTTAATTTAACAGTCAGTTATGTAGTTCTAGTTTGTTCCTAATAGATAAAGCTATAAGGAAGTTCTGATAACCTGCCATAGATGTTTTTTAGTCTGCTGCTTTTTCATGGAGCTAGATGCTTATGCCTCATTTCACCATAATTACTGTTTAAAAAAAAATTATAATATCATTGATGTGTCATTGAATAAATTTATACTGAAGCCATTACCTCTTTTTTTTAGAGGAATTGAATGTATAATTGACCTCAAACAGGCTTACATTTGGGAGTTATTGTTTTTAAGTATTTGCTGGAGGTTTCTGCATAATCAGTGGAACATCTGAATAATTTCTAGACAGTGTCGTATATTATCTGCCAAAACATCACGGGATCTTCAACAATCTGACCTATTGCCCTTTTGTATTTACTTCCTACTTTTAAACTTATTAACCCTTTCACTCCCACAAGTGACCAAGACAGAATTTCTCCTTACAATATCAATACGATATCAAGCAGGCAGGTGATGAGAATAGAGAAGAATGTCGATCATGGGATTATTAGTTGATCCAATATCAAATTCTCTGAACTAATGTCATAAGAATTGTATGGCAGATGATAAGGAGAATTATTAATTAGATCTTTGGAGTGAAACCCTTATGAGTGTATTTACCATTGCAAATCCTAATAAATAGGGAAGATCATCTTTACTGTAGGAAGCTTTGATTCTTGGCCAACATCTCAGTTCATTTGTCAGCCGACGTTAGTAATAGCAAGTCAGGCTGACAATTGGGAATAAATTTATGCCAGAATTTGGGTTTCAGTCATGCATGTTGCAGGCTGTGGATGACTTTATGGGCATTAAAATGCAATCATTTTAGGCTTCTTGATTAAAAAATTCCTGATTGGGTTACTACTTGCTAACTGTTGTTAGCAGGCTATTATTCAAAGAACACCCTTGTGAATTGAAAAAGTGTCCCCTGACTTAATACATGTTCCTTGAATGAAGGTTACAGATGCATTAAGGTTATCAAGGCAGGTTATTTCTTTTGGAATCAGAGTTTGTCTCTTGAATGGAGGGGTATACTGTGCCTTGATTAAGGTGTCCTTGAAGAAAAGTTTTATAAACTGTAGTTTATAGTTATATTTCATGCAGAACAGTCCAATTTGTTTTTAATCATTTGTAGGCCTGCTGGGTGTTGCTGCTTCTTGGATGGGTTTTCCTGCCAATTTACCTGCGATCAAGGGTAAGGATTCCTGCTATAACCCTTTAACTCCCAGAATTGATTAACAAATAACTTCTCCAGGGCGTGAAATTGCGCCTAATACAGGCACCAATGCGACTAAATTTTTCACTTTGGCGACCAAATCCTGAAAGTTAGTCGCCAAATTGGCGACTAGAACGTTTCATCATAACCTTACCAAGAGATATAGTGAATTAAAAAGATTTGCAAAGATAAATCCGCGGCAAACTTCCTCATTAAGTTTGTTTCTAAAACGTAGCATGTGCTTCTCGATCGATAACTAGACGCCATCTTGGATTTAGATGAGCCTGAAAGTTGTATATCATCCATCCTAGTGTCCACTTTGTAGCACGTTAAAGATCTTTTCCCTAACTTAATTTTGGAGGGTCTATCTAGAACGCTGACAGCGTAAAGAAAGATTTTGTTTGTCTTTGAAAATGGCGACCAACTTTTTTTGAATTGGCTACCACTTTGAAGAATTTAGGAGCCAAGTGGCTATCAGAAAAAAAAGTTAATTTCACGCTCTGTTCTCCCTACAATATTCATACACCATTCATTAAAAAAAAAATGAGAATACTCAATCTTGTCAGGTAGAGGATTCTTGCAACTAATTAAAAGGAAATATGTAGCAGTTTGAGGGCAGAATTGACGATCAGATCTTGGGATTGAAACGGTTAATAATTTAGAATGGAGAGAAAAAGTTACATGTTTTTACTTTTGCTTTAATTTGTTTCTTTAATTTAAAATTTCATTTTCAAGCTCCAAATCCCTGTCACCTCATGTTAAATTTAAATTTATTTGTTGATTCTGGAATGAGCTTTGTAGTAATTCCAGTAATTCTCCTATGCTGATGTGACCCTCGACTCACTATGAATATATTGTGTGCAAACATTTGCAACAACAGTGTTTTTTTTTTTTTTTTTATCAACTGCAGGTGTTTACCATGCCTGAATTTCTGCAAAAAAGGTTTCAGAGCCAGTGGGTTAGAACATACCTTACTGTGGTGGCTTTGTTCTCATATGTCTTCACAAAGTTTTCGGTGAGTACACCTTGGAGTGAATTGTTACAGTACTAACTGAAACCTCTAGCACATTGTGTGTATGTTTCATCCAGAGAACCTGTGTGTTATGCTTGTGCAGTGACTTGTGACAGTTCACTTGGAGCAGTTTCCTATTGGAGATCTGCTTGACTCACAAATCTGCAAAAAAAAAAAAGATGATACCTTAGAGGGTCAGCAATATTTCACCACCCACCCTTTAAAAATAGATGGAAAATGCTGGAAACCTCAATTTGGTCTGACACAAGGGTGTCAGAAGGGAAATTGAAAAATTTTGACTCCATCTCAGATTTTCAATAAAATTCCATTATCAAGGGTGTCATAAATCAGTAGTCATTGTTTGTATTGTAGGTTGACATTTATGCTGGTAGTTTGTTTCTGTATGAAGCAATTGGCTGGAATATTTATATCTCTGCTGCTGTGACCTTGGCTATAACGGCTGTCTACACTGTCCTGGGTAAGTTCAATACTAACAGTACCTAACTAAAGATAGTTGTATTATATCTACATGTACTTGTGTTCAAATGTGGCTCATGTTGTAGGAGAGGTGGAGGCAATTTTTTTGGGCTGGTTGTGGGGTCAGGTGTGAGAGCCAGCTGGGTCAGTGTGTTCGGTTCCTGAGCAAAATGTATTACCCTCTCAGTGCTCCTCACCACCCAGGGCCCAGTTGTTTGAAGGCTAATTAGCACCAATCCAGGGTTAAATTTGAATCCAGGTTTCTTTGTTTGTCTATTCAAGAGCCTTTTTCAGAAAAGTTTCCTTGTTCTTTTAAGAGCATCCAATAATCAAATTGTAGACAAAAAGAGTTAAACAGAATTTTTTTTTTTTTAAGCTTTCAGGTCAGAAATCAAATTTCACACTAACCCCACAGAGATAACACATATATCGGTCACAAAACATTCATTGGTTCCTTTGATGCTTAACATGGAGTGAGGGTTTAATTGTTACTTATATTTTCTGTCTTCTCTGCAGGTGGTTTGACTGCTGTAATCTTCACCGATGTCCTCCAATGTACCATCATGATTTTGGGTGCCATTGTACTGGCAATATTAAGTAAGAGCACATGATTACTTACATTAATCAAAACTGAAACAAAATTCTTGGATGTGATTGGTTATCACCAGCCTGATTTGAGCACTGATTGGGCAGTGTACATGTCATCCTTGTAATTTGATAATGTAATAGGACAGTTAAAGGGACAGTTAACACCTCATGCCTGTGTTAGTGGACAGAGTGCGTCATGTGCGCATGCTGTTGTCTTGCATTTTGCTGAATTAACTGTCTGTGGTTTTTTTTTTTTCCATGAAAAGATATATTAATCAATGTTCATAAAGAGTGTTTTTGGTGTCATGATTTACTGTCTAGTCCAATAATGAGAGGTGTTCACAAATTATTTGTAAAGCAGCACCCCCCCCCCCTCAAATTTTTAACTTTGCTAGTTATCTTTTATGGACTTGGTGTGCCGCTGGGCATCAGTACTGATGTTTTTTCTAAATATGGTTTTAAGGCTTTGTGAAAGTTGGAGGATACAATGGTCTTTGGGAAAAGTTCGGAAGTGCCCAGGGTAGTCCTTATTTACCTACCGTTGTTCCCACCACAATGGCAGTCAATATGACGAACATGACGAACATGATGCTGGCGAACATGACGACTGCTATGCCAACCACTGGACCCGACCTAAGCGGGTGCTTCAAATTGACTCCTTACTGGGCAAACATGTTCCGTCCAATAGATGATCCTGACTATCCATGGCTTGGATTGTGGACCACTCTTCCTATTATGGGAGTCTGGTATTGGTGTACAGATCAGGTAGGTCAAGCGTATTTTTAACCCTTTACTCCTTGACATCAGTATACATATTCTCCATTCTGTTCTCTTTACTTTTCCTCTGGTGCCGATGAGGAGAATTTGTTTGAACAATCAAGAGCTTCTTTAATTGGCTAACATTTCAATCTTTTATTCATGGGACTTTAAGGTTTTGATGTAGGGGTGTTGTTGTGAGGAGAAATTAGGTGCTTGTCGAAGGGTTAAAAGGCAGGGCGTGAAATTGCTCCTAATACAGGCGCAAATGTGACTAAATTTTTCACTTTGGCGACCAAAACCTGAAAATTAGTCGCCAAATTGGCGACTAGAACGTTTCATCATAACCTTACCTAGAGATATAGTGAATTAAAAAGATTTGCAAAGACAAATCTGCGGCAAACTTCCTCGTTAAGTTTGTTTCCAAAATGCAGCAGATGCATTGTGATCGATAACTAGACGCCATCTTGGATTTAGGTGAGCTTAAATGTTGCATATCATCCATCCTAGTGTCCCCTTTGTAGCACATTAAAGATCTTTTCCCTTAGATCAGTTGCAAGATCCAGGGGTACAAATGCGTAACATTAGGGAAAAACTAGCAACTTCATAAAATTACCAAAAAATCATCAAAACATAGATTATTCATAAACTTTTATTGTAAGAACTACTTTTTGAGAAAATATTTGATGTTATCTGTTAAATTATCCTCATTACTTAATACCCATCCTTGAACTAAAAGCTGGTGTGGTGATGTTGACTTCCGGTTTCGGTTGCGCAAATGATGACTCTTTTCTATTCTGACGAAGTTTTCGAACCCTTTCTCGAGTTTGCTGTCGCTTTTTCTCTTCCCTCTCTTTTTCTCTTTGCTTCAAAACCTTCTTCTTGGTAGCTGATGCAGCATTCCGCTCACGGTTGGCTCTTTTGTCATCAGCCTTTTGTGCAGATGTGCGTGTTTTCACTGCGGCGACTGTCGCGTTTTTTTTCTTGCTTCGAAGCAAGCGCATTCTTTCTCTTGCTTTTTGTGCAAGAACTTCTTTGTTTCTTTCATAGTATTCCCTTTGTTGTTTAAGCTTTTTTTCTTCTTTTTCTTTTCTCCATTGATCAGCAGAATATTTTTTGTTTTCCATTGAATATTTCGCAAGCGAAGCGTGTAAATTCTCGACGGAAGAAGTCACGCTAGGGAAGTCACGTTCTCTAGTAATTTCCAGTCTCAAACGATCGTTTGTTCATGGGTGTATATCAATTAATTGTTGTATACCCCCTCTAGATGTAATGTACAAGGTTGTTGTAAGCGAGGAAGAAGCGAAGTTTAGATGCGAAGATTTCTAAAACTGCCACTATTTTGCGCGTGTAAACTGATACACCAATGCAAACAATACTGTTCCAAGATCGAATATGTTCGCGATTCAAAAAAGACATAAATTTAGATGTTAAATTGAGTTAGATTCGTGAACATTTGGTACCGATAGAAAGTTTAGAATTTGAGAATGACAGATCTGCTAGTTGAAGAGCAATTTCATTTTAAGCGCGGCTATCACAGACCTTTTTGGAGATGAGGATAAATAATTTTAAGGTAAATTTTCTATGCATTTTATGTGTTCGCGATTCAGACTTTTTGGATTTTTTACGCTGTCTTTGAATTAAATGGAATAAAAATTTGTATACAGAAAATAAATCATCTGAGAATTATTGTATGTATTTTTTTAAACTGATTTGAGCTTTTTTTGCGACAAAATCTTGGTGACTATGAAGTATAGTACAATATTGTATAAACAGCGTTACATGTTCGGTCGCCGAGAAAATTGTTTCGTAGCGCGAATATTACAATTCAGTGTTCCAATTTTAACTATTTTATTGAAAAGTCTATGTTTCTAGTGTATTTCTAAGTCAAAATTATTTTGAAATTTTAAATTTTTAAGTAAGAAATTTTTGAATATGTTTGATGCTTTGTCAGATTATGTTACGCGTTACATAAGAATTCGCCTCACTTTTCTGAATACTAAAATCCATAAAAAAATAAATTCTTCCTCTATTACCACGATTTTTGGTTTAATACAAAGAGGTTAACTATATCTAACAGGATATATAAGTTTTAAAGTGTTTTGTTTGAAATATATATTTTTTTGCTCAATATGGTTTTCGTAAACATGCTTTGCCACCCTGGATCGTGCTACTGATCCTTACTTAATTTCTAGAACGATGACAGCGTAAAAAAAAGGTTTTGTTTGTCTTTCAAAATGACGACCAACTTTTTTTGAATTGGCTACCACTTTGATGAATTTAGGAGCCAAGTGGCTATCAGAAAAAAAAATTAATTTCACGCCCTGAAAGGTCAAGGGGTCAAAAGGTTGAGGGTATCTGGAGGGTGTGCCCCATTGCAAGTAGGCCCCATATTTGTTGCACCCACCCAAAAATTTTGCCCCCGCTTAAACCAGTTCAACCCTTTAAATTATCATCTCATTTCCCTATAGTGGAATTCGTTCCTTTTGTATCAAAATTGTAATTTATTTTGATCAAATACAAAACCTCAACAACACATTTCTATATATATGGTAACTCAGGATGAAAATGGTTACACTTGATTGCACTAGCATGCACATTTTTCTGTCAATCAAAGATCTTAACTACAATGTATGTTCAGCCCCAGTCTTCGACAAAGTCAAGCAACCAACAGCTTGAGCAAGGTGACGCTTCCATCTTTGATATCTTTTGGATTCTTTTTTTTACCTCCAGGTGATTGTTCAGCGTACCCTGGGAGCTAAGAACAACATTCAGGCCAAGGCAGGTTCCATTTTTGCTGGCTTTCTGAAGATCCTGCCCATCTTCATAATGGTGATGCCAGGAATGATCAGCCGCGTCCTCTACCCTGACTCCATTGGTTGTGCGGATCCCGTCAGCT
Organism: Pocillopora verrucosa; assembly: GCF_036669915.1. Classification (NCBI taxonomy): domain Eukaryota; kingdom Metazoa; phylum Cnidaria; class Anthozoa; order Scleractinia; family Pocilloporidae; genus Pocillopora; species Pocillopora verrucosa. The sequence continues at coordinate 4,808,595 of NC_089322.1, read as the reverse complement.
GTAAATTTCATTGTGATAACGAGTGGGGCTGCTCTAACAATGCCTATCCCAAGTAAGGTTATTGTTTAGCCTTGTTGTGTCAGTTGTTTCATTTGCACATAGCTTACCTTTTGAAGGGCACCATGCTGGTGCATGTGCTATTAATGAATTCAGCTGTGCATGACCATTTGAAACATATTGTTTCCCCTAGAATGTTAGTCATGCGTTAATTATAATTTTTTGAGACAGATTCTTGAACGCAAGGAAGGGAAGGTTTTCTTGGACATGTGCTTAGTGAAGTTCACTTAAATGCCCTCAAAAAATTTCTAAGTTTAATTCATATTATTGTGGTGTACTTGGAAATCTCAGGATTAAATAGGAAGTTTTCACTCTATACTGTCATCTAAAAATTACCTCTGATTTACCATGATACCAAAAACTTTACTTTTTCAACCATGTACACCCTTAAAGCACGCCATTATGTTCTCCATACTGTTTTCTTTGCATTTCTTATGGTACTGAAAAGGAAAATTTGTGTAAGAAGCAAGTCGGAGCTTCTTTTATTGGCAATTATTTCCTTTAGTTTTGTGACCTTATTGATTGATTTAACAGCAATGTTCACAACAGGAGAAATTTGAATTTCTCCCTTTTGTATTAGAGGAGTGAATTTTTTCTAAAATGTGTCTGAAATGGGATCAGGATCTCCCCCACCCTTCCCACCCCCTTAATCCTTGTTACTCTCCTTACACACATGTTAAGAGAGGTTACTAGTCTTGGTACCCAACCATTTTTTATCTGATGGTGTGTGTCCACAGTTTTTTCTTATCAAGACATATTGGTTTGTTTTTTTTTTTCTTAATAGACTGGTTCTTAATGTTCTTCCCACTGGATTGGTTGGCCTGATGATGGCGGTGATGATGGCAGCACTGATGTCTTCTCTTTCCTCTGCTTTTAACAGCAGTGCCACCATCTTTACTGTGGATGTGTGGCTCCGCTTCAGGCCAATGGTATGCGAATGTCAAGGTTTTCACCCAGAAAATATTAAATAGCCAGTAGAATAATGTTAACCCTTTACACCCAAACATCAGTATGCATATTCTCCATACTGTTCTCTATACATTTCCAAAGAGGTTGACAGGGATAATTTGTTTAACAATCAAGAGCTGTTTTTGTCAGTGATCATCTCTATTCTCATAACTTTCATGTTTGATTCAGGGGTGATAATTATAGTAAGGAGAAATTAGATGCTAGTCACTCTTAGGGGCTTAAGGGTCAAGTAGCATAAAAATATTCTTTTCAGCCAAATGAAAAGTAGGTGTGGTCTTAAACATTTCGCTCAAGAATTTGGTGGAATGGGTGGAGAATTCTCTGATCTTTGGTATCCAATGAGCAGCCTTAACTTTTACTGTGGTTTTTAACTGTGATGAGCTTTCCAAAGGTCTCCTGTCACTCCACCTGTCACGAACAGACCTTGCCATCATAAGTACATGTAATTCTAAACTTTACTTACCTGATGCTTAAAATGTAAACGGTGGAGGGATGGGGAAGTTGAAAACTGAAGGCAAAAGCTACTGTTATCAGAGAAATGAGTTTAGCACTTTGTGGGATTCTACATACACGTGTACATGTACCTTATTATATACCTCAGTCGCGATAATGAAGAGATCCTCTGGACAGTATTTGTAAAGAGGCTGTTTCTTCAGGTAGTGTGTTAGCTAAGCAAAGACTGTCTTCTCTTTGTAAGTATTTACAAATTGCATTTCTTTCTTTTTCATGCTGCAGGCCACAGAAAGAGAAAAAGTCATTGTTGGCCGGGTGGTTGTTGCCCTCCTTGTGGTTGTCAGTTTATGTTGGTTGCCAATCATTCAAGGTATTTCAGCTCATTATTATCAACATCATCATCACTGGGCATCATATGGATTCTGTATGTCACTTAGGGAATGAACAAGTTTCCAGAATTTAGCCAGCATTTGAGGGCCACAAAGCTGGCTCCAAAAATTAATTCTTTTAAGTGGAGTCCTGGCGATTGTGTTAATTGTTCTCTCCATGATTTTTTCTTCTTTGGTGCTGCATGTAGGTAGCCTACTTGACAATTCTTTTTCTCACAACGCTGGAAATAATTTGTCCAGTTAAACTTATTTTTACTCAGGCACAGCCCATTATTGGCCAAAAGAATATTTATCATGCCATATCTTAATGAATTTTCCCTCCTGCCTCCCATCCCCACAAAACAAGTTTATTTACAATTCCATTATTGCACATGCCGCCTTAAATACACCTGTATTTAAAACTTGAACTAAGCTTGGAATTAGATTCTTCTCTGCATGCTCAAAGAACTGGACAAAATGACCAGCCATCCGAGGAGTTAACCAGACTAAACCTTTATTTGGACATTGGCTACTGAGCACCAGTTATTTCAAGCCCTGAATTATGTAAATCATTTCGCTCCTGACAAAACAGTATTATCATAATTTTCAAGCATTAAAAAGATAGGTAACCACTTGATATCAGTTTGCTTTTTTGTGAATCATGTCCACATGGCTATAGAACACTCTAGAGTCAAACCAGTCATTCTATATTTATGTACATTTTTGTCAACAGGTGCTGCAGGGAAACAGCTTTTTGTTTACATTCAGACAATCCAATCCTACCTTGCCCCACCAATTACTATGGTGTTTGGGTTGGGTATCCTGTGGACAGGTCTGACAGCAGCAGGAGCGCTGTCAGGCTTGGTGATTGGGTTCTTGCTGGGAATGGCCAAGTTTATTGCTGGTAATATTTGGTCAGATCCTAAGTGTGGTGAAGAAGATACACGACCTGGATTTGCTAAAATGCATTTCATGTTTTATGGTGAGTAAATTTGATTGTTGAGGATAAAAAGTTTTGAAAATTATACAATAAGAGTGTCAGCTAAAGAAACAAAATGAACAGGTTAGTGTGCCAGAATCTGCTTTCCTATTCTTCAAATTTTGATTTCAAAATATGGCTTTGGACTCTTTAGTTAGCAGGACTTTCAAGAAACAGGCCTCTAGCCCTGTTTTTTTTTTTTAGATTGGATAGCACTATTCATTGGATAAATTACTCTTGGATGGATAGTGGAGTTCAATTTGTTCACACTTATCCACTGGATAGCGATTCATCCATTGGACAGCAATTTATCCATTGAATAGTGATATCTACCCTGAGAGCAACCATAATCTAAGGCAAGATGGCCAGTTGAGGGAAAAGGAGCATGGAAATGCTCTTTATTTAGCTTTGGTTTTTTAATGATTACACTTTGGGATTCTCACCCACAAACTAAAAGTTAGAGCTATTTTGTCTGGCAAAATGAACCATACCCAGTTGAGCAAAGGATCCTGTAACAGTTATAAACTCGAACAGAACAGGAACTGCCACCAAAAGCATGTTGAATGGTATCTGTGTGAGAGTACTTCTCATCACCCTTTCCGGCTTCATTTCAATGAGGGCAATGGGTGTTTCTTAAATTTCTTACTCCAGGCTGATGGTCCAGTTTTATAGAAATCATCAAATACCAAAATTTTAAATTTTTCATTTTCTAGCCATCATTATTTTTGGAGTGAGTGGCTTTATCATGGTTGTGGTGAGTTTGTTCACAAAGAAGATCCCACGAGACGAGCTTGGTGGCCTGACTTGGCCAACAATCAATGAGCCTCCCATCTCATTTGGATCCATTGGTGAAGCAGATGAAGCTGAGAAGGTGGAAATTGGTGGTGTGACCGGTACCGAAAAAGTCGAGCTTTTGGAAAAGAATGGTAAGGTTTCATTGTTGGTGAAGATTATTTATGCGGAACATTTTGGGGATTTTGTTTATTGTGGTTGAGTTACAAACAGTTGCAGAATCAAAACAAGTCGTGGTGGACCAAATATGTATTGTGTGAATGATGAAATATCACCCTACAGTGTATTTCAAAATGAAACTCTCATGAATAGCCAAGACGGAATTTTTTTCAAGCAGACAAGTGATGAGTAATGGATCAACATTGGGATTGTTAGTTGATATAATACAAATTCTCGGAACTAACATCGTAAGAATTGTATGGTAGACAGTAAGGAGATTTACTAACGAGATCGAAAGGGTTAAAATTCTCCGCCATTGGTAAATTTCAGGCCATCTAAGTCCAACAACTCGTGTGGAAACTTCTTTCGACGCTGAAGGAGAAGTTACCAAAATCGAGGAAAAGAATGCTGTTCCACCCAAGCCGAATGTGAATGGCGAGACTATGGCACTGGAAGATGCAACAGGCGAGAAAATCAAACTGAGTGTAGTCCAGTTTGTCGAGGAAGATCCTGCTCTGAAGTGGTTTTTACGAATCATGACTGTCCTGTTACTGGTTTGTCTAGTTTTCCTGTGGGTGTACTTTCGCTAAGCGACATGTACAGTATAATTTGTCGATCCTCGCATATAGTGTGATGTAAAGATATGCTAAGGTGCGGTGATCATATTAATAGGTTGTGCATCACCATATACATCATGTATATCCTCATATAATCTCATGCTGGTTGATAAGTACCTAAATATGTACGTGAGGGTCGAGAAACCGACCGCAAATATTTTAATGTTTGTGCAATAAGAGGTGTAATGGTATTTGTGTTGTCTCCCTGATAGAAGAGAGATGTGTTGGAAACGGTGAAATCTTTGATTAATTTTGTGGTGTAGACGATTTTTCCTTTAATATAGTAAGGGTATAGTCCTGCAGATTTTCAAAGCCAACCGGGACGTTCATTTAATTATGATGGTGAAGACATTGATCTGGAAACCAAAACCAAATTTAACGACACTCATCGTTGTGGTCATCGTCATCATTATCATTATCATCATCATCATCATCACAAACAACAACAAATATATTAAATGGAATTACAACAGTAATCAAGAGAATTCGAGAAAGTCTTAGGCCTTTTATGGAATAAGTTTAAGTAGCAGGTTGATCGTAGGATCTAAGATAGTGAACCTGTGTGGCTCAGTTAATCCTACTTAAATTTTGTCTTAGAATTACACATCCATTTTGTTGTCTTCATTACTGTGAAGCTTGAGGGAGTATCGAATCAGGTCTAAATATTCTTTTACGGCAAATTTCGAAGTTACAGTCCTCGTCTGATAGTTTTGAAAGCTTTCTTGCCTTGTCTTCCCTTACTTCTATTGTCGAAGACTATTCTGTTTAACCCTAAGAAAAAGAAACTAGATTTCATATTCACGTAGAAGTGTATATTTAATAAGGTTTGACAGAAAGGTTTACGTGTGTATAATGTAAAGATCTCGTATAAGCTAGACTTTGCTCCGGGGCAAGTGTTTGCATAGCTAATTAAACGTGTAGCCTTTGGTCACGATAAAAACCTGGCTAGGTTTTGAACCAGTTTATACAAAAGAGACAGTAGAGAAAGAGAGAGCAGTTTCGTTTTACTCTGTGCTTGGCATTAGTTTTCCTACTTTTCTGCCCCTTTTTAATGACAGCAAGCTTTCGCGCGCTTTTATGTGTTTTTGCGCTCGGCGCATCGGTAGCAGATTTTCCCGCTCTTGGCACTGGTTACCAATATTTTCCCGCCTTTGGAAACGGCTGCTAAGTTTCCCGCTCATGGTATTAGTAACAGATTTTCCTACTCCTACCACCGTTAAAATGCCCACTTTCCCTTATTGGGCGTCGGTGTCCATTTTTATGCCATTTAACAAGTCGTCATGTGGTCTCAAGATTATATTTTTTTTCCGTTGTTGTTGTTGATTTAAAGTAATTTTTCGCCAGGAACGAACAAAAACACTCAGAAAAAATATTTATTTTTTTTCGTCATAGAAAAGTGGTTGTACGAGTCAAAGGTTTCTGCCTTTCTTTCCTTTGTTTGTTTGTTTGTTTAAGGGGTTTTATCATTGTTATTTTTTTATTTTTCAAGTGAGGTCAGATTTCTCCATTTTTGAGGGGTTTTTTTGTTCGATTTTAGGCAGTTTTCTCGTTCAACACACTTTCCTTTGTTTTGAGCCAACAAAACAACGGAAAGAAAAACCTAAGCCGAAGGTTTTAACCACAGCATTTTCTGTACGCATAAATTATGGATTTAGAATTTTTTCACATTTAAATGTTAGGGTGTGAGCTGCTCTAGACATTGCTTGCTTTAAAGTGGTGAAAATAATTAAGATATCAGTGTGACATTTTTGTAGATTGAGCAAAATCGTTCAAGGATTGTGGAGCAAAACCTGCCTAGAGCTTTTAACATGTTATCATATATATATTTAAGATGAATATAATGTGTAGACCTAGGAATTTTTAAGTATACCAAACTCAGGTTAGGCTTGAACTGTCAGGAGTTTAAGAGTAAATTAAGAGCCAGTTCAACATACATACTAGCCTCAATTATCCTCTGTAAACTAGAAAGTCAGTGTTAGGACAGAGTGGCTTTCTGAAACGGAGATGAGAGGTAAAGGGTTGGGAAGGGGTAGGTGTGGAATGTCCCTCCCGAGTTGGCCGAGATTGAACCAAAGTGAAACTCAAAGCAAGTAATCCTTTACCTCTCGCACCCGTTTAGATTTCACTGTACAAACGGGACTTCCGATCAGGAGTGTAGACAGTTGATTAAAGCTCAATGTACAAGTTCTTGATGTGTTCGTAGATCTTGAGTTCCCGAGTTCCCGTGGTCTCTAATTTACACACCCCACCCCCGTCAAACTTTTTGTGCCCCATTAAGAATTATAAACTGCTCTCCTGCGCTTAAAGAGGTGAAGTTACAAAATTTACGCCAAAAAATTCGACTGTTGTCAACACTCAAAAGGGGTGGTAAGGGGTGAAGTTGTCACAGTTGGTAACACGTGACGAACATTGGATCTTTGGTATCAAAATTGCCATCCCAGTGACGATACCGAATGGCAATGTTTTATCCCTCGCCATGAATCCTTCTGAGTACACTCTTGCTTTTTCCTGCTTTTCACAACGATGAGCCATTAGTGCCTGAGAAAGAACGAAGCCAATGGAAGGAAAGAAGGAAACCTTCGGACCAAACTTAATGTCAATGATGTTTACTTATCGCCTAGGTGGGCCGGAAGGGAAAATATTTGGCTCGTGGTCACTTCAGCTTTCGCAATGTTTTCTTTGGGATTGCACTTATGGACTCTCATTTTACGCCCTACTTCATCTTCTGTCGGGAATATGAGCCCGCGCTCCTGAAGACCGGACACGAAAAAGTGGTGGAATTGAGCCTAGACTGTGACGGGTCATGATAAATTCCATTACTTTCTTTCTTCCCCTTCCGGTGACAAGCTCCCCTTCTTAAACTCTAGTCTGCGGTAATTTTTCCTCCTCTTCAACGTTTCCCACTCACCTCGAAATGAAAAACTGTACAATACTAAGTTGGTTGTCTTATAATTGTAGAAGGTAGCGTTGCGGTACAGAAAATACTTATTTCGAAAGCCTGCAACAGCTTCCGGTTTTAACATCAAAAGCTTTGAACCGTAGAGCAATAAATTATCTCTGATATTCATTTCATATTGGCGATAAAGCAGGAGAAAATTGAGTAACTTGTATTGCAACTAGCTCGCAGAAAAATTTTGGTAGATAAGTCCCCTTCCTTGATGAGATTTCCCACCCCCTCGATCTTCCCTCAGCCTGCTATCAGGCTTCATGAAAGCCTAAGATGTTACTAAACTCCAAGAGTCTGGGCTCCATTTTTCGGTCTCTGACCTTTGTTAGAGGGTGTCTTATTAAGGCATTAAATATTCTTAACTGCCAAGCCATCATTTTCGAACTGTTTACATTTCCAGTCAAATTATGATTTAAAGTTAAAAACACGTTGTGAGACTTTCAGTTCCTTTGTGTGACTTTGGATCTCGAGCGAGGTCTAGGGTAAGCGTCCTAAAGCCTTGACTTTTCGCCGAAAAAGGCCGGAAACATTTTGGAGTTCTTGGAAAGATACGCATCAGTGAGACGTGTCGAAGACGTTTCATGTGGAATTCAAATTTGCGTTATGAAATGATTTGCTTTCTATAGAAAGACTACCAAACCTACGAAAGTTCTCTTATCGCTTTAAAGGCTCCCGCGATCACAGACCTAAATCAAATTTGGTAGAAAAAGCGATCCATACAACATGGAAGGAGCAGAGGTTGATGTTTTTCATCTCGATCGTCTGCAAGCTTTCAACGACGCCGTTTTCGCCATAGTTTCCACTATCTTAGTTCTGCCGGTGCGAAAACTCGAAGAGACAGGGGCCTCGGAGCACGTCAGCTTGGAAGAACAACTGAAACATAGATGGCCCCAGTTTGTGATCTACATGGTCGGTTTTCTCATGATGTGCGCTGTATGGGAGTCTCATGTGCTTCGATTTCGTATCTTGTCAAGGGTGGACGATGTCATGATCTGGTTCAACCTTACTTCCCTGCTATTTACTTCGTGCCTACCGTTCACGTGCGCTCTAGAGGGAACGTTTACAAGCAAGGGTACACCAATGGCGCTAGTATGCGGAAATCTCATTACTTTAGAGATATTGGAGGTAATCATGATAGTGTATGCTTTCCGCCAGCCACGTTTGTTGGCTCAAGAATTTGACACTCTCACCCAAGATGAAATGAAGCAAAGAATGAAACTTATGCTCGTAAAGAAAGCCGTCATAGCAAGTCTTTACTTGCTCGCTGGTCTCCTTAGCTTCTTGCAGAAGCCGCTAGCGCTCGTGGTAGCGGCTGTTGTCGCCGTGTCCCCTTGGATTAATCGTCTTGTCGGTGTTACTTATCGCAAATGGTCGCATATTCGTCTGACTGACTCGGAATTCGATCGCATGTTCGGGAATTTCATCGACAAAGAGAGAGTGGAATTCTTTAGCGACGGAGTCTTCGCTATCGTGTCTACGTTGTTAATTCTGGATGTTACAGTCGAAGATTTCCCGACGAAAGCGGAAGTAAGCAGCCATGGTTTTGTATATACAATGCAAAACGTTAGGCCAGACATTTCCACGTATGCAGTCACGTTCATAGTCGTGGCTCTTCTGTGGTTCACGCACCATTCGCTCTTCAACTACATCCATAAACTAAACCAAGTAATGCTAATTCTCAACAATTTATCTCTGGCTTTCCTGGGTCTTTTTCCCCTGATCAACGCCACACTGGATCGTTACGCCGGACGCGGCAAACCAGATAGTCGCCTTGCTCTCCAAGCGGCTGCTTCAATCGTTTTCATGGCCGGCATATCTCAAGGATTAGTGTTTATTATCGCAATATGGAAAGGCCCGACTGATCCGGAATCGCAAGAAAATCCTCGCGAGGATCCTCGCTTTGGGTGTACGGCACACTCGTATCTCGCGTTCAAGCTGGCAACTATTCCTATCATGACCTTAATTGTGTATTTTTGGGCAACATTCGGCCCTAACACATCCTTTTCAGTAGATGTTTACTATATAGCCGGTGGATTAACCCCAGTTCTTTTCATCCTGTTAAAGCTCGTGTTATCATGTTTGCAGAGGGTTCACTATCGCCGCTCATTTCAAATACGAGAAGAAAACTGGACCATCGTAACTCATGACCTGGAATCAGAGGATTATCCCAGAGTGGTTTAGAGCCTTTAACAGAAGCCTGCAAGAAAGTTTCATTCGGAAATCGCGAGATTGTGGGCAGTCATTCGCGTTGTGATGGTGCCCGTGACCTGTTACTCCTTATCTCTTTGCGCTGGCGTGACTCGTCGTTGCGTGAAGCTTCACTCTCGCCATTTGTAAAAACAACGGAGGCTTGGGTCGGGGTACGCGGCTTGACCCAGGCCTCTCTCGTTTTCCAACCCTCCGCTACCATCGCACTGTTTGCTACCCCAATTCGTTTTTCTGACTGAACGCTTGAAACAGGCTTTCCAATCGAGTTTGGACAATTAATGTTTCGAAGTAAACCTGGCTAAAAGCAGAGACAAAAGAAAATCATCAGTTTTCTTTAAGAGGGATTTCTCTGAGCTTCTATAGAAGTAGTTTGCTTTAGAAACCATTTAATGTTTAGTTTAGCTCTTAAGATTACTTTTAGAATTGATCTACTGACTGCAAAGAATAACTTAATTTTCTAGAACTGTTCTCACCTATGTGCTCAACGTTGATTTCGGATGCCGCCATTTTGAATCTTGCTTAGCAGCCTGGCCGCGCCGCTGCGACGAAAGATAGTCTCTCTATTTCTTTCGATTTCTACTATGACAAGGTATTCCGTTTTTCAAAATAATTAGGAGCTATGCGAAAATATATTCTTGATTGGAATAAATATTTTCTCTTTAGGGACAACCAGGGCAGCAGTTGTTAGTGAGAATAGTGCGTTGTAGTTGTAGCTGCCTGGATCTGGTTGTAAATTCTCTCCTCCAACTGTTAATCATTTCCTCGTTAATTTATTAAGATTTATTATTATAAGATTAAGATTTATTATTATTATTATTTAATATTAAATCAAGATAACAACCTCTTCCTGATAAGTTTGGGTCTTCTCATTACCTGTATGCTTGGTAATGTATGGATTTTATTGGGAGAAGTTACATGTTTATCACTTCTGGAGGGTTACATGGTTAATAAAAGTTTCACTTTACCCTGCTCGGTTCTTGATAAGCTAACTTCCCAGATCCGGAATTTCAGAATATTTGATAAATTGTTCAATGCCATTCTTTCACAGAAAAAAAAATATAATAGAAACATCTGGCCTGGGTCGTTCAAAGCTGAGTTTAGATAACCCAGGAGTTAGTCTGAAAGTTGATTTCTGGTCTGAAAGCTTCAAAAGATCTAGAAAATGCAGTTCAAATCTTTTTGCTTGCAATTTGATCGCTGGATGTTCTAACGAGAATAAGGAAAATTGTCTCTTAAAGGTTTTTGAACAAAGGAATAAAAAAAAACCTGGATTAAAGTTTACCCCTGAGTTAGCGCTAATCGGCCTTCGAACAACTGGGCCCTACGCACACATGAAACTGTTAAGGGTGCAATGTGCGAAACATTTTCTTCCTGTTTACATATCGACATTTTTTTTTTAGATTTATTTGACAAAAAAAAAAAAAAAAAAAAAAAAATATATATATAAATTTATATATATATATATATATATATATATATATATATATATTTTGTTGACTACACATTCAACCTTCTTTAGTGGTACCATTGTCTGAATTTTTCATTACGTTGAAATAGAAAAGATCTTTTCATTTTATAAGTTCGTAAAACCCCATCAGTAGGGTTACCGCTAATTGATGAAGGGACCAACGTGTGAGGAACCTTTTGTCCACAAATAATGGTGAAAATTAATCAATTCTTGCCATGCATACAGGCTTTCAATGTCTTAACCTTGTTGGACGTAAAGCGAGATCTCATTGGCAATTTTTTTGTCGGCACGTGGAGTTTTGTGCCGGTCATAAGGTTAGCGCATGCGCTAAAAGGAAAGGGGAACGGTTCGTGGGGGTCAAAACTTTGAATCTGTGCGACGACGTTGGGTTTCAATCTTTCGACGCTTACCTTTGCTTTTATTTTAGTTTAGACCGAGCTCTTTTTCGTTAGACTTGTCGTGACTGTTCTTGTGTTATTATGGAAAAGTCTTTCAAATACTTTTAACAAAAACAGCGGTAATTTTTCAAGTTCGTGATTGTGATTGATAAAAAGAAATTTATCACAGCAGGCGTTCTCTTAAAGATAATCTCTCTATTTTTTTTAATTTTTGGGGGTAAGTTTGACTTCAATTTTGCATTTTCTGTCAATACAGCTGTCCAGGTTTTCTCAGTTTTTTAGACAGACACAAAAAAAATTTGCTGGTTCATCTGTTCGACTTATAGAGCCTGTCAATCAGGGAATCAAAAACAGGAAATCTTTCCGTTATATTTCTCACAAATCCTTTTGAAGCATCGGCCTAATAGCAATGCTTTCACCAAATCAGGAGAAAATTTTAAACAATTTTTTCAAACAACTGTTTTGCGTGTGGTCTATTAATTCAAGCCCTCGAGCCAGACGTGTAATTTATATAAACAGTTCATTTAGCCACTGAGTAATGGCCGAGACCCATTTATAATGTTAATTGATCAAATGTATTTCGAAATGAGATGCAAGACATCAAATAATGCCGACGAATATTTAGAAGGAAGTCAAATTTGAAATAAAATTTTATAAAACAAGAAATGGAACAACAGCGCCAGCTACATAAAAGAACAGCTTTACACTGAAACGTGTATTGTTGTCGGAACAATTTCGGCGGCGCAAAAAACAGAGAATTTCTTTAAATTCATCTATAATTTATTATGATAACCTAAAACAAGACAGGTAAAGTAAAGATACCCCGCAGGGTTTTAAGTTTACAACAATCAGAAAATTTATCGCTATTGTTAAACTCGAGCAACGAAATTAATTGTCCCTATTGTCTCCATGACGACTGCAGCAGCTGATGGTTTTCTTAATACGAGAAGGAAAAATTCCCTTGTGTTGTAAATCACAACTAGCTTTGAAAGGATCAAAGCACAGATATTGCAAGGAGAGTTTCACTAATGGCAAACCCGATCTTCGACCTTGGGTCGTTATGTTCTAGCCCGATATTGTACGGAGAAGGCGAAGATTTTCTGGAACAGCCTGTAAACACGTTCTTCGATGAAGATCTAAATTTCGATTTCATTGACGCTTTTGAAGACGGGTTCTCGATATCTGGGAACGCAAGTGAAATATGGAAAGGAGATACTCATCATAAAAAAGATTGGCAATTTTCAGTACAAACGCCGACCTTGCCGATTGCCCAGACAAATGGCGAAGGCCATGTGGGAAGGACATTTGATATCCAGGCTCAGAATACGTTCTCGGGTGATGAAGGTGTAAACGGGAATGATCAGGTGTCTCCTAAAGAAAACAGCATTAAGCGTTGCACATATACTTCCGAATATACAAATACCAGCGCAAATGAAGATAAAGCGAGCGATGAGGACACAGCCTTAAGGACTTTGTCCAAAAATGCAAAAGAATTGTCTAAACATGTCATATCACAAAGCCAAACGGAACTGGCTGACAGAATGTCTTTGTCAAAGAGTGGTTTTAATAAAAGTCGCATTACAACAAACAGCCAAGCTGATATTCGCTCGAATACCACAGAAACCGTTTCAGTAGATGATTCCATACAGAACTTCGAGGATAACACTTATATTAGCAGCAATGTTAATGAAAAACCAGCACTTAATAAAGAGACATTATTATCGCACGGAAGCGAACACACAATGAACACCATTGGCGCAACCAAAGAGAAAACGCCAAGCACAAAAGATTTAAAGAAATTGGGCGATGCTCCTTTCGCACCAAAACATTCAGGTTTAAAACGATGCGTGGTTCCTAAAACTTTTTATTCACCGTTTTGGAAACCGGATAAAAGTACACCCAAAGGCGATAAATCGTTGGAAGATAGTTTCATAAACACACAACGTAATGTAGATATATTGTATTGTTGTAATTGCAAATCGCAAAAGCCATTTTCCAGGTTCGTCGCATCGAAACCTCTAAGTTCGACCACGAACGCTCACAGGGACCGAAATGATTACGTTGATTTTCTTAAACGGAATTCGACGCTGGAGCCACAACGAAACTGCCATAAAAAAGGCCAGAACAAGACAATTAATGGAGAAACGTCGAGTAAGATAACTTTTAATGAGGTACACAATGAAGAAAAGTGGATTTTGCCTCCAATTTACACATCAAAGACACTTCGACAAAAAGCTGTCAGAAAGAGAGCCAGCGAATCTCTTTATTTGAGCTCACTTTCGACGGCATCTGTCGAAGGATTGATCAATAAATACAAAGGGAAACATCTAGATCTTGTGGAACAGCAAAAAAGATATCAACTTAAGCCTTTCAGATAGTAAACTGTAAAAGAGATGGTACCCTAAACAGGCATAATGATTCATTTCATTGAGACCTGTGCAGTTAATTATAGCGTTATCTATAAATTAGCAAGTACTTTCAGACGCTTAATGAACATTTTATTTTAGAATTTTAGTACGTTAAGACTCGTTTACTTGTTGAGGATAGAACGCCGGCATTCTACAATACAACTGCTATCGTGTAGTTTAGTTCATAATGATATCCCCACGTAAAGGGATTCGATTGTCAAGCCAACTGTTTTCATCTGGTCTTCACACACTCTGTAATGCGATTTGCTCTGACAAAGCGCCAACGCTCAAAACGTCAGCTTTGAAAACTCTTTACAGCAGCTAATTTACATTATCAAGTCAGTTGATAAAATCAAATGATTTAGTTATACCCTCACCGTCGCATCATGGCAAACTTACCCCCTTTCATCACATCCTCTATTTCAAATTAAAGATTAATAAACAAGCGCCTGCATAATTTTCTTTATGTTAAACTTATCAATCATGGAATTAAGAAAATTCTATTTTCATTTTTAACCGCTTTAAATAAAAGTTTATAAGGCCGGTTATGTAAACAAAGTTAAGCCGTTGTTTACAAACTTCTGTGCCAAGCTAAGCCATCTTAGCTTCTATTTGGCCGAACCTTTTATCTGAACTTTTATCTCTGTGAACAGTGCCAAGAGGGCCGAAAGCTTATAGTGGAAGGACATTTATTTAATTACATCAACCCTCTTATAGAGAATCCCAGAGGCCTACTACTTGCCTAAAACCGTGGTTTGGGTTAGACCTCGTGTAAATATAATCAGCCTTTAATATTCCGAATAAAATGGCCTTGAGGCAAATATATATGCCATCCAGGTAGCCAGGAATACATCGCATTGCAATAATTAATCGATACCTGTTTGGTAAAACATAAACAAATAAACATATAATCAGAACGGGTACTTTGTTATTTTTCTAACGAGCTTATGCTAAAGCACCTCAGTTTTGCTTTGTGACCTAGCCTGCCCGGTCGGTTGACCGGCTTCATTAATCTCTTCTGGGAATTGTCCATTGCTGAAGGTCTCAAGAGGGTCTCAATGATGTTGTTAACCGTTAGCCGTATAAACGGCTAAAAAATTTCTGCCGTTAGGCGTAAAAATTGACAAATATGAGCTTAGGTCGTTAATGAAAATTAAACTTTAAAGTTTTCCCTTTAATCACAAAGCAAGGAAGTTAGCTGTTAGCTGTAACATGGCCAAAACTATAACCGTCAGTCTTAAAAGCCTTCACTGCATTGGGAGTCTCTCTCTGTGGGGTGGTGGCTTTTGTCTCACGGCTGGTGTTAAGAATTTGGCCATTTTACAGCTAACGGTTAATTTCTTTCCTTGACGGTAAAAAAAATTGAATAATATTGAAAAATACTGGGGTTACTTTTTTAACGATTCAATTTTTACGCCTAATGGCTAAAATTTGTTGCCGTTTTTTTGCCGTAAACCCATTTGAAATCCTCCTTGTTCCTCTAAACTGCTTTAATTTATCTGTTCGCAAAAGATTATTACATTTGAAAAAGATTCTTAACAAGGAATTATTTCTATTCCAAGAAAAATGATAAATTGTGCTAGTAATTAAAGATACTGTCTATTTGTACTGCAATGAAATTTCGCGCCTTGAAACGGACCCTTTCCCTTAATTAACCCTTTTTGAAGTCACTCTCAGAATTTAAACACTCTCAAGCAGACAAGTGATATCACAGTTACGGGATTATTGTTTGATCTAATACCAAATTCGCCGAACAAACATCATAAGAATTGTACAGAAGACAGAAAAGAGAGTTGCTATTGAGATCTTAGGAGTGACTAAATACACCTTGAAGAAGACTAGCCACGCCTGAAGAAGACTAGCAGTATGCATTCGAAACGTCGCGATCTACATCACACGTGACTACATCGTGAGACAAACGAAAAACTTTTATTTTCAAATACGAAAAGCTTTTATTTTCAAATACACCTTATACGATCTTTGAATATATAATACGTGTGGATATTTACAAGTTGCGTGATGCGTAAGTACTGAGCAATGAGAAAAACCTTGCGGTTTGATTAATCAATCAATTTCAAATATCTTTTTGCGGGTTGACTCCTGCCCAGCCTCAAGATGTCTTTGTTTGAAAGAGGTAAGAGCAAGAGCCCAAGTAATGGGCTCCTGGTACGACCTTGAACTCATCGCGAGGTCTGGTACAGAAAGGCAAAGATGTCTGTCAGGAGCCCATCAACACGAGCATCTGTCTCTCTTTGAGTCCACCCTTTTTTGGAGTAGACCTTTTTATAGAAATTAAACAACGAGGGATACTTGCTATTGGGTGCCTCAATAGCCACTATGGAGGACGTCTTAACTTAACAGCATTTTGAAACTGTCGATTACAGGGATTTTTCACTTTAACCCTTAAAACCCTTAGAGTGACCAGCATTTAATTTCTCCTAACAGAGATGCTTCTGAATCACTTATTAAGATCATGAGAATAATTAATTATCATCATCATCCTCACCAAAACCTCATCGTCATTTAGTATCAATGTCACATGCAACATCCTGTATGTTTCAGCGCATGCGCCATACCCTGATGCCACTTTATGTCCCGTCATGCCACACTAGTTTCTACACTTTTCAGACAAATAATCTCGTAACTTGGTTAAACCAAACAAGATCAGATGTAAAATTGGCAGAACCACAAGAAGAAATACGACTAAAAGTATTCCAATGGTCAGCTGGAAATCATTATAATTCAGGGCAGAATAGATGAAAGGTTCTCCTTTATCATTGGTCCCATCAGCTAACCAATATACCACTGAGAATAGAATGTATATGGCGAAATATAGCAGAGGGTAGATCCAGTGGAAGAGGAGGATTGGGATCGAACTCAGAAAAGTGTCAATCACCATGAAAACAGAGTTTAGCGCGTGCTTCGTGATGTTGTTGGCGTCAACAGGATCGTCTTCGAACAGAACGGTCCAGTATCCAGCGGTAATCCATACTCCTCCTGTCGCGGAAATGACGTAGATGAACCAGAATATTTTATGATGCCACCGCAAGGCATCAACCTCGTGGGCGTCGGCACCATTGCTGTTGTCACCAGGCCCCATTTCCAGATCTTCAACCGGTCCAGCTTGACTGCCCCTCATAGGAGCAGGTCTCTTTAGCATCTTTCGGTTTTGATGGAGAGCGATACAAGAGAGCGTGGTTGCAAAGACAAAGTAAATGTTCAAGATTAGGAAAGTCCAGTTTGTTAAGAAAATGAAAAGTTTGGCACCAGCGACATAAATGTTGTAACCAAGCCATCCAAGGTTGTAGGCTGTGACGATCAAACGATACGCCACAAATACAGGCAAGGACAGCCACTGAAAGAAATGAAAATGGAGTGGTTAAAATTTACTGCTGAACAATAATACAATTCTCGCACATGTGCGAATAGTTGAAATGGCTAAGTGGCGTACCCTGAGGCTGTTAGAATCAAGTATTACATTAAACATTTTTTGATAAAGCTCAAACTGAAACGACTAATCAACAAACTGACGCCAAAATGTCACAACGAGACTCTTTTCAGAAAAAATTAAAGTAATTCTTCTTGTTATACTCCATAGTGTTTCTGCATCTTGAAAACGTATGGAACTGCGTATCGCAGTTGCCCTTAGAGATACAAAATACTCAAGGAAAGAGAGAGAGAGAAAGAGCGATGGTCATTTGATAAAACACATATTGACTGAGTTAGGTCGGACCAAAGGAAAATTAAAAAAATATTTGCTGACGGTCGCGATGCATGAACTTCCCTGCGCTCGGCCAGTAATTACGTCATGACCTCGGAGCTAAATACTTTCCCGTCCAGCCCTTCCACTAAGGCAATAGGTGCCCTAAGCAACAGAAGTTTTCGTTGACGACGGCGACGTAGCTACCGATAAGAAACTGGGGGTAGAACGGCTTCAGGCTGCGGTCGCGACTGCGAGTTGTCATCTTTAAGCAGAGCGTGCGAAATACGTGACGCCGCGCCGGGCGAGCTTCGCAAATTTGGTGGTAAATTCATAAGTCACAATGAAGTTCTCGATTCCTTCCCATTGTCCGATCATGTCGAGCTTGAAGGAAACGCAAGATTTACTTTCGGTTTCCTTTATTAAAAGAGTCACAAAAGCGAACGAATTTGCCATTCTTCACGACGTAACGATCTCTGACAGCTCTCTGAGATACTGTGAATCCTGGATGTGTGTTCAGATTTTGCGCTATTTGGCTCCATGCAGAACCACGCTCTTTGGAGCTAGCCTTGAATTAAAAGGGTTCACATAATAAGATTTTTCCGACCAACATGACACCTTTTTGTTCTGAATAAAGGGATGAGTTTCTTAAGAAACTGTGGTGCTGCGTCGGTGGGAGAGTACAGCAGGTAATTTAGTGTTAACAACTGAGTTGAATACGTTTTCAACTCAGTTGTTAACACTAATTTATCTTTTTGTTCTGTCCACTTTATCTATGGGTTAAACATACACTTTATATGAAAAATAACCCGACGAATTTGAGCCTCATACTATTAAAGTTTTTCTTATAATAGACACATCCCTTTTGAAATTATTATAGCCAAAAATTACAAACTATAAAGCTGAAAAGAGTTCTGTCTTGGCATGTCAATGTCGAAAACGTGAAAAAAGCTGTATCACGCTTCCTTATAAACTCACGATTTATTCGCTTGATTCAACAATTTTGCTACTACGCTTCGGTTGACTCCCACGCACAACTCTCGGTTTACTAGAAGGAAACACACTCAACGTCTCGTTGTAAGCACGTGGAACAGTGCCATACACAGGTTGCTTAGTTATGTATAAATAAATCAAATCCCTTATAAATGTCAATCAAATTGAGAATAATTAACGTATCGTACAGTTTCCGACAATCAAAGACAGAAATTGTTTTATATGTTATATGTGTAATGTTAAAGCGATCAATTGCCATCAGTTGTATACTCATTATTTTTGCTAGCTATTTTGATTCAAGTGTCGGAAAAAAACTTTTTGCGAAGAACGCAACTACCTCGTGTGTACAAGCAGCGCGCGTTTGTCTGCTTGTGAACATGGCGATTAATTCCCCCGGTACACTAAATACAAAACTAATTTTAGTCGATTTAAAAGCTTCTATGTTAAATGAAAGGCCAAGAGGAAGGAATTACAAAAATGATTGAAATATTATTTCAAGCTATAACAATCCACCGGTTATACATTGAAAAATCGGAAAAGACAACTAATTATTCCATTGAATGAAAGCAACCGCTAAGCTAGAAACTAGTTTAGCATGCGAAAAACTTCAAAAAATGAGCCTAATAATGCTTGCAGAACATTATTTCACACATAAAATTAATCATCATGTAATTTTACCTAGCTTCCAAATTGAAGTCCGAAAGTAATCTAAAAGTGATCATAAAAAAGATTAAGTGATCACGTTCTCGTATTCAACGGCAAATCACAACTTGTTGTATATGCGCAGTGAGGACTGCAAAGAAATTTCACGTTTCCGGTTGCCTTCGTGAGGCCGGAGACGTCTGCTGTTGCTTAAGGTGCTTAATAACTAGATAAAATTTACTCGTATAAACTTTTTTCGAATAATTTTGAGTGAGTTGCCGTCTCATTTTTCCAAAAGTCTCCTTTCATTTGAGTCATTGATATTTCCAGAGACTGGTAAATAAATGGCGTAAACGTCACACAGTGTGCCGTGGTTGCTAGTTGCTTTTGAAATTGTTTTGATGTAACTATCTGTTGCTATGAGCCAACCTCACGAAATATTTCTTTATCTATTCCACATGCACTTTACGTCACTATAGCCAATGTTTCTTACACTAACGTTAAGAAAACACCTACTCTACCATCACAGGGCCGATAAAGGTGTAATTTCTTTCATTGGATTTCAATAACAGCCACGTAATTGTTAAAAGAAGCTAGAAGTGTATCGACATAGAAAATATTGTACTCAACTGTCCACAACTTGAAAATTTTAATCGTCGTTTCAGAGTATCCAACAGGATTTAAAACGTACGCTAGATGATAATAAGCTAAAACACCGGCTCTGTTTTTCTTTCATTCGTGAAGTGATTTTAAATTTGCATTTTTCCCAATTAGGTTTTCAATTTGATGTCACAAACCGTAACGTGTTACAGTTTGCGAATCCTGGTTTGGAGTCGATCAAGCCATAAATAAAACCATATTGCTGGTGTAAATCTTGAAAATTTGAAATGATGAGACGTTAAAAGATCTTTTACAATCTGTGTGCGAGAGACTAATACAACTGCTGTTACATGAATTTGAACATGTTCAAAATTGCAACAATATGTAAAGGGTGGTCGCCTTCTTACATAGAGATCAAGTAAACAAAGTCTGTGCACGACAGGGTTCGATACCTAATAACAGTTCCGTTATCAATGAAAATAGATTGTAGGCAGTATAGTTTGTAATCTCTCCACTTTCTTACCCTGAAAATCCTAGTTTTATGACTTATGCTTCAGCCCGATGTTTTTTCCAAGATGCATTGTCTTGAATAAAGCGCCTAAGATGAGATGTACTTTACAACTTACAAAACTTACCCGAGACTCACTAAACTCACGATAGATTGGATGCCAAAATTTGAAATTTCTCAAGCGAAATTCCCTCCCGCACATTTTTAAGTTTCCTCTAGCTGTGGAAATCAGCAGTGATCAGCTAGAGATAAACAGGGAAAAACTTGCTTCGGCGAGGTGCTCAATACTTTTGAATGTTTTTTTTTTCTTACGTAGGCGAGTGAATTAACATAAAAATTGAGCGGCAGCCGGACATCATTCAAGTAGAACTACGTCACTTGATGCCCCAATGTGCTTCTCACGCACAGCACGCAATATTACGACATCAGTGCTGTAGAGCGACGAAGTTTCCTTCGCATCAGCTTGATCCTCTATAAAACTGGTATCTATTCTAATCTTTAATCGCTGTTCGTAAAAATCGCATCAAATACGTGCAATTTATACCGTCTTTTTTGTTGCTTTATTGACTGTTTACATGTTCAAATAAATCAGTACATTATGAATTAACGAATGTGAGACTTTCGTGACCGCACATAAATAAACATAGGCATGCGTGGCATACAAGAGTTTTTTTTTTTCGGCTGGGCGGGTTGGGATGGGACACTGTGTAACTTTTAAACGGACGAAAATATCGCGTTACTTCAACTAAGAGAGAGGAAAAAACTGATTTATATGAACTCGCAAAGGTATTTTGTGGTCTACTGTCTAAATACTTCAAAGGCCATCCCCATAAAAAAAAAAATAAAAAAATAAAATAAAATAAGAAAAAAAAGAACAAACAAATACAAGAAGTGTCTGAATTGGAGGCCTATTATCCCTGCAGTCTGAAAACAACAAGACATGAACCCAAAATCAATATGGCGGAAAGGTTGGTTGATTTTATTGTAAAATTATGACAGCGTTGGAAAAAGGATCGACCACCTAAACTCCTATGCGCCACACCAGCATCCCTCACTTTTCAACAAATGCTTGAAAAGGAAGTCCTGGTTATATCAAACATTACGGCTTCGTACCGGGTTGGTTTTAAGAACCTGGTAAGCGATTACCTACAGACTTCGTAGCCGTGAGACTGAATGACTCGATTGGTAACTGCAAGTTACAGGATCCTTCATCGGATATTGCATCAAAGAACAGGATTACGTTTAAAGTTAATATTATCATCTCAGTTGATTAACAACGAGGATGACGTGAAAAGTGAATATTTACGTATTTGGACTAACAAAATGCACAATATACTGTAAAAAGTGTTCCTGTTTTTGTTCCTGTTTTTCTCTATGCTGTTACTGTACTCATTTTTCAGATTAAAAGAATTATTTAAAGTGAAAATTGTTTCACAACGTCGTTACTTTTTTCTTTTTTTCTTTTTTTTTTTTTTAAATGCCAAAAATTTGGGTCGGTCGGACGACAGTAAACGGAGAAAAAAAATGGCCTAAGCAAAAATAAAATGCATCGGTGCCACACTTTTTGCTGTTTCCCTCGCAGTCGTTTTTTGGTGTCGTCGCACAACGCCATGTTGAGAGAGAGCGCGTTGTGTAATGAGACCAAATAAATGTTGCGAAAGAGACTACGCTTACTGCAGTTCCTCTGACAGAGAGAAAATCAAAATTATTCGTCTACAGTTACTTGCCTCAAAAATAAAATTCCAGGTAATTTTACTACGAAAAGCAAACTGAAACTCTGTTGTACCTCCAATAGACCCTAGCCAATGACATATCGCAATCTCGAATAAGTGAAGATATATCGAGCAAGAGAAGAGGATCATATTTCAAAGATTGCTCCCCGATTGGTTATTCCCCATCTGACTTTTGCCCACTTTCACACTTTACTTTCACACTTTATTTTTCTTTTTTTACAAAATAATTTAGATTATGTTGACCCGCAGATAGCAAATTTGCTATTCGAGGCGGGTCAATCGTCAACAAACATTATTTACAATATATAAAGAAAATTAAAAACTAAATAGTTAGATATTGTTAAATTATAAAGAGAAGCATAACTGGTAAATACATCAATAGTTGTTCAATAAAGTATAGAAGCAGATAAATTAGTACTGAAAGCAATCGGATCAATTTGTTTTAATTATGCAGTCCTTAAGTTTAGAGGAGATCTTTTCAACATCAAGATAAGAATCTTCATTATCTAGTATCTGAAATAAAGACGTTTTTATTTGTTTATTAAAGGAATGTTTTGATAACGTTTTGAATTCTTTTGGTATCTTATTCCAAATTTTGACACCAACACGCGAGAAAGCCTTTTTTTGTAGGTTAAGTCTAGAGTACTTTGTACTAAAGAGCTGCGATTTGGATGATCGAGTATTGTAGGTATGAATATGAGATGTTTTAGTAAATAGTTTCAAAATATTAATGGGAGCCCTCTGGTTGTGCACATCAAACATAAGTTTACTTACGGCTTCATAATATAGGAACGTAACAGGCAGAATTTTTGCTTTGGCAAATAAAGGGATGGCATGCTCTCTTCGATCGGTGAAATAGATTAGGCGCAAAACTCGCTTTTGAAGAACTAAAATCTTGTTTAAATAAGCATTTGACGCATTGCCCCAGGCAAGGAGTCCATAAGTTATATAAGGTAGAATTAATGAGTTGTAAATATTTACAAGGACAGTAGAGGGAACGAAGTACCTCAGCTTTGCAATCATCCCTATTGTTTTACTTATTTTTACGATAACAGAGTCAACATGGTTTTTCCATGACAAATTTTGATCAATTAAAACGCCTAGATATTTGATATAACTTTTTTGCTCTAAACTAACTCTTCGGTTTGTCTCACAATCTAAAATACCTATTTGTGGAGAAAAATGCATTTTTTTCTGACGAGGACGAAAAATTAAGAAATTTGATTTTTTTGTATTCAATGTCAACCTATTTGTAGTTAACCAGTCACTGTGTGTGAAATACGTGATAAAATGCAGGTTATTTACAGGGGAATGACGAGCGATGGAGTGGAGTATAATGTGGCAAAATGGAATTTGCTGGGTGGAATACAATTCAGGCGCGGGAAAAATTGCCCAGTGCTCATGTAGTGCAATGATTGGGTATGTTCTGAATGGACTTTGAACATTGTTTTCATGGTACGTGATGTTATGTAAGTTGTTTGACATGTAAGTTGTGAGTAAAAGAGCGGATAACACACCTTTTAACTTAAAAATGACACAAAGAGGTTAACTGCGAACCTTTCATGTCCCGATAAATCTCGACCTTAATCAACGAGGCTCTTGATAAGGACACAAATCATTACACTTATCAAAACTAGCCCAAAGTTTATGGTTTATGTCATTCTTTGTGCACAGCCACCTGGTTTCATGACATCATTTACATCAATACACAGATTCGAGAATAGGAGGTCTTCTTGTCATAAAGTGTGATGTAAAGGCGTCAAGAGAAAATTACATGGGAATTGTGAAGTGGAACACCGGTTAATTTTTTGGGATTGTGCATAATACGAACATCAATGACACACTCTGTCGGCTGCGCCTTGCATGCGACTTAATTATGAGCTTATGGCTTGTGCTACACTTTTGTTCTCAGTACATTTTGACGTCAATAATTTCAGAACACGCACGACGACATGGTATTTATCTGTAAGATAACTTGTAATTAGATCGTGTTTGGGCTCGTACGTATAACGAACCCCAGTATCTTAATTTAAATCGTTATTTGATGGACTTCGCTCAGAGCGCATTCATTGAACTCGTTATAAATGTCAATCAACAGGAATAATCAACGTATCGTACAGTTTCCAACACCTTTTATTAATCTAGAAAAACAAATCTCTGCAATCACATCTGCAGGTCAACTACTGAGCTGAACATATAAGACGACTTTTAGAGCATCTAGCTAATTAACCGATCTCACTTAAAGATCTATTTGTCAAATGTAAGATTGAGAATCTCAGAAAATATTAGCTAAATCTTCAAGACCTACATGTGGGTAAAGAAGTCGATTCAATATTGCTTCAATATTGAGGAAGGCGATTTAATATTGTCTTTGGTTTCTCACTCTTAAATGAAATAATGTAAAAACAGTCTTCTAAGTCGACAATCATCAAACCATCTACCAAAACCTTTTATAGCCTGCGGATTCATAACTCAGCTGAAGCTCTTATTCAAAAGATTCCTTTACATGATATAATATTTCCACTTTCATTTTTGGTAGCTATCAGATACGACTGCGACTATATATATGCAAAGTATTGGCTAAGTTGTAACTTTGTGTATAAATAAATGTCTCTATCATTCCCATCATCGTCGTTAGCTATTTCCAACAACAACAAACAAAGTTTTTCTGTACCACATAACATGTTAATACAACCATATCATATAAATTTTAATCTACACTTAATGTGCAAGGGTACCGAGACCCAAAATACTAACCACGGATTTAAACCCTTAGCCCGTAAGAGTGACCAGCATCTAATTTTTCCCAACAGTATATAACCCCTGCATTACACAGTAACGTCATAAGAAAAAAGAAATGATCACCAACTAAACATTCTCTTGATTGATAAACAAATTCTCCTTGTCAGCACCTTAGGAAATGTATAGAGAACAGTATGGAGAATATGCATGGTGATGTTAGGGTGTAAATGTTTAAGGAAACTGACTGCCAGTATGCATTTAAATATATGTAGAAATCATGAGGTGGGTACAAACCACACAAGTTACATTCACACGTACACAAACAAAGTATAATTACGTAAAAATAACAAAAACAGGATCGATAATTATCTACATATATATGGTGCGCTTTTAAAGTAGAGAGAAAGAGGAATCCTTATTTGCAACAAGGGTATCACATATTTATGGTTCTTGAAATCAGATGTATAAAATTCCTGCTAGTTTTGGAGATTATAAGTCTGTTTTGCAGTTAAGCGTGTATTGTGCCTATGTGCCTGTTGAATCAAACGTTTTTTGAGGTAGGACAGGAAACTTGCAGAAGGTAGTAGACTGCTATGATAATTAATTATACATAAAAACTGAAATTTGAAAAGTACTCTCACAATCAATTTATACATAAAAACTGAAATTTGAAAAGTACTCTCACAATTAATTTATACATAAAAACTGAAATTTGAAAAGTACTCTCACAATTAATTTATACATAAAAACTGAAATTTGAAAAGTACCCTCACATGTGTTGTCGTTCTCATTATCGTTATAATAATAGTCAGTCTACAATATCGTGTTCCCTAATTTTTTCATTGGCTTTTATACTTTTTATAGAAATAATCTCGTAACTTAGTTAAACCGAAGTAAATCAGATGCAAAATCGGCAGAACCACGAGAAGAAAAACCACTATAAGAATTGCGGTGGTCGTCGGGAAATCACCGTAATTCAACGCAGAGTAGATGTAAGGTTTACCCTGATTATTGGTACCTCCAGCCAGCCAATAGAAAACCGAGAAAAGAATGTATATGACTAAGTACAACAAGGCGTACACCCAGTGGAAGAGGCGGATTGGAATCGAGCTCAGAGAAGTGTCAATCACCATGAAAACAGAGTTGAGCGCATGCTTTGTGATGTTATTGGCATCGACAGTGTCGTTTTCGAAGAGAATGGTCCAGTATCCAGCGGTAATCCATATTCCTGCTGTTGCTGAGATGACGTAGATGACCCAGAAAATTTTATGATGCAACCGCAGATTATCAACTTCGCGGGCGTTGGTGCGATTAGAGTCGTCACCAGTACCAATCTCTATGTATTCATCTGGTCCGTCCTTGCCGCTTGCTTTTGGAACAGCTTCGTTCTGCTTCTTTACATCTTTGTAAAGGGCAATACAGGATAGAGTAGTTGCGTAGACAAAGTAGATGTTTAAGATAAGGAAAGTCCAGTTTGTTAGGTAAATAAAAAGCTTGGCTCCGAACAGGTACATGTTGTAGAACAGCCATCCAAGGTTGTAGGCAGTGACTATCACACGGTACGTTACAAAAACAGGTAAGGACAGCCACTAATAAGAAGGAAAAAGCAGATAGAACGCAATATGATTAACCGTTTAACTCCCAGAAGTGATAAACACGTAACTTCTCGCCACAATACGCATACATAATCCAGACACCGGGTAATGAGAATACTCAGACTTATCAGGTAGAAGTTATTTCAATTTAACACCAAATTCTCGTTACTAATTCATAAAGAAATGTGTAGAAGCTAGAGGGGAGAATTAACAATAAGATCTTGGGATTGAAAGAGTTACTCTTATCATTTATTATCGATACATTTAAAGGACAGAGATGTTGGCTTTGGCGGGATATGGAATGAAAATTGAAACCTTAGTACTTGACCTTGAACAAGAGCATATAAACTGTTTATACTCCCATGCTTTGGGATATTCCTCCTTTTTTCTGAGTCTTTTTTTCGGTCCTGCGTGGCAACTTTAGATGTAAATGTGAACTCTTTTGGTCGTATCATCACTGAAGTTTTTCAGCTGTTTTTTTATTTTTTTCATTTACACTGAGCACAAAAACCTAGAAACCATCGGAGTGTAAAGCTGTAGTAGCGAAGAAGGATTGCAACGCTACACTTTAGTCTGTAAAAAGATTTCACTCGGTCGTAAATCCTTTTGTTTGCGTATGGAGTTAAGGAAAAGTATATTTCATTTTCTTCTACAGTCGGGGGAACATTTGGATCACACCTCTCTCCTTCCAATTGCTTATTCAAAATGTTCCTATGTAGCCCGCCTTTGATATTGAGAAAAAATCACGATAACGACTTGTTTTGAATAGCTGGGAATTTTGAAATAGTTAATATTTTCATAATCCGATAAACTACTTACACCTTCACGTATGAGGTCAAGGTTGAAATCACTTCAGAAATTAATACCGTTAAGGAAACAAATAACTCGAAGTCACCTCAGTGAGTGCTTAGAGTGAAAAATCTTTGATCTCAGTAGCGAATTTCGATCACAAATCTTACAGTGAAAT
This sequence comes from Pocillopora verrucosa, assembly GCF_036669915.1. NCBI lineage: Eukaryota > Metazoa > Cnidaria > Anthozoa > Scleractinia > Pocilloporidae > Pocillopora > Pocillopora verrucosa. The sequence continues at coordinate 4,781,292 of NC_089322.1, read as the reverse complement.
ATAGAACTCTGAAATTTGGTCTTCCCGATATGGCGATATAGCGTTGTAGATATAGGAACAATCTGTTAGATATTTAAGATGTTTTTCATAAAGTTGTCTCGTTAATTTGCACGTCTTTCGAAATTTAGAGAAGACAGCTTTATCACCTTGACAACGAAGTGCCTTAAGAATGCAATTTTACAGTTAGAGCGGTTGGGTTGGTTCGTCAAGAAGATGAAAAAAAGGAGAGAAAGCCTAAACTCGGGAAAAGCTAGGTTATGGGCATTAGTTTGTTAGCTGTTCTTCAGCTGTTTTCTGATCCAAGCGTAGGCGATATATAAATAGAAACAGATTATAATTTCTCTGGTGAAATTTGAAATGCAAATTTTTAACAATAGCGAAGTTGCGAGATTTATGGACGTCCTTTCCATCTCCTTGATTTTCCCAGGAAATGTTAAAGATAGGTTAGATTATGAAAATAATTTTATGGAGATGGCCTAAATTACTGAAGGTTGAGACAAATATGGATCTTTTAGGGAGAGATTGGCAAAGCTGCCGAGTTAGAATTCTAATGAAAATATTACCGAAATTGTTCAAAATGAACACCCTTTCAATTTCGTACGATCTCTATTTTGTTTATAATGTACGAAACTGATTGAGTCTGTTGAGTTTTGGAAATAGTAAAGTGAGCTCTCTTGCCACATTTTTAATGCACTCTGTTCATAATTCAATGCCTAGATTAATGTGTAATTTGCTTCTTATTCAACTTACCCTCGATTCCGAGAAGTCTCGTTGAAATGGATGCCAAAATTTAAAATTTCTCAGGCGAAACTCTTCCCCACACATTTTCGAAACTGCTTGAATTCAGTTCGGGATCGTAGTTCACAGGCTGACAACCAACAAGTGTTTGCACTGTGATTGTCACGTCAAATAGATTTATTTGATCCGTGGGTTTGTGAATTAACAAGAAATGTTAATAAGCTTAGGGTCCTCAAAGTCACGCGCCTTGCAACCGGTTATTTATTGTGACGTAATAGCTCTGTCAAGTCACGTCTCAGGTTACGTCAGAGGACATCCGGTGGCGAGGTGTGAGCGCGAGTCGAACCCGCGATAGGATAATATACTATAAACACTAAAAGCTTAGTACAAACTTTTGCGAGGTCAAATGGACTATTTTCTCCCAGTTTAAGATAACAATTACTCTACTTATAAAGGTAGGGTAAGGTAAGGTAGCTTTATTAATACACGGTATTTCCTTCAGGTACATTAAATTTACATTCCGAGAAAACTAACTTCCTAACTAAACTAGAATCTAAGATAAAATAATTGAGATGAACAGAAAACACCTGCTTTTCAAGGAGGCCATGTGTAAGACCGCCATCGAAAGAGGAAATTATTAATGCTTACAACATTTTTTAACTGAATGGCTTATGCTTATATGCTATTTCCATTCATATTCCCAACACCAACGTAAGGAAGCTCTAATAATGCTTCCAGATAAGATACGTGTCAATTTTATCGTTTGAAAATGATAGCCCCCCCCACCCCGCCCTCTACCGACTGTGACATTCGTACATATCTCATTTTATCCTTTCCGTAGGGCCAATACAATTGGAGCTTGCTTGAAAGAGCACTCTGTGCTTAAGTTAAGCCTGTACTTATGCTGTGAGCGTTCTCACTTGTTTCTCTCAATTGTTATGCTAATGCTTATAAGTATACTTATGCTTGTACTTGAGCTTATGCGTTAGCGAAAGCCAGCCTTAAGACCTCTCGCCGGATCGCCGCCGCCGTTTCGCCTGCATGCGGGCTCTCGTGTTTAGGTTTTGCCTAACGGGCCTTTTATGGACACAGCCTCCTATTATACTGTATTGGCAGCCGCTTATGGAAAAGGTTATTGAAAGAAATGGAATTATAGAAGTACAATCGGAAGAGGCAACTGTTCAAATTCCTTTTCAAGAGAGGAAATGTAAGGAGAGATTTAGTCATTGTGTTGTGTTCCTCGAAGGCAATCTCTCAACTTGACGAGACCAAACAACATCAGTTGTAAAACTGGCAGAACAAGGAGAAGAAAAAAAGCTACCAGCCAGCCAGTGGACGCTTCGAAGTTGTTGTAATCAAGTAGTTCGTAGATATGAGGCTGCCCTTGAATGTTAGTGCCGCCCAGCTGCCAATAAACCACAGTAAAGGCCAAGTATACGAAGGTATAAACCAGGGCGTATATAAAATGGAAGAGGCGTACTGGGATCGAGTTAAGGAATGTGTCAATCACCATGAACACGGAATTGAGAGCGTGCTTGGTTATATTGTTCAGGTCGACTGGTTCGTCTTCTTCATACAGCACTGTCCAGTACCCTACGGTCACTAATAAACCTGCGTTGGCACTGATGATGTAAAGAAGCCAAAAAAATTTGTGATGAAACCGCAGAGCATCTTCATCGTGAGCTACTTCAGTCGCGGTTTCACTACTTTCGGGTTTGTCGTCACCAGATCCCATCTCGACCGCGACGCTCGACTCTGGTTTGTCGTTAGTATTGGGGTGAGTTCCACGGCTATTTCGATATTCGTTACAAAAAGCGCAAAGGGAGAGTGATGTGGCTTGCAGGAAAAACAGGTTGAGGATGAGGTAAGTCCAATTTGTCAGGAAAATGAACAGCTTAGCCCGGTAGAGGTAAATGTTGTAGAGAAGCCAGGCGAAATTGTAACCAGAGACAACCAAACGGTAGGCAAGGAAAAAGGGCAAGGACAGCCACTAACAAAAAAAAAAATTAAGTCAGAGATAGATCGTTATTCATCTCCTAGGGGGAGGGGACGGGGGAGGGGAGGGTCGGGTTATTTTGGCTTGTCACGATAAAATTTACTGATCCCGATAAAGGGCTCTTTATTATTCTTATTATCCCCTTTCATTGGCACTTCAAGTTAATGGTTAATTTTATTTAGTCCTCCGTGTAAACTCCATAAGCGACGACTAATCTCCCACCGTTCCCCCTGGGAGCCATGTAATCCTCCAAATCCTCCACATACCCCACCCCTTCTCCCCTAGGTGGTTCCTAAGCAAACAAGGAACTTATTTAACTATTACAGAGTTCCGGGTAACAGATATTATGATAGGACGAGAAGCTATTTTTCCATGCGCGACTGTAAAACAGTGGTGTGATGTGACCAAAAACCTGTGAGCTCCTTTGCTTACCTAAATTCGTTTCGAAAGTGTCTTATAATTAGCGTGGCTCACGAAAGACTTATCTTCGTAATCATGATTTTGTAGTCTACGAGACTTCTTAAAATGTTCTTACACTTCACCCTCTTTGTATTCTACCGTCCCTGTTTGATTCCAATGGCTGCTTGAAATCTTGAAATCTGAATGCGTAGGCAATTTAGCACAGCACCTGTTCTGTTTCAATGTATTTTTTCAATTTGTCTATTTTTATATTTTTTTTGCAATCTTTTATTTTTTTTCGCTGATTTAGCGCCATTACTACGAGATGATTAGGAAACGCCATAACCAAGCATTTTTGACGTCTGGAGTGTAATAAAACCCCAGACACACGCATTTATCCCAGATACAGGCAGATACCTCTACCCATACCACCTGCAAGTATCAGTTTTCCTTCCAAGCAACCAAAAACTTGCTCATCGCGATACGAGCCCAGAACTGAGGCTGAAATGTAGGCCATATTTTTTTGGCACTCCGACTACACCACTTCAAATCCCATCTTTCAATCTCCTTTTTCGCCTTTGAATGATTTCATAAACTTCACAATGCAATTTTGTTATTCGTTGCCAGTGATAGATGGGTAGGTGTAAATAAACCTTTTTTGCCGGTCTTTTAACGATGGCAAACAGTGCTAGTAAATCTTAATTTATCAGTAGATCAGTCATGCATCCGAATAAGTTTGCACAGACTCACGTACCGTGTAAAATTACCCACTCTTGCCCAGAGCACCAGATCTTGTGTAATTGTTTGGTAAATAATCATCGAGGTGACCACAGATCAATATTTGAACTTACCCGGGAATGTGTAAAATCTCGCAGGATCGGGTGCCATAATTTAAAGTTTCGCAAACGAAATTCTTCTCGACACATCTTTCAAGGCGGACGTTAGCGATTAAAAGCTCCTAGTTTCTTGCCTCCAAATTGATACAAAGAAACAAACTAAAATAAGAGATTGTTTAGATAGAGAGAGAGTTTATCAATTATTTAAAATGTTTTTCATGAGCTATTTTTGTCCCGTTCAAGCAACCCTAGCAACTAGGCTAGAGTCAAGCAAAATCTGACATTGTACAAGAAAAACATATAAACACAAGAGCAAAACATTCGTGAAATCATGAATTTTTTAGGAAGCAAATCGGTTAAAGAGAAAAAAAAAACCAAAACCAAACAAAAATCAGGGAATGTCCATTCTGGCCTGGCTGCTAAGCGGTAATTTATCCGCGCGTTCCTGGAGACGAACAAGATCTAAGATGGTGGGTTTTACACGTGTGTTTCGTTTTGATGTTTACGTTCGCGTATTTTGCTCTTTTAACCAAACTAATTTGGGTCTTTTTATTTTTTATAAGCAGTTAAGGAGACAGGCAAGGCTCAGGAGAGAATACCTTTATCGAAAGTCCACCGAGGACAAGGAACGAGTGACTTATGAGAGAAAGAAAAAGTTGAAGACTGCTTTGGAAGGTAAGCGAAGGAAGCTTTTATTCGACGAGAAATGTACCATGCATAAGTTTCATTGAATATGAAGGTATTTCACGATCTATGACAGAAATGAAAGTCTATATTCTTGTCTTAACTTTTATCGAAATCGCTGTCTTTGAAATGCAAGGTCTTCAGAGTATGGCAGAACTCAACCAAAACTCGTGCCTGCAATTGCAAAGGAAATTCTTCCGTGTGAAATGTATGAAAAGAGGGGATAAAATCACGCGGGCATCTGCCATACTCTGCAGGCAAGCGAAGTGATGGTCTTAGTTCTTGGAACACCTACATGGAACACACACATGGTACATAATGCAAATATCCTGATTTTAGTTATTGTTTAACAAACAGATTTCCTGTTGTATTACGTCTGTTCAGTAACAAATCACAAATGTCAAAATGTGGTAAGAACAGTTCAGTAGTGCACTGGATGAAATACTACAGCCTTGGATATCATGGCTAATTAAAAAACAACCACCTGTGCATGCTTTTGATCTTGCACACAACAACAGTTTGTATTTTTCTGATAATGACGTCAAGAATGTTGGTGCTTAGTTGCATACTCTCATCTGAAGTTACTTTTAGCATAGAATGTCAAGTCATTCTTTATTTGCCTTTCCAGAGGGAAAGCCAATTCCAACAGAGTTGAGGAAGGATGAAGCTGCACTAAGAAAGGCCATTGAATTTGATGATGAGAAACATGAAGGTGAGAATACTGTTGTTGCTGTGATTTGTTTAAACAATAAGTGTTGATAGCAATTACTGTTTTATTATTGTTTTTGTTGACAGGTTCTGTATAGCAAAAACAGGGAATAATAACGAATCAGTACATAAGCAACTGCACCCTTACCCCTCCCCTCCCCTAACCCAACCTTAACCCCAACTGGTCATCAGTTTTCTGTTGTTGGTTTGGGGGAGGGGTAGGTGTGTAGTTGCCCAGATGCTGACAGTGATCCACAAATCTTTTCAAAATATTGTTCTGTAATTTCACACGCAATAATGAGATGTTCAGATTGAACTGAAATGATCTAGTGTTTATGTCATTCACTTGTGACCAAACTTTTCATTAACATTTTAACTTTCAAGATCTGATTGTTAATTCTCCCTGCTAGCTGCTATCCATTCTTTTAAAATCAGGGACGAGAATTTGGTGTTAGATCAATATAACAACTACCTGATAAATTTGAGTATGCTTATTACCTGTTTTCTGGATAATGTATGAATTTAATGTATGGAGAAGTTACATGATAATCACTTAAGGGGTGAAAGGGTTAAAGAATCTGCAGGTTTGACAAGGGGGGTTGAAGGAGGGGGTTTAGACATTCAGATCCTCCCTCTGAATCCTTTACTGTACCGACTGTTTACAAAAGGATAATATGGTAATCAGTTGTTTACTTGTGTATGTTTAGAGACTGGCTCTCACCAGGATGATGAATATGCCTGGGCGGGAGTGCGAGATCCCAAGATAATGATAACAACATCTCACAGCCCAAGCTCAAGGCTGAAACAGTTTGCTAAGGTAATAACTATGGTATTATTGAACAGACACGTGCAAGGTTTCTATAACACTTTGCAGAAGTGGGTGCCAATGGTGCAAAACAAAGCTGTGTCGTAAGGGAAAATTCAAAGATAAGAATCTGCTCCCTGGCTAAACAGACAGCAGTGAGGGGTCTTACAGGTGGTGGAAGACTGCTGATGACTAGTTTTAGTTGAAACTGTAGCATGTGTATCCCTTGGATCTTGGTAGTTCTAGAACTCATTTGTGTTACTTTTGTCAAGAAAATCAAGTGATTGAAACTCAGGACCGATAACTTGTTATGCTGGATTTCAAGTCATTTGGAATGGTTATAACTGTTGGATTTGCATTGAAAGTAAAACAAGTCAATTTGAAATTTTTGTTAATTTGTTAGCAGGATACAATCCCAAACTCAAAGAAAACAGATGAACTACCAAAATGATTTTCATTTTTCCATTGAAAAAGGTGCTAAATAAAAGCAAACAATAAAAATACACATATCGTTTGGCTACTAAAACAGGTTTTAACTGAAGTGGTCCTTTTAACAGAGTGGACAAGTGTAATTGATCCATCATGGCGTGCACTATAAGTTAGATCTACTGATCATAAATTTTTATGGCTTAAACTGGTGTCTTGTACTTCTTAACACCTATTTCTTTTACCCCACAGGAACTACGATTAATTTTTCCTAACAGTCAGCGATTGAATCGTGGTAACTATGTGATGAGTCAACTGATTCAGGCTTGTAGAGCTAATGAAGTTACAGACTTAATATTGGTTCATGAGCACAGAGGAGAACCAGGTATGCCTTGGAAAGTTTTCCCTTTTTATTGTAAAATGTTTCAAATTCTTTTGATGCAGGACCTGTCAAAGTGAAAATTAACATCTTTTCTTTTCTGAGTGCTCATTCATTGGAGCTGGCTAATGAATGAACTTGAGATATTTTTTAATGGTTCATTTTAACTTATTCTTTGAGTATTGTCAGTTAGCAGTATTCTTCAACCAGTACTGCAGATATTTGCTATTTAATTGCAAACTAGAATTTATTAACCCCTATTCACAGAAGTATATGTTGATGCCTCGATGAGGCTAGCAAAGAGACTGTTAAAACCCTGGCCTGGCATGGCTCTGTTTAAAAGCTTGGAACTGGTTATTTTAACCAGCTCTTCAAATAATTATTTTACCAGCTATTTCAAAGAAAATATATGCAGTTACAGAGCCAATTAACTAAAGGTAGTTTTGTTCAAACACAAAAATCCATTGTATCCCATAAGAAATTTCGCTACTCTTCTGCAAATCAATACAGCAAAGATGCCTCTTTGGTGATATCAGCTTGAAAATACATCATGTCTTGAAGAAATCCTGCTTGACTTCAGTGGTCGATTCATCTCTTGATATGACAACATGCATGATCCATTACTTTTATTTATGTTCCTATCACAGCTAAACTAAAAATCACATCAGTTCGTGCAACCCCCACACCCTCAGCATGAAGGGCAGGTGACAAGATTATCTCTAAATTTTTTTTTTTTTACATCCTATGATAAAAAATTGGTTAAAGCTTTGCTAAGATGGTGTCGTATCTGATGCTTTTGTCAGTTCTCATTGCTATTTTGCTGGATAATGTGTTAATATTGTGTGAAGAATTTGGATGTTAACAATTTTGCACCACATTCCTTTGCAGATGGTCTGGTTGTTTCCCATCTCCCATTTGGTCCCACGGCTTATTTCACCTTATCAAACACAGTCATGAGACATGATATTCCTAAAATTGGCACCATGTCAGAGGCATACCCGCATTTGATTTTTCATAACTTCAATTCGAAACTTGGAGAAAGGGTAAGTGTGGAAATAATCAGGGTCCAGTTGTTCGAAGGCCAACTAGCGCTAAGTCTGTGAGTAGTGGGAACCTACTGGCTAAAAAATAATTTTGCCCCCTGCACTTTGTGAATTGTGATGAAGGACAAGAAAAAAAGTACCTTTGAACTGATTCCAACATAAACATCTGGCTGAAAAAAAGGACTGAAATATATCCCGGAATGCTAGAAATCACGTCTAAAAAAATTCAGTATACTTCTTTCAGTCAACAACAAAGGAATAAAGAGTGAAAGGGGTAAGTTTGGAAATAATCAGGGCCCAGTTGTTCGAAGGCCAACTAGCGCTAACCCAAGATTAAATTTTTATCCAGGTCTCTTTATTCCTTTGTTCAAAAGCTCTTTTGGGGTTATTTTCTCTATTCTGTGTGGAGCATCCTATCATTAAATTGTTGACCAAAAGAAGTATACTGAATTTTCTTTGAAAGCTTGCAGATCTGAAATCAGATTTCACACTGTCCTAGGGTTATCTTAACTTAGCTTTAAACAAGCCGAACGGGGTGCTCTAGCTCATGAAAAATATAAATTTATACATGTAAATCTCTTAGACGTGATTTCTAGCATTCTGGGATATATTTCAGTCCTTTTTTCAGCCAGATGTTGATGTTAGAATCATTTCAAAATTACTTTTTTTTCTTGTCCTTCATCACAATTCACAAAGTGCATGGGGCAAAATTATCTTGCAGCGAGCAGGTTCCCACTACTCACGGGCTCCTAATGACAGCCTTGAGTTATGCAACACTTTTGCCCATTTTTTGATGGATTATCCCACTCTCCTCATATGACACCACGAGATGTGTGATTAGGGAGTTCAAGAAACGACGACGTCGACGCCGTGGACAACGTCGATTAAAAAGTGAACTTATGTTTTACTTACGAATCTCGCGACGCTCTAAAGTCATTTAGGTTGCTTCTCGCTGTCAAAACTCTCGAAACTTGAATATGGAACACAGCGTTAAATTAGAAAAAGAAATTTAAAAAAATAGCCGTCGTCGTTCACGTTCTCCAGACAACGCAAAGTTTGGTCATTTCACGTTGTTGTTTTGCAGGGGACGCAGAGCCATTGTTCTGCTTATTAGACCCTTTTTTTTGTGACGTTGCCGTTGCCGTCGTGGTTTTCTTAAACTCCTTGATATGTATACGGTACAGAGACAGTTGTTTTCATTTCATGTCAATCTCTTTGAAGTTGATATGTACCTGCATGTGTTATGCTCCTGCAATGTGGCACACGTAGTGCATAGATACACCAAGAGATAAGTATTATGAAAGGCTGTGGCATTTTGATTATGCTCTTTTTTTTCTTTTAATAGGTCAAAAGTATTCTAAAGTATTTATATCCAGTTCCTAAAGACGAGAGCAAAAGAGTGATCACATTTGCAAACCAGGAAGACTATATCTCATTCAGGTTAGAGATTGTATAGGTGTTTAGCACATCGAATTGTAGATGAAGAGCAATTTAACAAAAGAGCGTCGAAAGTAATCCGGCATTGCATTGGTATAGCTTTACTCTGCTCTGTGCTTGGTGCGGAAAACTCGTGCCACATTCTTGGCCAATCAGATGCAAAACTGAAACCAATCACGACTTGGTCACCCGCGTCTTCCCGCGCTTCAGGCAGTTTGGTTCTTTTTACTTTGAGTTCTCCGCATTGGCTCTTAAAATTATTCGTCTTTCTTCTGGTTGGCCGTTGTGATTCCTTTGGTTTTGGATGTACGACACTCAATAGAAAAGCGCTCAAGAACAAAGTACAATTCCACAAGGAACGAATAAGAATTCAAAGTAGCATCAAGGAAACTGTTTGAAGCGCGAGGAAACGCGGGTGACCAAGTCGCGATTATCTTTTGCTTTGAATCTGATTGATTGAAAAAGTGGCGTAAGTTTTCAGGACCATTGCGAAGTAAATTAAAAACAAAGCGATACCTGACATTCATTAGTCTTAAAATACCTTTGAAAATTGTGAATTTAGTTCAGAGATTGGAGAATTCTCAGCTTTAATGGTTGCAGCTGAGGGAAATAACGAGAGTTTTGGGTCGTGTCGCATCGACAGGATTGTGCGAAGTTTCGGGACCAAATTGAAGTCGAGAAAAACCAAAGTAATCCTTTGTTACTTTCGACAGTCAGTATAAAATTGCTTAGTAGGTGTGTAGTATTAATTTATTTGAAACATTGTACCAATTTTCTTTTCTACCAGGCACCACACATACAAGAAAGTCGATGGACAGGTTGAATTAGCAGAAGTAGGACCACGATTTGAAATGAAAGGTAATTTTTGTAACTGAGTTAAAATTTGTCACTTATGCAGTGCCATTCTCTAAGGAAAAGCAGGGTAGCAAGCTCGGCTCTTTGCAAAGTCATAATTGGGAGACCTAGAATCATAAAATGGTCACCAGAAAGAGTCTTGGTCTTCGGGGAAAAAGGATAACAACACTTTGAGCGCCCTTCGATGCCCTTTCCACGTAAACAAGATTTTGCCCTCGCAAATGAACAAATAGGTTAAGGGAAAACGTAAAGTAACTTCTTTGAAAAGGCCTCCTCGAAAACACTCGCTGGTTGCGAGAAGGCTCTCGCGCTTTGATTTTGCCTAACGGCCCCTTTTCCTTGCACAGCCGCCAACAACAGCCGCTTATGAAAAAAGTTATTAAAATCCTTGCGAAAGTGTTCAGTGTCTAAAGCATTTACCACAAACTTAAGGCTAGGAAAGGGTTGAGAATTGTATCCTTTTCCCTTTCAGTTTATGAAATCAAGCTTGGAACAGTTGATCAGAATGAAGCTGATGTGGAATGGAGGCTACGACCCTACATGAACACATCCAAGAAGAGAAAAGTGCTTAGTAGCTAGACAGACTGGACTTTAGGTAATTAGAGAAGATAGGTGATAATGTTAGGAACCACAAAAACTCAATTGTTGATTTACATGTACAGCCATGAATGGATCATTTCTATTGAATATCTGTTTTCTTTATTTTACAACTGTTTTACTATGTAACTCCTTAACCCCCAAGAGAGGCTGGCTTCCAATTTCTCCCCGCATTATCACCCCTAATATATCACCCCCACAATATCCGAATAAAGGAAACGATCCTCAACTGAAGATGCTCTTGAATGGTCAACAAATTTTCCTCGTCAGATCCTTAGGAAATACATGAAGAATAGTATGAAAAATATGCATACTGACGGGTTGTCGAAACGTTGGTCACCAGTCCTTTCCAGCAATTCCCTCACTCAGAGGATTAGACCACATGTGATCGCCTGTTACTCCTTTAACAGTCTGGAGAATATCGTGTTTTAGTGTAATTTCTCAAGTGATTACAGAGATTCGCGCGCCCTGATTGGTCGAGGATTGCGTTATATCTCGCTATAATCTCCTTGCGTGAGATGATTATTGCAGGGGCGTTTTCATCACAAATAAAGCAGAATAAATATCTTTGTATACTTTTGTAGCCAAAGCAGGCTATTGCCAATTTACGGGCCTAAAACGACGTATATGGTTGACTATTTGCTTAAAAAAAAGGTGGAAGGTTTTCATCTCGTTAGAACGTCATAGCTGGAGCCACCTAGCACCCACAGTAAAGATTAGATGACGCCATGTCCGGTCCAAAAGAGAAGGAAACTTAAAGGTCATCCCTTGAGACCGGCAGAAAACGTTTCAACGGAAGGGGAAGCATCGCAACGGAGGGTCGAGTGACAATTTTGCTACATGAGAATTAAATCTGAGCTTCGTTGATGAACTCTTTGAAAATATGAAAAGGGGAAAATAGATCATCCCTGACCCTAGAGATCTCGTTTGCCTGTAAATGTAAAACATATATCAGTGCAAAAGTTAAAGTTCATTGACTAACGAATGAAAATGTTTCCATGAGGCTCAGCCACGCCTTTCAAATGGTTGGACCAGTTTTGTCCGCATGGATCATGAGTTGGCCAGGAACTCCCGGTGTAACCGTCGAAATAATAGTACAATTTGGTGTTTAGGAATTTCGGTCCATAGCCTGTACTCACTTTTAATACTGAAGGTGCAAGTGTCTCTCTGCACGTGGCAGTCACATATTTGATGATCCGACAGTTGATGTCACCATCCTGCCAATCTACCAAGCTGCCAGTTCCCGGATGACACACCAGCCAGTTGTTTATGTTGCTCTTGATGAGGACCTGTCTGCCGAGTTGTTTCCAGAAGGAGAAGTTCATGGCGTTGTAGTCTGTTTCGTGTAATGGAGGGTTAGAAGAGATGGGAACATCTGCTTCAGCTTTTACATTCCAGTTGGGTCTGGGTGTCACTGCGTTGAAACTTTCTCTGAAAAAGCTGTAATTGGTGAAAGAATAACTCCACACTAGCGTCCAGCCTCCTCCATCAGTTTCCATGTCACAGTAAGCTTTGAAAGCGTTGGCTTGGAGCCCACCAACAGGATCAATCCAATAAACACCCGAGGGAGGGGGAAGAGGAGTTTGACTGATGAGGGGCTGGCACGAGGGAACCGCTGACGATTGAGTAGTACCTGGAAGCACAGATAATTTCTAGTGTTAGTTTTATTATTATGTTTGTTTTGTTTTGTTTTGTTTTGTTTTGTTTTTTTTTTGAGGGAGAAAATAGAGAGACCACCTCGTCATTCATTATTAGCTCCTCGAATGGAACGCTGTTTGCGGGAAGTCTACACCTCGATGCGATTCTTTAGTGTAAGCAGTATTTAGTCAATGAAGTCCTAACTAGTTTCCAATCATCTTTTAAAAAAGGGGGGGGGGGGAGACGTTACCCCAAGACTGGAGAAAAATTTAGTGGAGTCTTGTTCTGTTGCCTTTGAGTAATTATTTATTTCATTGTTTCTTTGTTCATTTCACATCGTTCTACCAAACAACCACTCTTTGTTTTTCCGATGTTTATAGTTGTAAAGTAAGAACCCACACAGGGTGCCAGCGAAATGTCTCCTCACATGCAGCTGTAAGAAATACTGGAGAGTAACTTATGATTGATTAGTATCTACATCCCATTACCATCCCTTCTTATGGGAGTTTTCGTGCTCTCTTTTAAAAAATCGGGTCCGAAGTAGTGAGTCCATTAGCCTTAGTTCTGCAACTTTGTTGTTCTTGTAGATTGAGAAATTGTGAAATTTTAGGCTCTCTATTTGAGATGGAGACTGCTCTACTTACCTAGTGAGTTAGAAACTCGAGGCAAATTGATCTGTTAGAATTGAATCAAAGAACTGTCAAGTAAGCACGAGCTAACAAACAGAATGAACGGAAGAGAACAACACTGACAACAAATAAAGAAAGTTAACAAAATCTAAGGAAAAAGAGACGACAGCAAAAAACTTTTCACGCTTTCGAAACGAGGTGTCAACTCGCTTTATGGTTCTAGTGGTTACCATGAAAATCTTCTTATCTCTAGAACACTTAGCATTTTGCAGTTTCACAAAATTATTTTAAAAAAGTCAAGGCGTTGTAAAGAAATAAATTTCATGTTACCAAACCTTTTCAAGGTAGAACATGTCATCTTGCTGGGGTCGTTTCTGGCCTTCTTCTCTTTGTGCTGTATCAAGTAGCGAACAAGTTCTTTGATTTACCCAAAACATGGCAATTTTACAAGCTTCGCGCCTCGCACACAAGTGGGAACAAGACACAATAGAGCCTGTCTTTCCGGTCCAAAGGGTGTTTTCCTTCGAGAACGAAGTGCCATCTTTGATTTGAAAGTGAAACCCAAACAACTCTGCTTGTACCTTTGTCGTGATGATCAAGAGGAACAGAAACATCCCCGCCATAACCTGTCAAAGAAAGAAGTAACGACGAGAGTTGATGCGCCCTTGTAATTTGGATTTATGAATTCATAGATTGTTTGTTTTTAATTGCCTTCTTTTTTCGCAGATTTTCTTTCCCGTGTACGTGTTTTTAAATTAAACATTGGCGCGTCAAGAGTCGAAAAAATGATTAGAAATGTTAAAATTTTTAAAACAATTTGTGTAAGTGGTCTTGTAAAGTCTTGAGTTATAAATGATGTTGAGACAAGCAGCAACATAATTGACGTAGGCTTTATGAAAAAAAAAGTGAGAAAGCTAGTTTAGACAGCTTACAATTCTGGCATTCAAACTAAAAGATCTTCCTTTATCTCGTTCACTTTAAGTATTTTCGAGTGAGACCAAGGTGTTCTCTGTTTTTGTAGGATTGATATCATTAAACGTAGCTACATGTATCGTAACAGTGAAAGATACTTGTTTCTATTCGCGGGATTTTAAGCTTGTTTTTGCATTGAGTACTATTTTGTGTTCTGACAGCTTTCTCCGCTGCAGGGAACTTTTCAAACAAAGTTTGTTTTTTCACACATCGTCTCAAAATTGGGAGAAGCGTTATGTCATAAAAGGCAGTTTCATAGACCATAATTTGTGATAAATTGCTTAAATCATACCTCCATTCTGAATCAGGCAGGATCGTAAGCTGTTTTGTAGCTTGCGCACGAATATTTCCCTTCTTTTAGATGCTACAGTTCAACTCTAATTCAAATGGAGATCACTCCCTTAAAGAACTTTGTATAGCTACTAAATTATTAAGTGAAATCGCGCCTTGCACGGAATCCTAGGGCAGTTAAACTAATTTAATTATGAAATATTAATTTGATGCCTGGAGAGGTCTAATTCAGGCAAGGTATGACAAACCGAGAATTGTCACTTTTATGACTTATTTTTAATGGTCCGTAGCAACGCTCAGTGAATGAAACAAAATTTAAATTCTGTTTTATCATTCCTTATCGCCCACTGATATTATGTTAAACATAAACGTTATTTGTGGAGAAAAATTACAAAACAAAACAGAACGAAAAAAAAGTAGTAACAAAAAAGTTCATAACTTAGCGAATAAAAATGTTCCTGTGAGGCTTAGCGACCCCATTCAATTGATTGCGCTCGTCATGTCCACATGGATCAAGGTTAGGCCTGGTGCGCCTTATGTAAGCATTTAAGTGTCAGTAGTGGTAGGTGGCTATGAATTTTAGTCCATAGCCTGTATTCGGTTCAAAAACTGACGTTGTGTGTTGTGTTAAAATGCATGTAATCAAAACCAGAGCCTTCTGAGGGGATCCGATGAATTTTATCGTAAATCAACCAAACATCTTCTCACCCTCGGCGATAAATAATGACTGACGTCAGAAGCCCATTAATTAAGTAATGAGCTCGAACTGGCACCTTAAGAATACATTACTCACAGTGCATTACATCTTTATTAAGTTTCGCCTTTTCTTTCGATCCCTTCATACTGTAGTCATAACCTTTCCCAACTTTATTTACAACACTATACGTTCTTAGGATAACATAAAATGCCCTTAGATAATATTACACGCACTTGTCTCACTTTACAAGACAAACGTTACCCTCAGTACTTACTTTGCTTAAAATGCCAACAATTGAATACAACGAACATTCCATTTCTCCTCTTAACACATCAACACTATTTACAGTACTACCATTCTCTGGGCTAGTCGATGCTCTGACCAGCTTGGGTTCCCACCCGGTCATCTAAGTTTAGAGCATGCGCAGAGGTGGCCTCTTCAAATAATGCCACAATAGTGAAAACCTCTCTCTTTCAGATTGTCAGTTTTTATTCAGTTATTGGACTTTACGATGTGTTTCACCGGTTCCTGATTGTGTATACACCGGAATATCTATTAAGAATTTTTCCTCAACGCCTTCACGAAAGGAATTTCGCCGTAGGATTTGTTTATACCTGGATTTTACATGCTTTTGCATTATTGCATGATTTTGCCTCTCCCTCCCCACTCTCTACTTCTTATTTCTAGCTGTTCACTTTTGTTTCAAGGTAATTAGAGTCTTTTTCGGTTTTCTCAAGTTACGAGGAATCGTCTGTAAACCGACAAAGCAATCGTGGATAAATATCGACACCAATTGAAAATTGCTCTAAAAAAAGGAATCCAGGTGGACAATCAATTGATTTTACATGATGAACCTAGCGAACACTTCGCTCGTGTTCGTCTAACCCTTGAAAATGCCTAAAGCGTCAGATTTAATATTAGGTGCAAAATTCTTACTTTTCGCTGCTATAAGCATATCAGAATTTGATGCAAGATAGAATAAGACAGCTGATCATTTCATCGATTCTTATCACTTGTTTGCTAGTTAGTTTATTGATATGAACGAAGAAAGTAATCAGCCCTCGTCATATGTGTGAGAATTCATTTGTTACAGTCTGCCTTGGCTATAAGCCTCGAATAAGAATATTACCATGTGGAGTTACAACATTTCTCATTTGGTTGGGCGAATTTGTTCCGGAACGATCATGGGTAGGAAAGTGGTTCATGGTAGAGCCATCAAAATAGTAGTACACGGTGTTCCACGGCCCACTCAAGGAGAACAGTGGTCCATGGCTTTGGGGCGACTTGTTTGGAAAAAAAAGGGAAGGAACCAACGTGTTACTCGGATCATCCGGCACCTGTTTAATTATCGTACAGTTGACGCCACCTTCCTGCCAATCAACCAAGCTGCCACTTCCCGGATCACACACCAGCCAATTGTTTATGTTGCTTTTGATGAGGACCTGTCTGCCGAGTTGCCTCCAGAGTGAAAAGTTCATGGCGTTGTAGTCTGTTTCATTTAATGGAGGAGTTGCGGAGATAGGAACGTCCGCTTGAGATCTCACCGGCCAATTTGGCCTCGGAGTGATCGCATTTGATTTACGCCTAAAATGACTGTAGTTAGTGAAGGAATAACTCCATACAAGAGTCCAACCTCCTCCATCAGTTTCCATGTCACAGTAAGCCTTGAAAGGATTGGCCTGAGATCCACCACTTGGATTAATCCAATAAACACCCGAAGGGGAAGTGGGATATTTCCTGAGGAGGGTCTGGCACGAGTTTCCTATTGAATGCCGGGTTGAACCAGAGTGCAAAGGAGTGGTTTGACCTGGTCCAAGAAATTTAGAGAGAGGATGACAGGATGTTTAATGATTAAAACTAGGTTTCATAAATATTTCCTAATGGTGCCGCGTCGGTGGGAGCGTATAAAAGGGTAATTTGGTAATATCAACTAAATTGATAACGTAAATTGGCCACTGTATAGAGTTTCAAAGCTGACGTTGCGTTGTGGCTTTGAAACTCTTTACGGTAGCCAATTTACGGTATTAACTCAGTTGATAATGCTAAATGATAGTTTACATCAGTGTTATAGTTACCAATTCAAACAATTTGCGTCTCAGTCTTACCTTGGGATGAGCCAGATGTTTTTGGTAGGTCAACCTGTATTGGCGTTAGACAAAACATCTCAATTAACATCCATACTTCATGCCAAGTGCATCTTTAAGGAATTCCTAAAGGCCCATTGGCACACAGTGTATCTTTACACTTTTGGCTTCCGCTTTTAACCGAACGTTTTATGGGTGTTTGAATAAAGAAACTGATATTGAATGAACTTGCTTTGATCATGCATGCTTTCTGAGGAAACTGTGGTGCTGCGTGTGTGGGGGGTATCGCAAGATATTTTGGTGTTATCAACTGAGTCGTTAATGTATACCTGTCACCGTAAAGAGTTTCTAAAGCTGACGTAGGGTTAACGCTTGAAACGAATACTCATCTCAATTTATTTACGTCGATCTTTAAAGATATTTCTCTTTCTTTGGACTTACAGAGCAATGTAAATAAAACGCCAAAGTCCTGTTACGTTCATAGTTTTTCCTAAACAAAAATTACATTTTGCGTAATGTTTTTCTCGTGAAAGGATGGTGAAAGTAATCATGATCGCTGTGAAGAAACCTCCCCTTTGGTGGGAAGGAAGGAGGGTTGAACTTGTTGGTGGTAGTGCTAAAATTATCGTGTTTTGAGTTATCATCAATGGCAAATACCTTTGTTAAATATATAGAACCATCTCGCTGGTAAAGATGCCCAGCTGCTGAACTTGTTTGCATTTCGCCGCGAAGAAGGTGACAAAGTCTTTGGTTTTCTAGAAAGTTTGCTCTTCTGCAAGAAGTTTCCCGCCCACACAAAGCAGAACAGGAAAGCAAAGAGTCAGTTTTGCCAGACCAAACGAGACTTTCCTCGCTGAAACCGAAAAAGCTGTTTTCTTTGATTTGGAAGAAAACGCCATGGTCGGCTCCTTCAGTAGTCGTCTTTGCCAAGAACAAGACGAAAGCAAATCGGTACACGACTTGAAATAGCATCTGTCAAGAGAATCTTACGACAAATTTTTTTTATTTAGTAAACATATGAAAATAAAAATTGCCTACTTGTTGAGAAAATGGCAGAAAAATCAGAGAGGCAGAGAATATTTACTTACGTTTTTCGTTTATGAAAAACACCGCGCGACGGTCAGAAACCTTTCTGAATAGATCTGCATCGTTAGTGTTAATTGTAAATTTGCTGATTCTGTGATCTTCGTCTGAAAGTGTATTTCTCTATTTGAGTGGTGCAATATAGCTTTGACATTTTGTTTTCTAACAATAAATTTTCAATTACTCCCAACTCTATTATGACATTTAAATGAAAATCGCAAGTCCTGCAGGTTTTTAATGCAATCGTCATAACGTCTAGACAGACAGAATGTGGAAACACCGGAAAGACTATAATGTGCTATTTCATCTTAAAAAGAGAAAACCATTAAATCTAGAGAAAAATTCTATCCTGTTAGATATCTGGCATTGATTGATAATTGATTTTTTGAATGCAAACTGTAAGAATGAAAAGCTTAATTTCTGTCCGGCTAAAACAAAGTCACCATCAGATCTCGTAAACATTTAAGACGGATGGAACAGCCTCATCTCAGAGGTAGACATTTTGAATTTTAAGTCAAATTCAGCCGAATATATTCGCAGAAATAATGTTTTTATTGCTCGAAATTTCGTTTACTATGTTAAAATATATTGAAATATCATCAGCTATTCATTAAGTAATCCTTTCAATCTAATGCTATACTTTAAATTTATTCGTTGCATTTATTAAATTTAGTAAATATGTGTTTAATGACCTTTTCAAGCTCGAACTAAAATGTCTCTCACGCATTTTTTGCACCTTTGATTCCTTAAATATGTTTTTAGGCCGGGGTCAGATAAGTAATGTTCACTTACCTTTGGTGTTCTATGTTCTTTCGATAGTGTCATTAAGCCTTTTGGTACAGAAAACAAATCAGTTTAGACTCGTGATACAGCAACTCATCCAAGCTGCTTAATACGCTGGATGAAGAACCTACATGCTCTTTGATTCATCATCATTATCAACATCATCTCATTTGCCTTATTTACACAATACAAAACATTTATTTACAGCAGTTATAGCTGGAAGGCGAGGAGACCCAGGAAGCCACCGGGCTTATGGGAGAGGCACCTCACTTACATTAATAAATCAAGGCCAATTCAGTGATTATTTAAGTAAAAACTCTTGCATTTTCGTCTTAAAACTAAGAAGGTTTGTCGAACGAGTGACTGAAACAGGAAGAGAGTTCCAAATGTTAGGACCTTGGTAGAGAATTGTAAATTGCTTGAGATTTGTACGGCACAAATGTGTTCGATAATTACTGGCTGTTCTGGTACCATAGTTGTGAATTTGACTATTCGTTACAAAAAGATTGAGGAAGCAATGGAGGCAATAAGTTATTTCTATAATAAAACATGAATTTGGCGATTTCAAGCGTATTGACTTGGAAATATATGAAATTCCTAGTTTGGAGAATAAAGGAGCGGAATGGGCTCGATAGTCTGAGTTGGTGATAGCCCGCACAGCTCGCTTTTGCAAGTAATAAATTCTGTTTAAGTTAGATACGTATGTGGACGACCAGTCGCAGTTACAATAGACGATATAAGGATAAATTAAGGTGTAGTACAAAGTGAGTTTGGTTGTAGAGGATAGGAAAAAGCGAGACCTGAACATAATACCTATTGATTTAGCGATTTTTTTACATACATAGCTGATATGGTGTTTTCAGGTGGGATGATCATCAATATAGACCCCAAAGAATTTAGTTATGTTAGATTGTTGTAGGGGTTTACTTCCAAAGGAGAGAGAAATGCTGGAGTTAAATTTCTTCTGTCTGGGTTTAAAATTACGTAGTTAGTTTTCTTTATATTAACTTAGAGCTTATTGCATTTTAGCCAAACATCAATATTTTGGAGTTCATCATTAAGTAAGGATTCTAAGCAATTTGGGTTTGAGTGAGAATAAAGGATACTGGTGTCATCAGCGAAAAGCAGAGGGTCTGTTAATTCAGAGGCATTAGGGAGCTCATTTATGTATAGAATGAACAATAGAGGGCCTAAACTCGAACCTTGAGGCACACCACACTTGATGGTTTGCACTAGAGAGCAAGCTTGATTGAATTGGACAAATTGCTGGCGGCAAGAAAAGTAGCTTTTAAACCACTGCAGAGCCGCGTCACGCATATAATAGTGCTCCAATTTGGCAAACAAGATTTGATGGTCGAGAGTGTCAAATACTTTGGAAAGATCTAGGAAAACACCCACCGTTGTTTCGTGTTGGTCGATTGCAGAAGCTATTTTATTTACCAAATGAATTAGTGCGTACGATGTTGAGTGATTTTTCCGAAATCCAAACTGACAGCGGTAAAGTATATCGTTTTTTTTTCAGCAAATTCTACTGAGCGATTGCATATGACTTTTTCGAAAAATTTGGAAAAATTAGACAACATAGAAATGTCTGTAGTTTACAAAAAAGTTTGGATCCTCTGCTTTGAAGATGGGAATAATTGTGGCGATTTTAAGTTTGTCCGGGAAAATGCCTTTTAGCAGAGATAGATTGATAATATCTGCCGATGGAGCAGAAATAAGGTGAAATGAATACTTAGTGACTTGCAATGGGATACTGTCATAGCCAGGAGCCTTCTCTGAAGCGAACATGCCACAAATGCTTTCCAGTTCACTAGCTGTGGTGGGCTTTAAGTTAATGGAAGGATGGTTATTATCACCAAGATAAGAACGAAAAGCAGGATTCACACTGGGTATAGATTTAGTTAGGTTGGAACCAATGTTTGTTTTTTTTTCATACCCTTTGTAAAGCCCGAAATGATTACCAAATCCTATTGGGCAGGGCAAACTCTATTAGGTCAAATGAAGAGGTGCTCCCTACCCCTCCCCCATCAAGCGTAAAGCTGTCGTTAGGGCAAACTCTATTAGGTTAAATGTAGAGGTGCTCCTTACCCCTCCCCCATCAAGTCTACAGCTGTTTAGTAATCTGAGGTTTACATCGCAAACTGTAGTTCTAAACATGTTTAATGAAGTGATTGTGTAATAGATATCTTGTGCAGATTAACATCAGTTTTAACGTTTAGAGTGTTAACTGTACTGTCTTCAGAAAACTAAATGTTGTTTTGCGTTACACATTTGTTATTGCGTTACCGATTGGCGCATGTTCTCTATAGAGTGTTCCGCAAAGTAGGAGATCTCGCTCGTGCTCATCTCATAAGAGCGAATCAAGCGTGAACCTTCAGCTTCTAAAATCTGATCCGAAATTTTTCTTTCCAGTCCAACTTGTTTTCAGTGAAAAAGTATCGCTAGGAGTTAAGAGTTCTATCAGAATAACACCATCTAGCTGACACGTTGATTGATTTTCGTCATTTGTTTGCCAGGTAATGTAATGACTTTCCGGGTAATGAAATCAAGTTTTAAGAATTTAATCACCTCTTAAAGTATTTGTGTGCAAGAGTTTGTTATTATGTCTTTGCTACTCGGCTCCAATAAAAATGTTGCCATGTGGATCAGGAACATTTTTCTTTTGGTTGGGCTTATTTCTTCCCAGAGGATCATGGGTAGGCCAATGCTTTCCTGTGTAACCGTCAAAATAGTAATAAAAGCTACGCGAGTGCTCACTCACATAGAACAGCGGTCCATACCCATTTTGGAATGTTGAAAATTTGGAAGGGACCACCTCGTGACTTGGATCAGTCACCTGTTTGATGATGGTACAGTTGACATCACCTTCCTGCCAATCAACCAAGCTGCCACTTCCCGGATGACACACCAGCCAGTTGTTTATGTTGCTCTTAATGAGGACCTGTCTGCCGAGTTGTTTCCAGAGTGAAAAGTTCATGGCGTTGTAGTCTGTTTCATTTAATGGAGGAGTGATGGAGATAGGAACATCTACTTCAGATCTCACCGGCCAATTTGGCCTCGGAATGATCGCATTCGATTTATTGTTAAAATGACTGTAATTAGTAAAGGAATAGCTCCATACTAGTGTCCAGCCTCCTCCATCAGTCTCCATATCACAGTAAGCCTTGAAAGCGTTGGCCTGAGATCCACCAAAAGGATCAATCCAATAGACACCAGAGTTTGAAGTAGGATTCTTCCTGAGGAGGGTCTGGCATGAGTGACCTACTACTGAATGCTGGGTTGAACCTGAGTGCGAAGGAATGGTTTGACCTATTGGATCACAAAGTTTTGACAGGTTTTTTTAAAGATTAAAACTGGTTTTGTAAAGATTTCTGTATTGAAGACCAGTTCTCTGTTCCCAATTCATCATTCTTATTCCCTCACCTGCTCATCGATCTGACCATTCAACGATAATTCAAGCAAGTATTACTCAGTTTTAAAATTTTTGATGTTTGCCAACTTTATTACGAAATCACAATTTTGATATCACGATCACAGTCTTTCAAAACCATGCAATGTCCAACTTCCGAGTTTTTGCGTCATGTTTTTCTGCGGGTTTACAGCTAAGAAACTGCTATCAATTGTTCATTTATCATTTGACCCCTATAAATGACTGGCATCTAATTTTCATTACAAACGAAGCTCTTGATCGATAAACAAATTATTTATCAGAACCTTAGGAAATGTATAGAGACCAGTATGCCTGTAGAATATGCATACTAACGATAGGCTGGATGGAGTTAAATATAACAGTTTAAATATGTCTCTTAGTTACCAATATCAACACTAATCTTCCGCTCTCACCTTGGGTTGAAGTGGTTATTCCTAGGAGGTCAACCTGCATTGGAGTCAAACAATATATATAAGTTAATACCCATACCTCGTGCATGCATGCGTGTGCGCATGCATACGAAGTTCTTGAAGGCTCATTGGGTAGTAATCGCGTGCTCTCAGTTGTTGGTGGCTTCAGCTTATAACTGAACAATTTATGTGCTTTGGATGATAAGCTTTATTTTGAAATGAACTTCTGGTAATTTGTCTTGTCGTCTCCATTTTTTAACTAAAGGGGGTAATTTTCGAAAGGAGCGGTAGTGTTAAGTCGGTGGGGTTTATAAGAAGATAATTTTATTTATCAACTGATAATGTAAATTGGCCAAAATTGAGTTCTGAAGCTGAAGGAGGGCCATGGCTCGAGACGTCAGCTCTAAAATCTCTTGAAGGCGGCCAATTAACATTATCAACTCAGCTGATTAAACCAAACTACTTTCTTTAACGCGTATTTCCATTGATTATGCTGCTCTTTAAGAATATTTATGCGTTTTAATACTTTCCATTTTTAATTGCTTCGGCGCGCTATGAATTAAACGCTCTGGTCTTTTTCTTAATTTTTTTTTTGACTGAAATTAAATTTTTTAGAGTTTTTGTCTCTTGAAACGATGGAAACAGTAATCAGTTTTGCTGTGAAAAGTCTTCCCTCTGATGGGAAAGATCGAGCAACGGTTTTCTGGGTCGTGACAATGCTAAAATGAACGCAAGTTGTCATCCGAAAACTATAACATGTGAAAAAATCAACGTTTTTACTTAATAAAGTAGAAACAATAACATCGCAAAAATTTATAAAAATTAGATATACAGTCCGAAAAACAAGGATTTTCCCTCAGGGAACAAGTAGCAAGTATATTGATTAAATAGTAACGTTTTGTCAGAATATTCGCGGAGGAGAGTCAAGTGGTAATTTTGTGATACGAGAAAAAACCTCAGGTTCGTCAATAAATAATTTGAACATGATAAAACGAGAATCTGTAGTGACCTGACTTAAAGATCGCGATCAACCCCTATAACGAAAAGGTTCACGTTATTGACAAGACAAGCCAACGTTTTATTCACATAAATAAATTTAATCAAATTGCAATAGTTATTTAATCTGACAGTGTTTTCAAGAGAATGTACCATCTTGGTATTGTTGATTTATTAAAATATCATCAGGGGTTGGGAATTCTCTGTTTCTTTACCAGCTTTTTTAGCAAGAAAAACTAATCAAGTAATATGAATTTGTTTCACTTGAATTTTCCTTTTGACTGTTTTGTATGCCCTTCCCTGGGTAAATGTGCTATAAGAAATATACGGATAACGGGAACAGGTGCTCATCAGTTCTCGGATGCAATGATTTTAAGAATTCAATCACCTCTGAAAGATATACGTGTGGTTTTTTTACTATGTCTCGCATAAAAATGTTACCATGTGGAAGGTTACCACTCTTCTTTTGGTTTGGCTATGTTCTTCCCAGAGGATCATGGGTAGACTAATGCTTCCCTGTGTAACCGTCAAAATAGTAATAAAAGCTATGCGAGCGCTCAGTCAAATAGGACAGTGGTACGATTTTTTTGGTGCAGTGAAAACTCGGAGAAGATCACCAAGTGACTAAGGACATATATATATATATATATTTATATAAAAGGATATAAACCTGATTCCGGTTCTTCAAAGGGCAGACATAGATATATATATATATATATATATATATATTTATATAAAAGGATATAAAACTGATTCCGGTTCTTCAAAGGGCAGACATAGATATCCACCAGATAAATCTCTATCCGGTGGATAGCGCAATTTTTTGTTTTTGTTGACATTTATGCGTTGAATAGTGTATATATGGAAAAGTGCTGTCAAAAAAGCACCAATAATAAATCGGTACCTTTTTAATTAACGAGCTGAAGATATATGACGATTTTTTTCTCTAACAAAAGAACGATCATAGTCACGAGTTTCCTTTTCCTTTTTCATGTGTTTCTGGTCTCTTAGTAAAACGTAACAACGACGAAATGATCGTCTACAGTTTCCGACAGTTTCATCTACCTTTTGAACAACAACAAGGCCCCGACGACCAGCCTTATGTTTACTGGCATACGCTTTTACAGACTTTTTTGACATTTCCATTGAACTGTATCAGACAATTATTAGACTCAAAACATTTCCTTTTCATGAACTTTGTCTGATCAATGATACTATACCAATAAGCGACCCTAGAGTCGTTCGAAACTATTCTAAGTAGCTGTATACATGTTCCGACTTTTCGTGTCGTGTTTTGACGGCGAACGAAACTTAGAAGACTGCTGACAACTTTTTAGTGCGAAAGAAAACCTAAAAATGGCAACGATAAGAAAGGAAGTGTCATGGAGGAGGTGGAAAAGGGTGACACTAAAACCGGGTAGAGATGGTGAACTAGGAAAATGTAAAAGATTCAAGTGTATTTCGGTGCATCAAGACTTATCAGTTAGATATGATAATTTACCTTTGTGCTCTAGTTGCCTATATTAATAAGAATTTGTGGCTTTCACCTTGGGGTGAGTCGGTTCTTTCTGGGAGTTCGACCTGTATTAGAGTTAAACTATGCATACCAGAATGATTAATAAATGTGCTCATATTTATCGGTGGCGTGCACCTCCAAGGGAACATTTTATGTGCCTCTGGATACAAAACTTGATGTTAAAACAAACTTCTGTTTGTTAATTTTTGCCGCTAAGAACAAAGACCAATGCAAATCGGTACTCGACTTGAAAAAACATCTGTCAAGAGAATTTCACCACAAATTCTTTTCTTTAGTAAACGTGTGAAACATATAAATTGCCTTCTTGTTGAGAAAATTGTAAAACAATCCAGAAAGGGAATTTTAATTCGCCCTTTTCTTTTAATGGAAAAGCACCGCGCAACTTGTCATCAGTGGCAAATACCTTTGTTAAATTTATAGAACCATCTCGCTGGTAAAGATGCCCAGCTGCTGAACCTGTTTGCATTTCGCCGCGAAGAAGGTGACAAAGTCTTTGGTTTTCTAAAAAGTTTGCTCGTCTGCAAGAAGTTTCCTGCCCACTCAAAACAGAGCAGGAAAGCAAAGAGTCAGCTTTTCCAGACCAAACAAGACTTTCCTCACTGAAACCAAAAAAGTTGTTTTCTTTGATTTGGAAGTAAACGCCATGTTCGGATCCTTCAATTGTCGTCAAGACGAAAGCAATTCCATACACGAATTGAAATAACATCTGTCAAGAGAATCTTACGAAAAATATTTTTATTTAGTAAACGTATGAAACATACAAATTGCCTACTTGTTGAGAAAAGGGTAAAAAATTCAGGAAGGTAAGGAATATTTACTTACGCTTTTCGTTTATGAAAAACACCGCACGACTGTCAGAAACCTTTCTGAATAGATCTGCATCGTTAGTATTAATTGTAAATGTGCTGATTCTGTAATCTTCGTCTGAAAGTGTATTTTTCTGTTTGAGTAGTGCAATATAGCTTTGACATTTTGTTTTCTAACAATACATTTTCAATTACTCCACAACTCTATTATGACATTTAAATGAAAATCGCAAGTCCTGCAGGTTTTTAATGCAATCGTCATAACGTCTAGACAAACAGAAAGAGGAATCACTGAAAAGGCTACAATGTGCTATTTCATCTAAAAAAGAGGAAAACTATTTAATCTAGATTAAAAGTTCTATTCTATTAGATATCTGGCATGGAATAACTGGTTTTGTGAGTGCAAACTGTAAGAATGAAAAACTTAATTTCTGTTCGGCTAAAACAGAGTCGCCATCAGACCTCGTAAAAATTTAAGACAGATGGAACAGCCTCGTCCCAGAGATAGACATTTTGAAGATTTAAGTCAAATTTACCGAGTATATTCGCATAAAAACTGCTTTTAAAACTCGAAATTTCGTTTACTATATTAAAATATATTCAAATATCATCGGCTATTCAGTAAGCAGTCCTTTCAATCTGATGTTTCCTTTAAATTTGCATGTTGCATTTATTAAATTTAGTAATATATATGTAATGACTTTTTCAAGCTCGAACTAAAATGTCTCTCACGCATCTTTTTAACCTTTGATTCCTTAAATCCGCTTAGTGTGCCGGTGAGAAGATGAGTAATGTTTACTTACCTTTTTGTTCTATGTTCTCGCGATTTTGTCAGTAGGCAGAAAACAAGTCAGTTTAGACTCGTGATACAGCAACTCGTTCTAGCTGCTTAAGACGCTGGATGAGGAACCTACATACCGTTTGGTTCATACCTTTTGTGAGGCCCAAAATGATTACCAAATCCTGTTGGGCAAGGAAAACTCTATTGGGTCAAATGTAGAGGTGCTCCCAACCCCTCCCCCATCAAGCCTAAAGCTGTTGAGTCAAACTCTCTTAGGTCAAATGTAGAGGTGCTCCCTACCCCTCCCCCATCAAGCCTAAAGCTGTCGAGTCAAACTCTCTTAGGTCAAATGTAGAGGTGCTCCCTACCCCTCCCCTATCAAGCCTACAGTTGTTGAGTAGTCTAAGGTTTACATTGCAAACTGTAGTTCTAAACATGTTTAATGGAGTGATTGTGTAATAGATATTCTGTGCAGATTAACATCAATTTTAACGTTTAGAGTGTTAACTGTACAGTCTTTCAGGAAAATACATGTTGTTTTTGCGTTACACATTTTTTTTATTGCGTTACCAATCAACGGGTGCTCTCTATAGAGTGTTCCGCAAAGTAGGAGATCTCGCTCGTGCTCATCTCATAAGAGCCAATCAAGCGTGAACCTTCAGCTTCCAAAATCTGATCCGAAATTCTTCTTTTCAGTAGCAATGCTTTTTCACTAAAAACAAGTTGGAGGAGTTAAGAGTTCCATCAGAATAACACCATCTAGCTGATACGCTGATTAATATTCGTCATTTCTTTGCCAGGTAATGTAATGATTTTCCGGGTAATGCAATCAAGTTTTAATCACCTTTTGAAGTATTTGTGTGTAAGAGTTTTTTATTATGTCTTCGCTACTCGGCTCGAATAAAAATGTTGCCATGTGGATCAGGAACATTTTTCTTTTGGTTGGGACTATTTGTTCCCAGAGGATCATGGGTCGGCCAATGCTTTCCTGTGTAACCGTCAAAATAGTAATAAAAGTTACTCAAATAGAACAGCGGTCCATACCCATTTTGGAATGTTGAAAATTTGGAAGGGACCACCTCGTGACTTGGATCAGTCACCTGTTTGATGATAGTACAGTTGACATCACCTTCCTGCCAATCAACCAAGCTACCACTTCCCGGATGACACACCAGCCAGTTGTTTATGTTGCTCTTAATGAGCACCTGTCTGCCGAGTTGTTTCCAGAGTGAAAAGTTCATGGCGTTGTAGTCTGTTTCATTTAATGGAGGAGTCGTAGAGATAGGAACATCTACTTCAGATCTCACCGGCCAATTTGGCCTCGGAGTGATCGCATTCGATTCATCATTAAAATGACTGTAATTAGTAAAGGAATAGCTCCATACTAGTGTCCAGCCTCCTCCATCAATCTCCATATCACAGTAAGCCTTGAAAGCGTTGGCCTGAGATCCACCAAAAGGATCAATCCAATAGACACCAGAGTTTGAAGTAGGATTCTTCCTGAGGAGGGTCTGGCACGAGTGACCCACTACTGAATGCTGGGTTGAACCAGAGTGCGAAGGGATGGTTTGATCTATAGGGTTACAAGGTTTTGAAAAAAATGGAGAACACGTTTTTTAAATGATTAAAACTGGGTTTCTGTATTGAAGACCAGTTCTCTGTTTCCAACTTATCATCTACTCCTTATTCCCTAAGTTTTAAATTTAAATTTAAATTTTTTAGAGTTTTTGTCTCTTGAAACGATGGAAACAGTAATCAGTTTTGCTGTGAAAAGTCTTCCCTCTGATGGGAAAAATCGGCCAACGGTTTTCTGGGTCGTGATGATGCTAAAATGATCGCAAGTTGTCATCCGAAAACTATAACATGTAAAAAAAATTAATGTGAAATACCTTTTTTAAATAGAAAGAGCCATCTCGCTGTAAAAGCCGCCCAGTTGCTGAACTTGTTCGCATTTCGTCGCGAAGAAGATAACAAAGTTCAGCTTTTTCCAGAAAGTTTGCACCGCTGCAAGGAGCTTGCCTCATACACAAAACAGAGCAGGAAAGCAAAGAACCCGTTCCAGACCACAAAAGGCTTTCTTCTCCATAGCTGAAAATTTTATTTTCTTCGATTTGAAAGAAAACACTATTTTCGGCTCCGTCGGTTGTCTTTGCCGCTAAGAACAAGACGAATGCAAATCGGTACTGGACTTGAAGTAACATCTGTTAAGAGAATCTTGAGACAAAATTTATAGTTAGTAAACGTATGAAACATATTAATTACCTGCCTATAGACAGAATAGTCGAACAAGACAGAAAGATTAGAAAGAAAGAGAAATTTAAACCCACCCTTTTCCGTTGATGAAAAAACACCTCCCGACACACAGAAACCTTTGTGAACAGATCTGTATTGTTAATATAAATTGTCAATTTAATGATTCTGTGATCTTCGCTTGACAGTCTATTTTTCAATTTGCATATAGTAATACAGCTTTTACATTTTTTTCTTAACAACACGTTTCCGATTACTCCACAACTCTATTTTGACATTTTAAATGACATGCACAAGTCCTGCAGGTTTATAATGCAACTATCATGACTTGACTTCTAGGTAAACAGAATATGGAAATAAGTGATGGGCTCCTGCGTAAATGGAATAATTTTAGCACTTGAAGTCGATAAAAATTATATTTTAGAGGCCCAGTGAATTCGTGAGGAGTTGAGCACTCTCTGTTTCTTTACCAGCTGTTTTAGCAAGAAAAACTAATCAAACAATATGAATTTTTCTTATAAGTGTTTTGTATACCCTTCCCTAAGCTAATATGCTATAAGAAAAATACGGATAACGGGAACAGGTGCTCATCAGAGAACAACTAACTTTCATAAACTAACAAATGAAATGCTCCCATAAGGCTTAGCGACACCATTCAAACGGTTGAGTCTGTTTTGTCCACATGGTTTATGGACAGGCCAGTTACGCCCCGTAGAACCATTAAAATAATAGTACAGGTAAACGGTTTAAAAAATCGATCCAGCTTACTATTCGTTCAAAACGTGAAGATGCCGGTGTATCTTTGTACCTGTCAGTCACGTGTTTTATGATCTGACGGCTGATGTCACCTTCCCTTTCAATCAACCAAGCTGTCAGTTCTCGGATGACACACCAGTAATGCAATGATTTTAAAAATTCAATCACCTCTAAAAGATATACGTGTGTAGGAGTTTTTTACTATGTCTTTGCTACTCGGCTCTAATAAAAATGTTACCATGTGGATCAACAACATTTTTCTTTTGGTTGGACCCATTTTTCCACAGAGGATCATGGGTAGGCCAACGCTTTCCTGTGTAACCGTCAAAATAGTAATAAAAGCTGGGCAAGTGCTCACTCACATAGAATAGCGGTCCATACCGATTTTGTTGGTCAGTTGAAAACTTAGAGGGACCACCCCTTGAATTGGGTCAGTCACTTGTTTGATGACATCACCTTCCTGCCAATCAACCAAACTGCCATTTCCCGGATGACAAACCAGCCAGTTCTTTATGTTGCTCTTGATGAGAACTTGTCTGCCGAGTTGTTTCCGTAGTGAGAAGTTCATGGCGTTGTAGTCTGTTTCATTTAATGGAGGAGTTGTGGCGATGGGAACATCCACTTCAGGTCTCACCGGCCAATTTGGCCTCGGAGTGATCGCATTCGATTTATCGTCAAAATGACTGTAATTAGTAAAGGAATAACTCCATACTAGTGTCCAGCCTCCTCCATCATAAAAATTAGTCTAATTAGTGATATAGGGAAGGAATAACTCCTTACTGTTGAAGTTCAACCTCCCCTATCAGTGTCCATGTCACAGAGAACTTTGAGGACCAATCCAATAAGCACCCGACGTTGTAGTGGGACATTAGTTGAGGAGAGTCTCGCTCGCGGTTACTACTAAATGCTGGTTTGAGCCAAGGGGTGCTATTATGTTGGAGTGGGGTCAACTAATTTTCCTTGCGTACATTTTTCCTTGGAGTACACTAAAAGGTGTGGGACAATCAGTTCTTCCGAACAGTTTTGCTTCTATTCGAAGAATTGGTCTTAATTACGGAGCCCTTTTGAGTACAAGGAAGACATGGTGGACACAGAATATGTTTACATACCTCGTGGGCCAGATATTCCTGGAGAGACGACCTGTGAAGTAAACCAAGACGAAGTTTAATTTTTGTCATATTTTTTACTCTGGGTTTTTTTATCTAATAAGTTTCTAAACTCTTAGCTTGTGGAATTTTATCACGGGTCATTTAAATTAGTTTTTTATCTAGACAACCTGAACGGGTAGAAACAGATAAAAGCGACAGGTGCAATTTTCTTTTCTAAAATTTAAAAGTAAGTAAATGAGAATGAGAAACGAACATTTACGAAACGGATTCGATAGAACATGGCGACAAATGTCTTTTATTGATTAGGTTTTCCGGCTATAAAACATTTCCGACATTAAAACATAAAATTTCCAGTCGAGCTTTTGGAAAAAGATTATGAAAACCAAATTGAAACATAAACATGTGAAAGAAAACAATAAAATGAAAAACAACAACCGCATAGTGTGATCGCACTCAATAATAAAGAAATGGTAACACAAAATGGTAACGGCAAAATATACAAAACTCTATGAAACACCTTTTTTTACATAGAAGGAACCATCTCATTTTACAAATCTCTCCAACTTTCTTGCTTGTTTTCCTTCGCCAAAAAGCAAGCAAGCCTTTGTTCGCCAGGGCGTTTTCTCCTTTGCAAGCAGCTGCTCTGCGTCAAATTTGAGCACAGGTCAATGTAGAGTCAACCTTTTCACCTCGAAGACCATTTTCATTCTATGCGCAAGAACATGCCCTGATCTTCTTTGGCGGATATCTTTGGTGTTACCGAAAAAGCCCTTATGAGAGCAAATATGTCCCAAGCAAAGATCTGCAAGAAAGGAAATTAAAATAATATGATGACATAACGGAGAACAACCAAAGGAAGAGAACTCTGTTGGATTATTGCTTAATATATTGCAACAATTTGAAGAGACGTCACTTACAAGTTTTAAAGCCATCACCGATGAGAAAAGTTACATTGGGAGCTGTAACATATTGCGTGACATGCCCAAATTTGTCAAACCCGTATTCAGAGATTCCCGGATGTTGGAAAAGGTTGTTCTTCCAGCCATTAAAGATGGCTTGTCGTTTACCACAAGGTCTCTCCCTTTTCGTCTGTTGAGTGCTCTTAGGCATATTGATACAGGAGCACATCTTTACTCCTCATGATTTTAACGAGTTTTGTTTCTCAAACAAAAGCAAACGTAATGCATTCGAGTACAATCTAAAAGGATTTTATGCTCTGTTTTATTTGTTAATACTTATCATTCATTCGGGGATCGGAGAAGGTATGGGTGTGCGAGTTTTTTTGGAAATGAGACTGAGTGTTCAGAAGTTCAGAATGCGTGATTCAAAACCTTGAAGTAAAGATCAGCTTTAATTTGCCTTTTTTAAGGAATGAGTTAGAGAAAACAATCATAAAAGGCAAAAACACCTGTAATAACAAGAATTTATTTGGTCAGGTGGCTGTACTCAATTGCCAAAAAAACTCAAAGTGGTTTTGGAAAGCTCCTGAAATATATCAATTACGGTTTATAAATGCAGAATAAGTAAAAGCAAACACTATGGTCTTAACATGAAATACAAGTTGTTTTTATTAGCATTTCGAAGGTAGTTAGCCTAGAAGGTAAACTAAGTTTCAACCTATAGTAGAAAAGAAATTGAAGTGTCGTGTAAGGTATGCACCCTTTAGAACCAAGCTGTATACCCTTTTTGAAACTTTGTTACTGGGAAAATATGTTTTTACTTTTGTAAGTGTTTTGTGAGTTTTGAAGTAATGCTCGTTACTAAACCCGTTATTTTGCGCCTTAAATATATAAAAAGCTGTGACGTCAATTATTTAATGTGGTGATTGATCCAGGCTTCTTTAAGTGAACCTTATTTATTCATTTCATTCTAAAAATTGCTCTAGCTGATTGCAACTAACTAATTTAGTGGCTGGCACGAGTTTTGTAAGCAATATCGGTAAAGGGAGTTATTATTAAAAACATCAAGAACTTAAATTTTGTTGTACAAAAACAAAGAAGAAAAAGGCATACAAAAACAAATTTTAAAAAAATTACGAAGTCTCTGTAATAGTGACTAGCACCTCATTAAGTCAGAGTTTTGTGAAGTGATTTGAATTCTCTAAAACTCCATTGGAAAGCAAAATTCTGAGGGATAATTCCCCGACTTCACATGATGAGTATAACTGTTGCTTTGCTTGTTCTTATCTTGCAAGAGTGAATCAAGCTTCAGCCTCCAAAATCTGGTCCTAAATTCTCCCTTCTGGTGGGGTTTTTCTCAGTAAATATGATAGAGGAATTTAGAGTTCTATCAGTATAAGACCCTCTAGGTTCTCCAGATGATTCTCGCCACACTTTTTCAAGGTAATGTAATGATTTTGTGCAGATAAGTTAACTAGCTCTGGAGGATACGTGTGTAAAGGTTTGTTATTAACTGTCTGCTACTCGGCTCGTATAAAAATGTTACCGTTTGGATCAAGAACGTTTTTCTTTTGGTTGAGCCTATTTCTTCCACAAGGATCATGGGTAAGCCAATTTTTGCCTGTGTAACTATTGAAATAATAAAAGGCGCCGTTCCAGCGCCCACTCGAATAGAACATTGGTCCATAGTTGGTGCTTGGTAAAACTTGGAAGGCGCCGAAGATGATTTATTAGGGTCTGCCACGTAATGCACGTATTTGGTGATCCTACAGTTGACGTTACCTTTCTGCAAATCAACCAAGCGGCCAGTTACCAGATGACACACCAGCCAGTTGTTTATGCTGCTCTTGATGAGGATCTGTCTGCCGAGTTGTTTCCAGAGTCTAAAGATTTGTCTGTTTCATTTAACGGAGGAGTTGTGGAGATACGAAAATTCACCTTATTCGTAACCGGCCAATTTGGTATTAGACTGATCGCATTTGAATCATCTCTAAAATGACTGTAGTTAGTAAAGGAATAGCTCCATACTAGTGTCCAACCCCCGCCATTAGTATCCATGTCACAGTAAGCCTTAAAAGCGTTGACCTGGGATCCACCATCAGGATCAATCCAATAAACACTCGAGGACGTCCTTGGAAATTGTTTGAGGAGAGTATGGCGTGAGGTTACTGTTAGGTAAGTGCTGGTTAGAACCATGGGGTGGAGAAGTGTTTTACTTTACCATCATATAGTTTAAAATTAGAAAAACAATTTCATTATTGAAAGTGAGTCT
The DNA here is from genome assembly GCF_036669915.1 of Pocillopora verrucosa. Taxonomy (NCBI): domain Eukaryota; kingdom Metazoa; phylum Cnidaria; class Anthozoa; order Scleractinia; family Pocilloporidae; genus Pocillopora; species Pocillopora verrucosa. The sequence goes on along the minus strand of NC_089322.1, from coordinate 4,746,963 downwards.
AGCAAAGTATCCTCTATGTGTGCTTTAGCCCTGTAACGGAAGTTAGAGCTGGCGACCTAAATTTAGTTATGAGCATCAAACAAGGAACCAATATTAGAACGCAAATTAGTGTAAACGACCGATCGAGTCTCGTGCGTAGATTTGGTGAGCTGAATCAAAAAGTTTGTGGAGTTATTGTTTCATGAATTGGTCGTAGCAGTTATCTTTATCGCTATTAAAAAATCTCCTTCGCACTGTAGCTAAGAAAGAGAATTAGGGCCATTCCGCACTGGGAAAAAGTTGTTTAATTTGACAAATTTTCTATCATCATAAACATTTTACAAGTGCGGATTGGAGGTGAAATCCTTTGGCTGGTCCTAGAAATACATCGGGCGCTTGACGGCCTTAAAAGTTTTAAAGCGGATGCAACAAATGAAACAAAAATTTGTCCTTTTATTTTAACGGGACAATTCTAGTTTTGTCTGTTAGTGCGGGAAGGGCCTTATACTTGTTCGTGATGAAGTGTACATTATCAGAAGGTGTCACCAAATAACATGGCATGTCATCAATGCCAAATACCTTTGTTAGGTAGAAAGAGCCATCTCGCTGTAAAAGCCACCCAGTTCCTGAACTTGTTTGCATTTCGCTGCGAAGAAGGTAAAAAGTTATGGGTTTTCCGGAAAGTTTGCACTTCTGCACGAAGCTTGTCTCGCACACAAAGCCGAACAGGAAAGCAAATAATCAGTTTTTCCAGACCAAAAGAGGCTTTTTTCGCTGTAGCTGAAAAAAGTGTTTTCTTTGATTTGAAAGAAAACGCCATTATCGGATCCTTCAGTTGTCTTGTCAAGACGAATGCAAATAGATACTCGACTTGCCGAGAGAGAGAATCTTAAGACAAACTTATAAAGAGTAAATGTATGGAACATATAAATTACCTGTCTATAGACAAAATAGTAAGACAAGACAGAAAGGGAGAGAAATTTTAACCCACCCTTTTATTTCAATAGAAAACACCGCGCGACACACTCAAACATTTGTGAATAAGTTTGCACCGGTAGTACCAATTGTAAATTTATTGACTTCCTGATCTTCATCTGAAATTCCATTTTTCTATTCTAGTATAATAATACAGCTTGGACATTTTGTTTTCTCAGCAATACTTTTCTAATACTTTATTTTAATGAAAAACACAAGTCCTGCAGGTTTATAATGCAATTATCACGGAAATACCGGAAAGGCTGCAATAAGCTCTTTTATGTAACAGTTCAGTGAAGAAAACAAAAATTGGAAATGCAAAGGTAAAGATAAAAAAAATTGGTGGGAGATAAAATTAAAACTGAATATGAAGACACATCTTTATAGTTTGAAGCACCTGGTAAAGAAAAAGTACTTTTTTGAGTGCAAATGGAAAGGAAAGGCTTGTATTTGTAGGGATAAGTTAATATGTTATTTGTGAACCAGCCCTTTAAAACTGATATTCTACGTTTTATGTTTTATTTTTTTTTATACGTATAGTAATATATGTTTGGTAATGTTTTAAAGTTCGAACAATCATTTTTCACTTGGTTGGGCTCAACTCTCGATGTCACCCTTTGCATTAACATCAGCTTTCTATTTTAACATTACATGCACCACAGATATTTTTTGCTACCCTTATGCAGCTAACAAGACTGTCATACAATAAATAATAGCAATGTATAGGTTAGTTTACCTTAATAACTATATCGCATTTAAAATACTAAAGAGAAGGAATTTCCACTTCTGTTTAAATTCCTTCGTATCATTTAATCTGGAAGCAATGTAGTTTTAACTTTCGACTTGTTCTTACACTAACGAGACACAGTCCTTAAAATCGAGTTTGATATTAGTTTAGTAACCATTTTTGATATGTATGGGGCTTCGCTGCGCGCTGCGAGCTCCGCCACAAGATGGCTAAGAGATAAAGGGTGCGAACAAGGACTAGCATTAACAAACAATATACTAAGTTCAGAAGAACTAAAATCGTGTTCAAGGTAATTCGAGCCCTTTACAGTTTCTCCTCAAGTGTCAGGTTATGGGGAATCGTCGGTAAACAAACAAAGCAATCCTGGGTTACTTTCGGCACCCGTTGAAAATTTCTCTAAAAAGAGAAGCCAGTTAGATAATCAGTTGATTTTACATGATGAACGTAGCCAACACTTCCATTGTGCTCGTCTAGCCCTAAAATATGTTCAAAACATCAGCTTCAAGATTAGGTGTAAGATTCTTCCTTTTCACAGCTATAAGCATATCAGGATTTGGTGCAACATAAAATAAGATAGCTGATCATTTCATCGATTCTTATCACTTGGGTAATGTATTCATATTTACAAAGAAAGTAATCGACCCTTGAACGTTCTGTGTGTGAGAATTAATTTGTTACAGTCTGCCTTGGCCATAAGCCTCGAATAAAAATATTACCATGTGGAGTTACAACATTTCTCATTTGGTTGGGCGAATTTGTTCCGGAACGATCATGGGTAGGAAAATGGTTCATGGTAGAGCTATCAAAATAGTAGTACACGGTGTTCCACGGCCCACTCAAGGAGAACATTGGCCCATAGCTTTGGGGCAACTTGTTTGGAAAAAAAAGGGAAGGAACCAACGTGTTACTCGGATCATCCGGCACCTGTTTAATTATCGTACAGTTGACGCCACCTTCCTGCCAATCAACCAAGCTGCCACTTCCCGGATCACACACCAGCCAATTGTTTATGTTGCTTTTGATGAGGACCTGTCTGCCGAGTTGCCTCCAGAGTGAAAAGTTCATGGCGTTGTAGTCTGTTTCATTTAATGGAGGAGTTGTGGAGATAGGAACATCCGCTTCAGATCTCACCGTCCAATTTGGCCTCGGAGTGATTGCATTTGATTTACGCCTAAAATGACTGTAGTTAGTGAAGGAATAACTCCATACAAGAGTCCAACCTCCTCCATCAGTCTCCATGTCACAGTAAGCCTTGAAAAGATTGGCCTGAGATCCACCACTCGGATTAATCCAATAAACACCCGAAGGGGAAGTGGGATATTTCCTGAGGAGGGTCTGGCACGAGTTTCCTATTGAATGCCGGGTTGAACCAGAGTGCAAAGGAGTGGTTTGACCTGGTCCAAGAAATTTAGAGAGAGGATGACAAGATGTTTAATGATTAAAACTAGGTTTCATAAATATTTCCTAATGGTGCCGCGTCGGTGGGAGCGTATAAAAGGGTAATTTGGTAATATCAACTAAATTGATAACGTAAATTGGCCACTGTATAGAGTTTCAAAGCTGACGTTGCGAACTGGCTTTGAAACTCTTTACGGTGGCCAATTTACGGTATTAACTCAGTTGATAATGCTAAATGATAGTTTACATCAGTGTTATAGTTACCAATTCAAACAATTTGCGTCTCAGTCTTACCTTGGGATGAGCCGGATTTTTTTGGTAGGTCAACCTGTATTGGCGTTAGACAAAACATCTCAATTAACATCCATACTTCATGCCATGTGCATCATCTTGGAATTCCTAAAGGCCTATTGGCACACAGTGTATCTTTTGGCTTCCACTTTTAACCGAACGTTTTATGGGTGTTTGAATAGAGAAACTGATATTGAATGAATTTCCTTTGATCATGCATGCTTTCTGAGGAAACTGTGGTGCTGCGCGTGTGGGGGGTATCACAAGATATTTTGGTGTTATCAACTGAGTCGTTAATGTAAACCTGTCACCGTAAAGAGTTTCTAAAGCTGACTTAGGGTTAACGCTTGAAACGAATACTCATCTCAATTTATTTACGTCGATCTTTAAAGATATTTCTCTTTCTTGGGACTTACAGAGCAATGTAAATAAAACGCCAAAGTCCTGTTACGTTCATAGTTTTTCCTAAACGAAAATTACATTTTGCGTAATGTTTTTCTCGTGAAAGGATGGTGAAAGTAATCATGATCGCTGTTAAGAAACCTCCCCTTTGGTGGGAAGGAAGGAGGGTTGAACTTGTTCGTGGTAGGGCTAAAATTATCGTGTTTTGAGTTATCATCTTAAAACTGCAACATATCATCAATGGCAAATACCTTTGTTAAATATATAGAACCATCTCGCTGGTAAAGATGCCCAGCTGCTGAACTTGTTTGTATTTCGCCGCGAAGAAGTCTTTGGTTTTCTAGAAAGTTTGCTCTTCTGCAAGAAGTTTCCCGCCCACACAAAGCAGAACAGGAAAGCAAAGAGTCAGTTTTGCCAGACCAAACGAGACTTTCCTCACTGAAACCGAAAAAGCTGTTTTCTTTGATTTGGAAGAAAACGCCATGTTCGGATCCCTCAGTTGTCGTCTTTGCCAAGAACAAGACGAAAGTAAATCGGTACACGACTTGAAATAACATCTGTCAAGAGAATCTTACGACAAATTCTTTTTAGTTAGTAAACGTATGAAAATAAAAATTGCCTACTTGTTGAGAAAATGGTACAAAAATCAGAAAGGCAGAAAATATTTACTTACGCTTTTCGTTTATGAAAAACACCGCGCGACAGTCAGAAACCTTTCTGAATAGATCTGCATCGTTAGTGTTAATTGTAAATTTGCTGATTCTGTGATCTTCGTCTGAAAGTGTATTTTTCTGTTTGAGTGGCGCAATATAGCTTTGACATTTTGTTTTCTAACAATACATTTTCAATTACTCCACAACTCTATTATGACATTTAAATGAAAATCGCAAGTCCTGCAGGTTTTTAATGCAATCATCATAACGTCTAGACAGACAGAATGTGGAAACACCGGAAAGACCATAATGTGCTATTTCGTCTAAAAAAGAGAAAACGATTAAATCCAGAGTAAAAATTTTATCCTTTTAGATATCTGGCATTGATTGATAATTGATTTTTTAAGTGCAAACTGTAAGAATGAAAAGCTTAATTTCTGTCCGGCTAAAATCACCATCAGATCTCGTAAACATTTAAGACGGATGGAACAGCCTCATCTCAGAGGTAGACATTTTGAATTTTAAGTCAAATTCAGCCGAATATATTCGCAGAAATAATGTTTTTAATGTTCGAAGTTTCGTTTACTATGTTAAAATATATTGAAATATCATCAGCTATTCATTAAGTAATCCTTTCAATCTAATGCTATACTTTAAATTTATTCGTTGCATTTATTAAATTTAGTAATATGTGTTTAATGACTTTTTCAAGCTCGAACTAAAATGTCTCTCACGCATTTTTTGCACCTTTGATACCTTAAATATGTTTTTAGGCCGGGGTCAGATAAGTAATGTTCACTTACCTTTGGTGTTCTATGTTCTTTCGATAGTGTCATTAAGCCTTTTGGTACAGAAAACAAATCAGTTTAGACTCGTGATACAGCAACTCATCCAGGCTGCTTAATACGCTGGATGAAGAACCTACATACTCTTTGATTCATCATCATCATCAACATCATCTTTCATTTGCCTTATTTACACAATACAAAAAACTTATTTACAGCAGTTATAACTGGAAGGCGAGGAGACCCAGGAAGCCACCGGGCTTATGGGAGAGCCACCTCACTTACATTAATAAATCAAGGAAATAAAAAAGTGCTGCGAATGTGCGGCTAGGCCAATTCAGTGATTATTTAAGTAAAAACTCTTGCATTTTCGTCTTAAAACTAAGAAGGTTTGTCGAACGAGTGACTGAAACAGGAAGAGAGTTCCAAATGTTAGGACCTTGGTAGAGAATTATAAATTGCTTGAGATTTGTACGGCACAAATGCGTTCGACAATTACTGGCTGTTCTGGTACCATAGTTGTGAATTTGACTATTCGTTACAAAAAGATTGAGGAAGCAATGGAGGCAATAAGTTATTTCTATGATAAAACATGAATTTGGCGATTTCAAGCGTATTGACTTGGAAATATATGAAATTCGTAGTTTGGAGAATAAAGGAGCGGAATGGGTTCGATAGTCTGAGTTGGTGATAGCCCGCACAGCTCGCTTTTGCAAGTAATAAATTCTGTTTAAGTTAGATACGTATGTGGACGACCAGTCGCAGTTACAATAGACGATATAAGGATAAATTAAGGTGTAGTACAAAGTGAGTTTGGTTGTAGAGGATAGGAAAAATAATACCTATTGATTTAGCGATTTGTTTACATACATAGCTGATATGGTGTTTTCAGGTGGGATGATTATCAATATAGACCCCAAAGAATTTAGTTATGTTAGATTGTTGTAGGGGTTTACTTCCAAAGGAGAGAGAAATGCTGGAGTTAAATGTCTTCTGTCTGGGTTTAAAATTACGTAGTTAGTTTTCTTTAGATTAACTGAGAGCTTATTGCATTTTAGCCAAACATCAATATTTTGGAGTTCATCATTAAGTAAGGATTCTAAGCAATTTGGGTTTGAGTGAGAATAAAGGATACTGGTGTCATCAGCGAAAAGCAGAGGGTCTGTTAATTCAGAGGCATTAGGGAGGTCATTTATGTATAGAATGAACAATAGAGGGCCTAAACTCGAACCTTGAGGCACACCACACTTGATGGTTTGCACTGGAGAGCAAGCTTGATTGAATTGGACAAATTGCTGGCGGCAAGAAAAGTAGCTTTTAAACCACTGTAGAGCCGCGTCACGCATATAATTGTGCTCCAATTTGGCAAACAAGATTTGATGGTCGAGAGTGTTAAATACTTTGGAATGATCTAGGAAAAACCCACCGTTGTTTCGTGTTGGTCGATTGCAGAAGCTATTTTATTTACCAAATGAATTAGTGCGTACAATGTTGAGTGATTTTTCCGAAATCCAAACTGACAGCGGTAAAGTATATCTTTTTTTTTTTTCAGCAAATTCTACTGAGCGATTGCATATGACTTTTTCGAAAAATTTGGAAAAATTAGACAACATAGAAATATGTCTGTAGTTTACAAAAAAGTTTGGATCCTCTGCTTTGAAGATGGGAATAATTGTGGCGATTTTAAGTTTGTCCGGGAAAATGCCTTTTAGCAGAGATAGATTGATAATATCTGCCGATGGAGCAGAAATAAGGTGAAATGAATACTTAGTGACATGCATTGGGATACTGTCATAGCCAGGAGCCTTCTCTGAAGCGAACATGCCACAAATGCTTTCCAGTTCACTAGCTGTGGTGAGCTTTAAGTTAATGGAAGGATGGTTATTATCACCAAGATAAGAACGAAAAGAAGGATTCACACTGGGTATAGATTTAGTTAGGTTGGTACCAATGTTTGTTTTTTTTCATACCCTTTGTAAAGCCCGAAATGATTACCAAATCCTATTAGGCAGGGCAAACTCTATTAGGTCAAATGAAGAGGTGCTCCCTACCCCTCCCCCATCAAGCCTAAAGCTGTCGTTAGGGCAAACTCTATTAGGTCAAATGTAGAGGTGCTCCTTACCCCTCCCCCATCAAGTCTACAGCTGTTTAGTAATCTGAGGTTTACATCGCAAACTGTAGTTCTAAACATGTTTAATGAAGTGATTGTGTAATCGATATCCTGTGCAGATTAACATCAGTTTTAACGTTTAGAGTGTTAACTGTACTGTCTTTCAGAAAACTAAATGTTGTTTTGCGTTACACATTTTTTATTGCGTTACCAATTGGCGCATGTTCTCTATAGAGTGTTCCGCAAAGTAGGAGATCTCGCTCGTGCTCATCTCATAAGAGCGAATCAAGCGTGAACCTTCAGCTTCTAAAATCTGATCCGAAATTCTTCTTTCCAGTCCAACTTGTTTTCAGTGAAAAAGTAACGCTAGGAGTTAAGAGTTCTATCAGAATAACACCATCTAGCTGATACGTTGATTGATTTTCGTCATTTGTTTGCCAGGTAATGTAATGATTTTCCGGGTAATGCAATCAAGGTTTAAGAATTTAATGACCTCTTGAAGTATTTGTGTGCAAGACTTTGTTATTATGTCTTTGCTACTCGGCTCGAATAAAAATGTTGCCATGTGGATCAGGAACATTTTTCTTTTGGTTGGGCTTATTTGTTCCCAGAGGATCATGGGTAGGCCAATGGTTTCCTGTGTAACCGTCAAAATAGTAATAAAAGCCACGCGAGCGCTCACTCACATAGAACAGCGGTCCATACCGATTTTGTTGGTCCGGTGAAAACTTAGAGGGGACCACCTCGTGACTTGGGTCCGTCACGTGTTTGATGATCGTACAGTTGACATCACCTTCCTGCCAATCAACCAAGCTGCCACTTCCCGGATGACACACCAGCCAGTTGTTTATGTTGCTCTTAATGAGGATCTGTCTGCCGAGTTGTTTCCAGAGTGAAAAGTTCATGGCGTTGTAGTCTGTTTCATTTAATGGAGGAGTGATGGAGATAGGAACATCTACTTCAGATCTCACCGACCAGTTTGGCCTCGGAGTGATCGCATTCGATGTATTGTTAAAATGACTGTAATTAGTAAAGGAATAGCTCCATACTAGTGTCCAGCCTCCTCCATCAGTCTCCATATCACAGTAAGCCTTGAAAGCGTTGGCCTGAGATCCACCAAAAGGATCAATCCCATAGACACCAGAGTTTGAAGTAGGATTCTTCCTGAGGAGGGTCTGGCATGAGTGACCTACTACTGAATGCTGCGTTGAAGCTGAGTGCGAAGGAATGGTTTGACCTATTGGATCACAAAGTTTTGACAGGTTTTTTTAAAGATTAAAACTGGTTTTGTGAAGATTTCTGTATTGAAGACCAGTTCTCTGTTCCCAATTCATCATCTAGTTCTTATTCCCTCACCTGCTCATCTATCTGACCATTCAACAATAATTCAAGCAAGTATTACTCAGTTTTAAAATTTTTGATGTTTGCCAACTTTATTACGAAATCACAATTTTGATATCACGATCACAGTCTTTCAAAACCATGCAATGTCCAACTTCCGAGTTTTTGCGTCATGTTTTTCTGCGGGCTTACAGCTAAGAAACTGCTATCAATTGTTCATTTATCATTTGACCCCTATAAATGACTGGCATCTAATTTTCATTACAAAATCACCCCTGAATCAGAATCACGAAAATAAAGGAAATGATCACCAACTGACGAAGCTCTTGATCGATAAACAAATTATTTATCAGAACCTTAGGAAATGTATAGAGACCAGTATGCCTGTAGAATATGCATACTAACTATAGGCTGAATGGAGTTAAATATAACAGTTTAAATATGTCTCTTAGTTACCAATATCAACACTAATCTTCCGCTCTCACCTTGGGTTGAAGTGGTTATTCCTAGGAGGTCAACCTGCATTGGAGTCAAACAATACATATCAGTTAATACCCATACCTCGTGCATGCATGCGTGTGCGCATGCATACGAAGTTCTTGAAGGCTCATTGGGTAGTAATCGCGTGCTCTCAGTTGTTGGTGGCTTCAGCTTATAACTGAACAATTTATGTGCTTTGGATGATAAGCTTTATTTTGAAATGAACTTCTGGTAATTGGTCTTGTCATCTCCATTTTTTAACTAAAGGGGGTAATTTTCGAAAGAAGCGGTGGTGTTAAGTCGGTGGGGTTTATAACAAGATAATTTGATTTATCAACTGATAATGTAAATTGGCCAAAATTGAGTTCTGAAGCTGAAGGAGGGCCATGGCTCGAGACGTCAGCTTTAAAATCTCTTGAAGGCGGCCAATTAACATTATCAAACCAGCTGATTAAACCAAACTACTTTCTTTAACGCGTATCTCCATTGATTATGCTGCTCTTTAAGAATATTTATGCGTTTTAATACTTTCCATTTTTAATTGCTTCGGCGCGCTATGAATAAAACGCTCTGGTCTTTTTCTTAATTTTTGTTTTGACTGAAATTAAATTTTTTAGAGTTTTTGTCTCTTGAAACGATGGAAACAGTAATCAGTTTTGCTATGAAAAGTCTTCCCTCTGATGGGAAAGATCGAGCAACGGTTTTCTGGGTCTTGACAATGCTAAAATGAACGCAAGTTGTCATCCGAAAACTATAACATGTGAAAAAATCAACGTGAAATACCTTTTTTAAATAGAAAGAGCCATCCCGCTCTAAAAGCCGCCCAGTTGCTGAATTTGTTTGCACTTCATCGCGGAGAAAATAACAAAGTCCGGCGTTTTCCAGAAAGTTTACACTTCTGCAAGAGGCTTGCCTCATACACAAAACAGAACAGGAAAGCAAAGAACCCGTTCCCGACCACAAAAGGCTTTCTTCTCCAAAGCTGAAAAACATATTTTCTTTGATTTGAAAGAAAACACCATTTTCGGCTCCTTCAGCTGTCTTTGCCGCTAAGAACAAGACGAATGCAAATCGGTACTCGATTTGAAGTAACATCTGTCAAGAGAATCTTGAGACAAAATGTATAGTTAGTAAACGTGTAAAACATATGAACTACCTGCCTATAGACAAAATAGTCAAACAAGACAGAAAGATCAGAAAGCAACAAAAATTTTAACCCACCCTTTTCTGTTGATGGAAAAACACCGCACGACACACAGAAACCTTTGTGAACAGATCTGTATCGTTAATATAAATTATAAATTTAATGATTCCGTGATCTTCGCGTGATAGTCAATTTTTCTATTTGGATATAGTAATACAGCTTTGACATTTTGTTTTCTTAACAACACGTTTCCAATTACTCCACAACTCTATTTTGACATTTTAAATGAAATGCACAAGTCCTGCAGGTTTCTAATACAATTATCGTGACTTTTAGGTAAACAGAATATGGGAATACCGGAAGGCTGAAAAAAGTTCTTTTATTTACCAGTGAAGAAATCAAAAATTTGAAATGCAAAGTTAAAGAAAAAGAAAAAAAGGAAATTGGTAAGAGACAAAATTAAAACTGAACATGAAAACACAGCCTTTGTATGAAAACCCTGGCAAAGAAGAATTACTTTCCTGAATGGTAGTGAAAAAGTGAGGCTTGCATAATTCAGCAAGAGAACTGGATCAATTACAAGTTTGATAATGGTGCAGATTGTTGGCTACACGGTTATAAAACGTGCTAAAAGGGAAGGCTAAAGATACCAAATAGTGCCGAGAATTTGCTAGAAAAGTGAAAGGATCCCTCCCTGTGATTTTTAATGATTTCTATTTTGCTTTTCGTTCTGCTTTTTTTTTCTTGATGTCTTTTGTTTGTTTTTGCTTTTATTCGTTCGTTTTTACTTAATAAAGTAGAAACAATAACATCGCAAAAATTTATAAAAATTAGATATACAGTCCGAAAAACAAGGATTTTCCCTCAGGGAACAAGTAGCAAGTATATTGATTAAATAGTAACGTTTTGTCAGAATATTCGCGGAGGAGAGTCAAGTGGTAATTTTGTGATACGAGAAAAAACCTCAAGTTCGTCAATGAATGATTTGAACATGATAAAACGAGAATCTGTAGTGACCTGACTTAAAGATCGCGATCAACCCCTATAACGAAAAGGTTCACGTTATTGACAAGACAAGACAACGTTTTATTCACATAAATAAATTTAATCAAATTGCAATAGTTATTTAATCTGACAGTGTTTTCAAGAGAATGTACCATCTTGGTATTGTTGATTTATTAAAATATCATCAGGGGTTGGGAATTCTCTGTGTCTTTACCAGCTGTTTTAGCAAGAAAAACTAATCAAGTAATATGAATTTGTTTCACTTGAATTTTCCTTATGACTGTTTCGTATGCCCTTCCATGGGTAAATGTGCTATAAGAAATATACGGATAACAGGAACAGGTGCTCATCAGTTCTCGGATGCAATGATTTTAAGAATTCAATCACCTCTGAAAGATATATGTGTGGTTTTATTACTATGCCTTTGCCACTCGGCTCGAATAAAAATGTTACCATGTGGATCAACAACACTTTTCTTTTGGTTTGGCTATGTTCTTCCCAGAGGATCATGGGTAGGCCAATGCTTCGCTGTGTAACCGTCAAAATAGTAATAAAAGCTATGCGAGCGCTCAGTCAAATAGGACAGTGGTCCGATTTTTTTGGTGCAGTGAAAACTCGGAGAAGATCACCAAGTGACTAAGGACATATATATATTTATAATAAAGTTCGGATATAACGCGCGCTGTCATTGGTTGAAAGAGCGTGCTCTATGAGAGTATAGAGCATAGAACTGAGCTACAGCTGTCACGCCATCTGCCAAATTGTACTATGTTCGACCTTTTCCGGGACTTCTTTTTAGCTTTTTTCCGATAATTGAAAGTGAAATTTCGGAACTGAAGCGAGCCGGCAAGTAGCAACAGAAGAATCAAACAAAGGTTTGTAAACATACCAGGCGCCGTAATTTACGTTATTAAAACGTGAGCAGATACGAAAATCCTCAAAGGAAAAACAAAATAAACATTCCGAGTTTTAAAGATTTTCACGCTCAGTTAGATTGCAAGCTTACGTACGGTAATAAAAATCAAACACAGCTAACACTCGTATAGTGTATAAAGTTCAGTGTTCAAAAACAAAACAGAACAAAACAGAAATGATGAAAAATATAACCAAACTGGCATAATTGTTAAAATTCATTCTAATCATGACGGTTTCTGACCGAATATGATCATGCTGAAGTCCATCGCGGCTCGCTCATCATGGCGATCTCCGGTCATCACAGCAAGCCTCAGAAACTACATCGGCCGCCCTTCGAGTGAAAAAATAAGAGCTTGCTCTGATATCCTTTCCGATGCGTTGAGTGGAAAGTCACATCTGTCACTGCTGCCGAGTTTTGCGGCGCTGTCATCCCGAGCGATCTTCATGTTCCGGTGAATTCGGCTGTCGTTCATTCAAAAAACACTCGCCCTGAACAGTTTGTTTTCTACCTTGTCATGTGAAAAAACTCGCGTGTTTTTATGAGCCATAATTCGGCTGAAGTTCACTGAAAATTTCACTTCAAGATTCTGTATTATAGACTTAAAAACTTCAGGCAAAAGTGTTAAATTCGACCTACCGAACTATTTTAGTTTGTAAACTATCGCAGAAGGTGAACTTTGATGGTTTTTTAACTTTGATGGTTTGACACTTTTGACAGCTTTAATCTTGTACAGCCAATCAGATTATTTGAACCATTCTAACAGGGATTCTGATTGGCTTATTGTAGCGTGCTTTATGAGAGTATAGAGCATGCTGACGACACTGTTGTTCGCTTTGGAAATAAAATTTGTTTTGAAAATTGAAAGTAATGCTCGGGGAATTTAATGGATTCTTTATTATAAAACAAATAGAGAAGCCTTGGCTGTGCTCTGTTCTGTTATAAAGCACTTAGGAAGCGGCTAGAGCTTCCTACACTTCTTTCGTGCTCTAGCCGCTTCCTGCGTGCTTTATAACAGAACAGAGCACAGCCAAGGCTTCTCTATTTGTTAAATAAAAGGATATAAACCTGGCTCCGGTTCTTCAAAGGGCAGACATAGATATCCACCAGATAAATCTCTATCCGGTGGATAGCGCAATTTTTTGTTTTTGTTGACATTTATGCGTTGAATAGTGTATATATGGGAAAGTGCTGTCAAAAAAGCACCAATAATAAATCGGTACCTTTTTAATTAACGAGCTGAAGATATATGACGACTTTTTTCTCTAACAAAAGAAAGATCAAAGTCACGAGTTTCCGTTTCCTTTTTCATGTGTTTCTGGTCTCTTAGTAAAACGTAACAACGACGAAATGATCGTCTACAGTGTCCAACAATATCATCTACCTTTTGAACAGCAACAAGGCCCCGAAGACCAGCCTTATGTTTACTGGCATACGCTTTTACAGACTTTTTTCACTTTTCCATTGAGCTGTATCAGACAATTATTAGACTCAAAACATTTTCTTTTCATGTATTTTGTCTGACTAAGTAGCTGTATACGTTCCGACTTTTCGTGTCGTGTTTTGACGGCGAACGAAACTTAGAGGACTGCTCACAACTTTTTAGTGCAAACGAAAACCTAAAAATGGCAACGATAAGAACGGAAGGGTCATGGAGGAGGTGGAAAAGGGTGACACTAAAACCGGGTAGAGATGGTGAACTAGGAAAATGTAAAAGATTCAAGTTTATTTCGGTGCATCAAGACTTATCAGTTAGATATAATAATTTACCTTTGTGCTCTAGTTGCCTATATTAATAAGAATTTGTGGCTTTCACCTTGGGGTGAGTCGGTTCTTTCTGGGAGTTCGACCTGTATTGGGGTTAAACAATGCATACCAGATTGATTAATAAATGTGCTCATATTTATCGGTGGCGTGCACCTCTAAGGGAACATTTTATATGCCTCTGGATACAAAACTTGATGTTACAACAAACTTCTGTTTGTCAATTTTTGCCGCTAAGAACAAAGACCAATACAAATCGGTACTCGACTTGAAATAACATCTCACGACAAATTCTTTTCTTTAGTAAACGTGTGAAACATATAAATTGCCTTCTTGTTGAGAAAATTGTAAAACAGTCCAGAAAGGGAATTTTAATTCGCCCTTTTCTTTTAATGGCAAAGCAGCGCGCAACTTGTCATCAGTGGCAAATACCTTTGTTAAATATATAGAACCATCTCGCTGGTAAAGATGCCCAGCTGCTGAACTTGTTTGCATTTTGCCGCGAAGAAGGTGACAAAGTCTTAATTTCTGTCCGGCTAAAACAGAGTCGCCATCAGACCTCGTAAACATTTAAGACAGATGGAACAGCCTCGTCCCAGAGATAGACATTTTAAAGATTTAAGTCAAATTTACCGAGTATATTCGCAGAAATACTGCTTTTAAAACTCGAAATTTCGTTTACTATATTAAAATATATTCAAATATCATCGGCTATTCAGTAAGCAGTCCTTTCAATCTGATGTTTCCTTTAAATTTGTATGTTGCATTTATTAAATTTAGTAATATATATGTAATGACTTTTTCAAGCTCGAACTAAAATGTCTCTCACGCATCTTTTTAACCTTTGATTCCTTAAATCCGCTTTGTGTGCCGGTGAGAAGATGAGTAATGTTTACTTACCTTTTTGTTCTATGTTCTCGCGATTTTGTCAGTAGGCAGAAAACAAGTCAGTTTAGACTCGTGATACAGCAATTCGTTCTAGCTGCTTAAGACGCTGGATGAGGAACCTACATACCCTTTGGTTCATACCTTTTGTGAGGCCCAAAATGATTACCAAATCCTGTTGGGCAAGGAAAACTCTATTGGGTCAAATGTAGAGGTGCTCCCAACCCCTCCCCCATCAAGCCTAAAGCTGTTGAGTCAAACTCTCTTAGGTCAAATGTAGAGGTGCTCCCTACCCCTCCCCCATCAAGCCTACAGTTGTTGAGTAGTCTAAGGTTTTCATTGCAAACTATAGTTCTAAACATGTTTAATGGAGTGATTGTGTAATAGATATTCTGTGCAGATTAACATCAATTTTAACGTTTAGAGTGTTAACTGTACAGTCTTTTAGGAAAATACATGTTGTTTTTGCGTTACACATTTTTTTATTGCGTTACCAATTAGCGGATGCTCTCTATAGAGTGTTCCGCAAAGTAGGAGATCTCGCTCGTGCTCATCTCATAAGAGCGAATCAAGCGTGAACCTTCCGTTTCCAAAATCTGATCCGAAATTCTTCTTTCCAGTAGCAATGCTTTTTCATTGAAAACAAGTTGGAGGAGTTAAGAGCTCTATCAGAATGACACTTTCTAGCTGATACGCTGATTAATTTTCGTCAATTGTTTGCCAGGTAATGTAATGATTTTCAGGGTAATGCAATCAAGTTTTAATCACCTTTTGAAGTATTTGTGTGCAAGAGTTTGTTATTATGTCTTTGCTACTCGGCTCGAATAAAAATGTTGCCATGTGGATCAGGAACATTTTTCTTTTGGTTAGGCTTATTTGTTCCCAGAGGATCATGGGTCGGCCAATGATTTCCTGTGTAACCGTCAAAATAGTAATAAAAGTTAGGCGCGGGCACACTCAAATAGAACAGCGGTCCATACCCATTTTGGAATGTTGAAAATTTGGAAGGGACCACCTCGTGACTTGGATCAGTCGCCTGTTTGATGATAGTACAGTTGACATCACCTTTCTGCCAATCAACCAAGCTGCCACTTCCCGGATGACACAACAGCCAGTTGTTTATGTTGCTCTTAATGAGGACCTGTCTACCGAGTTGTTTCCAGAGTGAAAAGTTCATGGCGTTGTAGTCTGTTTCATTTAATGGAGGAGTCGTGGAGATAGGAACATCTACTTCAGATCTCACCGGCCAATTTGGCCTCGGAGTGATCGCATTCGATTTACTGTTAAAATGAGTGTAATTAGTAAAGGAATAGCTCCATACTAGTGTCCAGCCTCCTCCATCAGTCTCCATATCACAGTAAGCCTTGAAAGCGTTGGCCCGAGATCCACCAAAAGGATCAATCCAATAGACACCAGAGTTTGAAGTAGGATTCTTCCTGAGGAGGGTCTGGCACGAGTGACCTACTACTGAATGCTGGGTTGAGCCTGAGTGCAAAGGAATGGTTTGACTTATTGGATCACAAAGTTAAAAAAAAAAATCAGGTTTTTCAATGATTAAAACTGGGTTTCGTAAAGATTTCTGTGCTGAGGACCAGTTCCCAGTTCCCAGTTCATCGTCTAGTTCTTATTCTCTCACCTGCTCATCGATCTGACCATTCAACGATAATTAAAGCAAGTATTATTCATTTTTAAAATTTTTGATGTTTGCCAACTTTATCACGAAATCACAATTTTGATATCACGATCACAGTCTTTCAAAACCATGCAATTACCAACTTCCGATTTTTTGCGTCGTGTATTTCTGCGGTATGAAAGTTAAGAAACTGCTATCAACTGTTCATTAATCATTTTACCCGTGAGAGTGACTGGCATTTAATTTTTCATTAAAAAATCACCCCTGAATCAGAATTACGAAAATAAAGGAAATGATCGCCAACTAACGAAGCCTCTTGATAGATAAAGAAATTCTCTTTGTCAGTACCTTAGGAAATGTATGCATGTAGAATATGCATACTAACGATAGGCTGCAGAGAGTTAAATATAACAGTTTAAATCTGTATCCTAGTTACCAATATCAACACTAATCTTCCGCTCTCACCTTGGGTTGAAGTGGTTATTCCTGGGAGGTCAACCTGTATTGGAGTAAAACAATATATATCAGTTAATACCCATACCTCATGCATGCATGCATGTGCGCATGCATACGAAGTTCTTGAAGGCTCATTGGTTAGTAATTGTGTGCTTTCAGTTGTTGGTGACTTCAGCTTATAACTGAACAATTTATGTGCTTGGATGATAAGCTTAATTTTGAAATGAATATCTGGTAATTGGTCTTGTCGTCTCCATTTCTAACTAAAGGGGGTAATTTTCGAAAGAAGCGGTGGTGTTAAGTCGGTGGGGTTTATAACAAGATAATTTGATTTATCAACTGATAATGTAAATTGGCCAACATCGAGTTTCTAAAGCTGAAGGAGGGCCATGGCTCGAGACGTCAGCTCTAAAATCTCTTGAAGGCGGCCAATTAACATTATCAACTCAGCTGGTAAAACCAAAATACTTTCTTTAACGCGTATCTCGATTGATTATGCTGCTCTTTATGAATATTCATGCGCTTTAATACTTTCCATTTTTAATTACTTCGGCGCGCTAGTCTTTTTCGTAATTTTTTTTGACTGAAATTAAATTTGGTAGAGTTTTTGTCTCTTGAAACGATGGAAACAGTAATCAGTTTTGCTGTGAAAAGTCTTCCCTTTAATGGGAAAGATCGAGCAACGGTTTTCTGGGTCGTGATAATGCTAAAATGATTGCAAGTTGTCATCCGAAAACTATAACATGTGAAAAAATCAACGTGAAATACCTTTTTTAAATAGAAAGAGCCATCCCGCTCTAAAAGCCGCCCAGTTGCTAAATTTGTTTGCACTTCGTCGCGAAGAAGATAACAAAGTCCGGCTTTTTCCAGAAAGTTTGCACTTCTGCAAGAGGCTTGCCTCATACACAAAATAGAACAGGAAAGCAAAGAACCCGTTCCAGACCACAAAAGGCTTTCTTCTCCAAAGTTGAAAAATATATTTTCTTTGATTTGAAAGAAAACACCATTTTCGGCTCCTTCAGTTGTCTTTGTCGCTAAGAACGGACGATTGCAAATCGGTACTCGACTTGAAGTAACATCTGTCAAGAGAATCTTGACACAAAATCAGGTATAGTCAGTAAAGGTATGAAACGTATAAATTACCTGCCTATAGACAAAATAGTCAAACAAGACAGAAAGATCAGAAAGGAAGAGAAATTTAAACCCACCCTTTTCTGTTGATGGAAAAACACCGCCCGACACACAGAAACCTTTGTGAACAGATCTGTATCATCAATATTAAATGTAAATTTAATGATTCCGTGATCTTCGCTTGACCGTTCTATTTTTCTATTTGGATACAGCAATACAACTTTGACATTTTGTTTTCTTAATAACACGTTTCCAATTACTCCACAACTCTATTTTGACATTTTAAATGAAATGCACAAGTCCTGCAGGTTTATAATGCAATTATCGTGACTTTTAAGTAAACAGAATATGGAAATACCGGAAGGCTGAAAAAAGTTCTTTTATGTAACAGTGAAGATATCAAAAATTTGAAATGCAAAGTTAAAAAAAAAAAGAAAAAAAGGAAATTGGTAAGAGACAAAATTAAAACTGAACATGAAAACACAGCCTTTTGTATGAAACACCTGGCAAAGAAGAATTACTTTCCTGAATGGTAGTGAAAAAGTGAGGCTTGCATAATTCAGCAAGAGAACTGGATCAATTACAAGTTTGATAATGGTGCTGATTGTTGGCTACCGTTGTAAAACGTGCTAAAAGGGAAGGCTAAAGATATCAAATAGTGCCGAGAATTTGCTAGAATAGTGAAAGGATCCCTACCTGTGATTTTTAATGATTTCTATTTTGCTTTTCGTTCGCTTTTTTTTCTTAATGTCTTTTGTTTGTTTTTGCTTTTATTCGTTCGTTTTTACTTAATAAAGTAGAAACAGTAACATCGCAAAAATTTATAAAAATCAGATATACAGTCCGAAAAACAAGGATTTTCCCTCAGGGAACAGCAGCAAGTATATTGATGAAATAATAACGTTCTGTCAGAATATTTGCGGAGGAGAGTCAAGTGGTAATTTTGTGATACGAGAAAAAATCTTAGGTTTGTCAATGAATGATTTTAATATGAGGAAGCGAGAATCTGTAGTGACTTGACTTAAAGATCGCGATCAACCCCTATAACGAAAAGGTTCACGTTATTGACAATACAAGACAACGTTTAATTCACATAAATCAATTTAATCAAATTGTGATAATTATTTTATTTGACAGTATTTTCAAGAGAATGTACTATCTTGGTACTGCAGCTGATTTATTAAAATATCATCAGGGGTTGGGCATTCTCTGTGTCTTTTAGTAAGAAAAACTAATCAAGCAATATGAATTTGTTTTACTTGAATTTTCCTTATGACTGTTTTGTATACCCTTCCCTGGGTAAATGTGCTATAAGAAATATACGGATAAAGGGAACAGGTGCTCATTACAGAGCAACTAACTTTCATAGACTAATTTAACAAATGAAATGCTCTCTGATCATGGACAAGCCAGTTACACCCTGTGGAACCGTTAACCCGCCATTGTTCCAAAGTAGCCATATACAGTCATTGTTAGTCTTAAAACAAAGCTGCTCAACTTTAGTCCGATCCGCTTTTCTTGATACGAAAATAATAGTACGGGTTGAGGGCTTAGAAAATCGGTCCACAGCTTACTATCCGTTCAAAAAATAAAGATGCCGGTGTATCTTTTCACGTGTCAGTCACGTGCTTGATGACCTGACAGCTGATGTCATCTTCCCTCCAATCAGCCAAGCTGCCAGTTCTCGGATGCAATGATTTTAAGAATTCAATCACCTCTGAAAGATATATGTGTGGTTTTATTACTATGTCTTTGCCACTTGGCTCGAATAAAAATGTTACCGTGTAGATCAACAACATTTTTCTTTTGGTTTGGCTCTGTTCTTCCCATAGGATCATGGGTAGACCAATGCTTCCCTGTGTAACCGTCAAAATAGTAATAAAAGCTATGCGAGCGCTCAGTCAAATAGAACAGTGGTCCGATTTTGTTGGTGCAGTGAAAACTTGGAGAAGATCACCACGTGACTAAGGACATATAAAAGGATATATATAAAAGGATATAGACCTGGCTCCGGTTCTTCGAAGGGCAGACATAGGTATCCACTAGATAAATCTCTATCCGATGTATAGCGCAATTTTTTGTTTTGGTTTACAGTTATGCGGTGAATAGCATTTATATGGGAAAGTGTTGTCAAAAACGCACTAACACACGTTTCCTAATAAATCTGCACCTTTTTAATTAACGAGCTGAAGATATATGACGACCTTTTACCCTAGCAAAAGAAAGATCATAATCACGAGTTTCCGTTTCCTTTTCCACATGTTTCTGGTCTCTTAGTATAACATAACAACGACGAAATGATCGTCTACAGTTTCCGACGGCAAGGCCCCGAAGACCAGCCTTATGTTTACTGGCATACGCTTTTACAGACTTTTTTCACAATTCCATTAAGCTGTATCAGACAATTATTAGACTCAAAACATTTCCTCTCTATGAACTTTGTCTGATCAAAGATACTATACCAATAAGCGGCCCAAGAGTCGTTCGAAACTATTCTAAGTAGCTGTATACATGTTCCGACTTTTCGTGTCGTGTTTTGACGGCGAACGAAACTTAGAGGACTGCTGACATTTTTTTAGTGCGAAAGAAAACCTAAAAATGGCAACGATAAGAAAGGAAGGGTCATGGAGGAGGTGGAAAAGGGTGACACTAAAACCGGGTAGAGATGGTGAACTAGGAAAATGTAAAAGATTCAAGTTTATCTCGGTGCATCAAGACTTATCAATAAGAATTTGTGGCTTTCACCTTGGGGTGAGTTGGTTCTTTCTGGGAGTTCGACCTGTATTGGAGTTAAACAATGCATACTATAATGATTGATAAATGTGCTCATATTTATCGGTGGCGTGCACCTCCAAGGGAACATTCTTTGGATACAAAACTTGATGTTACAACATACTTCTGTTTGTCAATATTTGTCGCTAAGAACAAAGACCAATGCAAATCGGTACTCGACTTGAAATAACATATGTCGAGAGAATCTCACGACAAATTCTTTTCTTTAGTAAACGTGTGAAACATATAAATTGCCTTCTTGTCGAGAAAATTGTAAAACAATCCAGAAAGGGAATTGTAACTCGCTCTTTTCTTTTAATGGCAAAACACCGCGCGACAGACAGAAACCTTTGTGAATAAATCTGCACCATCGGTATATATTAGTTCAAATTTTCTGATTCCGTGCACGTGATCTTCGTCTGAAAGTCTATTTTCCTATTTAAGTAGAGAAATACAGCTTTGAAATTTTGTTTTCTTTACAATACGTTTCCAATTACTCCACAACTCTTTTTTGACTTTAAACTGAAAAACAAAAGCCCAGCAGGTTGATAATGCAATTATCATGACTTCTATAAATAAACAGCATTTGGGAAGAACATCCAAAAGGCTTCAACGGAAAAATGAATAACGAAAAAATTAAAGGAAGACGAATTAAAACTGAACATCTAACTGCAGTAAAGTTGTTTGAAACACCTAGCAAGGAAAATTAAATGTTTTGAGTACAAATGAAAATGTAAATGTTTAAAAATGCGTGTCCTAGAGCAAAATTATTGTTACCAACCGGCCTCGCAAACGCATTTGAGATGAAACAAAGTAATAACGTAGATGCCGAGGTCAATATTTCAGTCTGAATATTTTTAAAAGTAATGTGTATTGAACGTTTTAGAGAAAAAATGTTTACAAAACACTAAATTTGAATTGCGAGTCATCAGCCGGCTTGAACTTCAAAGTGATATTGAATTTTTTATTTATGCCATTTATTTCATTTACTAATGCATCTTTAATATTTTCAAGGTCGAACAAAAATGTTTCCATGTGGATTAACAACATTCTTCTTTTGGTTAGGCCTATTGCTTCCACTAGGATCATGGGTAGGCCAATGATTTCTTGTAAAACCATCAAAGTAATAGGAAATGCTCCCCCAGGGTGTACTCAGGTAGAACAGCGGTCCATAGGCTCGGTTCGGCGAAAACTCAGAAGGCGCAGAAGAAAATGATATGCTTGGGTCAAT
Organism: Pocillopora verrucosa; assembly: GCF_036669915.1. Taxonomy (NCBI): domain Eukaryota; kingdom Metazoa; phylum Cnidaria; class Anthozoa; order Scleractinia; family Pocilloporidae; genus Pocillopora; species Pocillopora verrucosa. The sequence continues at coordinate 4,724,867 of NC_089322.1, read as the reverse complement.
CACGAGTTTAATTATCTTACAGTTGACGTCACCTTCCTGCCAATCAACCAAGCTGCCATTTCCCGGATGACACACCAGCCAGTTGTTTACGTTGCTCTTGATGAGAACCTGTCTGCCGAGTTGTTTCCAAAGTGAGAAGTTTATGGCGTTGTAGTCTGTTTCATTTGATGGAGGAGTTGTGGAGATAGGAACATCCACTTCGGGTCTCACCGGCCAATTTGGCCTCGGAGTGATTGCATTTGATTTGCTCGTAAAATGACTATAATTAGTGAAGGAATAGCTCCACACTAGTGTCCAGCCTCCTCCATCAGTCTCCATGTCACAGTAAGCCTTGAAAGCGTTGGCCTGGGATCCACCATCAGGATCAATCCAATAAACGCCAGAGATCAAAGTAGGATATTTACTGAGGATAGTCTGACACGAGTGTCCTGCTGAATGCTGGGTTGAACCAGAGTGCAAGAGAATGCTTTGACCTACAGGGTAACAGATGTTTCGGAAAGACGATAACAACATGTTTGGTATCAGAAGTAGGATTTATTTTCATACTGGCAACAGTCGGGCTATTCATCGACAATACAATCATGTACGAATGGGTATAAAAATTTGACTAGTATCACCTCTTTTGGTGATATATATAGGAAAGGAAAAACTTCGAACCGTTTAAGTTAACCTTCCCCATCAGTCTCCATGTCACAGAGAGCTTTGAATAAGTTGACAGGGGATTCACGATGAGGACCAATCCAATAAACACCCGAAGTCGAAGTGGGACATTAGTTGAGGAGAGTCTGGCTCGCGGTTACTGCTAAATGTTAGGTTGAACCGTGCAATTCTAGGCATGGGCACTCTGGTGCTTTGCCCTGATGGAATGGGGTCGACTAATTTGCCCTGCGTTACAAAAGTACAGAGCTCAATTACAGGGTGGAACGTTGCTACAGTGACCTTATGCGTCAACCCCTTTTTCGTTGCGGTGCATTAAAAGGTGTGTGGTACAATTAGTTCTTTCGAACAGCTTTACTTCTATTCATAGAATAGGTCTTAATCACGGAGCCCTTTTGGGTACAAGGAAGACATGGTGAATATAGAAAATGATCACATACCTCGTGGACCAGATATTCCAGGAGAGACAACCTGTGAACCGCAACGAAGTTCAATTTTGGTCATCTTTTTTTGCTCTAGGTTTTTTCTCTAATAATTTTTTAAACTGTTAGCTTGCTGTGGAATTTTATCACGGTTCAATTAAATTAGTCTTTGATTCAGGCTACCTGAGAGGGTACATACAGATGAAAGCGACAGGTGCAATTTTCTTTTCCAATACTTCAAAGTAAATTAATGAGAATGAATAACAAACATTTACAAAATGGATACGATAGAACATGCCGACATCTATCTTTTATTGATCCGGTCTTCCGGCTATATGGCATTTCCGACACTAGAACATAGAATTTCCAGTCAAGCTTTACGAAAAGGATTATGAAAACCAAATTGAAACATAAGCATGTGAAAGAAAACAGTAAAATAAAAAAAACAACAACAACAACCGCACAGCATTGCCTAAAATATCTGGCTCTCAAAGAAAGTTTCATTCAGTTGAGATCGCACTGAATAAAAAAATAAATGGCAACGGCAAAGTATACAAAATTTACGAAATACCTTTTTCACATAGAAAGAATCATCCCGTTTTACAAATCTCTCCAACTTTTTTGCTTGTTGTCCTTCGCCAAAAAGCGAACAGGTGCCTTTGTTCGCCAGGAAATTTGCTCCTTTACAAGAAGCCTCTCTCCAACACATTTGAGCACAAGCTAATAAAGAGTCAGCGTTTTCACTTTGAAGAGCATTTTCATCGACGAGACAAGCGTTTTCTTCTATGCGAAAGAACATGCCCCGATCTTCCTCTGCAGATATCTTAGGTGTTACCAAAAAAGCCCATATGAGAGCAAATATGTCCCAAGGAAAGATCTGCAAGAAAGGAAATTAAAATATGATAACATAAGGAAGAACAGTCAAAGTAGGAGGACCCTGTTGGATTATTGCTTAACATATTGCAAAACTTTGAAGAGAAGTTACTCACAAATTTTAAAGCCATCATCGATGGGAAAAGTAACATTGGGAGCAGATCTTTACTCCTTGTGATTTTATCGAGTTTTGTTTGTCAAACAAAAATAAACGCAATGCATTCGAGTACAACATAAAAGGATTTTATGGTCTGTTTTATTTGTTAATACTTATCATCCTCTCGGGGATCGGAGAAAGTATGGGTGTGCGAGTTTTTGGGAAAAAAGATTGAGTGTTCAGAAGTTCAGAACGCGTGGTTCAAAACCTTGAAATAAAGATCAGCTTTAATTTGCCTTTTTTTATCGAATGAATCTAAGAAAACAATCATAAAAGGCAAAAACACCTTTAATAATATCCAGAAATCTAACGAGAATTGATTTGATCAGGTGGCTGTACTCAATTACCAAAAAAACTCAAAGTGGTTTTGGAAAGCTCCTGAAATATATCAATTAAGGTTTATAAATGCAGAATGAGTAATAGCAAACACTATGGTCTTAACATGAAGTAAAAGTTGTTTTTATTAGCATTTCGAAGGTAGTTAGCGTAAAAAGGAAAACTCAGTTTCCACGCAGTTCACTATTTTCAAACTCCGTTATATGTTTTTACTATTGATTAATGCTCATTACTCAACCCCTTTACTCCTGGCCTTTCCATGGAAATATGAAAAGAAAAAAAACCCCGTGGCGACAATTATTTAGTGGGGTAATTGATCCAGGCTTCCCTGAGTGAATCTTATTTACTCATTTTATTCTAAGAATTGCTCTAGCTGATTGCAGCTATCTGGTTTAGTGGTTGGCACGAGTTTTGTAAACATCAGCGGCAAAAGTAGTCATGATTAAAAACACTGAGAGCTTAAATTTTGTTGTACAACAATAAAGAAGAAACTAGCACCTAATCAAGTCAAAGTTTCGCGAAGTGATTTGAATTCTCTAAACTTCCATTGGAAAGTAAAATTCTGAAAGATAATCCCCCGATCTCTTATGATGAGTGTAACTGGTGCTTTGCCTGTTGTCATCTTACGAGAGTGAAACAAGCTTGCACCTTCAGCCTCCAAGATCTGATCCGAAATTCTCCCTTCTGATGGGGTTTTCTCAGTAATTACGATAGAAGAATTTAGCGTTGTATCAGTTTAATGCCCTCAAGGTCCTACAGATGATTCTCGTCGCACGTTTTCAAAGTAATGTAGTGATTTTGTGCAGATAAGTTAACCAGCTCTAGAAGATACGTGTGTAAAGGTTTGTCATTGTCTATCTTTGCTACTCGGCTCGAATAAAAATGTTACCGTGTGGATCAAGAACATTTTTCTTTTGGTTGGGCTCATTTCTTCCACAAGGATCGTGGGTAGGCCAATTTTTGCCCGTGTAACCATTAAAATAATAAAAGTTGCTATCCCAGCGCCCACTCGAATGGAACATTGGTCCATAGTTGATATATGGTGAAAACTTGGAAGGCGCCGAAGCTGATTCTCTAGGATCAGCCACGTATTTGGTGATTGTACAGTTGACGTCACCTTTCTGCCAATCAACCAGGCTGCCAGTTATCGGTTGACACACCAGCCAGGTGTTTATGTTGCTTTTGATGAGGAACTGTCTACCAAGTTTGTTCCAGAGTGAGAAGTTCATGGCATTGTAGTCTGTTTCATTTAATGGAGAAATTGTGGAGACAGGAACATTCACTTCATTTTTGGCCGGCCAATTTGGACTAGGAGTGATCGCATTTGAATCATCGTTAAAATGACTGTAGTTAGTAAAGGAATAGCTCCATACTAATGTCCAGCCCCCTCCATTCGTTTCCATGTCACAATAAGCCTTGAAAGCGTTGGCCTTGGATCCTCCATCAGGATCGATCCAATAAACACCCGTAGACGTAGCGGGAGACTGTTTGAGGAGAGTCTGGCACGAGGTTACTGCTGAGTCCTGGTTAGAACCAGGGGGTAGAGAGATGGTTTGCTCTACAGTCATAGAATTGAAAATTGAAAGTGAGTCTACTGAAGTATCCTCTATGTTTACTAAAGCCATGTAAGGGAAAATAGAGCTGGCAACCTAAATTCAGTTACGAGTATCAAACAAGACTGAACTAATTTTATGTTACTGAGCAATTTAAAAGGATCTAAACTTAAACACCGGCCCAACGTTTCCTGACATGCGTTCTAACTTGGATTTATCTTTCCTTTTTTTTTTTACAATTCCGTTGAGTTGTCTCAGACAATTAGGATTCAGACTCAATCATTTCCTCACTATCAACCTTGTAAATAAATGATTTTATTGGTGAACGTACAACTACTAAGACAGTCGAAACCATTTTACGTAGCTGTATAACTGTCCCGATTTTTTTGTGTTTATTTAATGACAATCGAAATTAAGGAAAAAGTATTCAGTGCAAAAAAAAAAAATTAAAATTGGTAGCAATAGGCCAGGAAGGATAATGGAAGAGGGGAAGAACATGGAGGACACCAAAACGTGGTAGAAATGAAGAAATTGAAAACTATAAAGTTCAAGTTTGTCTTGGTGCATTAAGGTTTATCCAATAGCTATGGGTGGTAATTTACATTAGTGCTCGGGTTACTGATCTTAATAAAACTGAATTCCTAGCTCTCACCTTGGGGTAAGTCAGTTCTTTCTGGAAGGTCGATCTAAATTGGAGTTAAACAAGACATTTATAGTTAGTATCCGCACTTCGTGTTATGTGCATATGTACGAAATTGTTGAAGGCTCACCGGGCGACTGTGGTCTTATTTCAGTTGTTAGTGGCTTCTGTTTATAATTGAACGTTTCATAAAGTTTTAAATTATGGTCTTGATGTTAAGACAAGCTTCTGTGGGTCTTGTCGTCTCAACCATTCCTATAAGGTCTCATCTCAATTCATTCACGTTCCTCCACAAATGTCCTCTCATGTTTCAGCTTTTTTCCTGCTAAAGCGCAAATTACTTTAAACGCCCGATCAAGTCTCTTACGTAGATCTGATGAGCTAAATCAAAAAGTTTGCGGAGTTTTTGTTTCGTGAAATGATCGTAGCATTTATCTTTATCGCTTTAAAAAAATCTCTATCGTACATCAGCTAGGAAAGAAAATTAAGGCCATTCCGCACTAGCGAAAACGTCACGGTTTATTTTGACAAATTTCCAATCATCATAAACAAACAGGTGAAATCCTCGGCAAACTATGCTGGCTGGTCTTATGAATAGATCGGGCGTTGACGGAATTTGACAGCTTTTATATATAACAGACGGAACAAAAATTTGTCATGACAAAATTTGTCCTTTCATTTTAACCGGGCAATTCTAATTTTGTCTACTAGTGCGGGAAGGCCCTTAAACTTGTTCGTGATAAAGTGTACATTATCGGAAGTTGTCACCAAAAAACATGGTATGTCATCAACGCCAAATACCTTTGTCAGATAGAAAGAGCCATCTCGCTGTAAAAGTCGCTCAGTTAATGAACTTGTTTCCATTTCGCCGCGAAGAAGGTAACAAAGTCCTGGGTTTTCCAGAAAGTTTGCACTTCTGCACGAAGTTTGTCTCGCACACAAAACCGAACAGGAAAGCAAATAATCAGTTTCTCCAGACCAAAAGAGGCTTTTGTCTCTGTAGCTGAAAAAAGTGTTTTCTTTGATTTGAAAGAAAACGCCATTTTCGGCTCCTTCAGTTGTCTTTGCCGCCGAGAACAAGACGACTACAAACAGGTACTCGACTTGCAGAAACATCTGTCGAGAGAATCTTAGGACAAACTTATGATTAGTAAATGTATGGATCATATAAATTACCTGCCTTCAGACAAAATTGTCTGACAAGACAGAAAGGGAGAGAAATTTTAACCCACCCTTTGATTTTAGCAAAAACAGCGCGCGACACGCTCAAACCTTTGTGTATAAGTTTGCACCGTTAGTACCAATTGTAAATTTATTATTGATTCCGTGATCTTCGTCTGAATTGTATTTGTCTATTTAAGTATAATAATACAGACCTTGACCTTGTTTTCTTAGCGATAAGTTTCCAATTACCCCACAACTCTATTTTGACATTTAATTGAAAACAAAAGTCCTGTCGAGAGAATCTAAGGACAAACTTATGATTAGTAAATGTATGGAACATATAAATCACCTGCCTATAGACAAAATAGTCAGACAAGACAGAAAAGGAGAGAAATTTTCAACCCACCCGTTGATTTTAATAAAAAAAAACTGCGCGACCCGCTCATACCTTAGTGAATAAGTTTGCACCGTTTGTACCAATTGTAAAGTTATTCATTCCGTGATCTTCGTCTGAAAGTCTATTTTTCTATTTAAGTATAATAATACAGCTTTGACCTTTTGTTTTCTTAGCAATACGTTTCCAATTACCCCACAGCTCTGTTTTGGCATTTAAATGCAAACACAAGTCCTGCAGGTTTATAATGCAATTATCACGACTTCTAGGTAAAAAGAATATGGAAATACTGGAAAGGTTGCGATCAGCTCTTTTATGAAACAGTTCAGTGAAGAAGAAAATAATTTAAAATGCAAAGTTGAAAATAAAAAGAGTTGGTGGGAGATTAAATTAAAACTGGACATGAAAACACATCTTTTATGTTTGAAACACCTGGCAAAGAAAAAGTACTTTTTTGAGTGCAAATGGAAAGGTAGGCCTGTATTTGTAGAAATTATTTAATATGTTATTTGTTAACCAGTCCTTTCAAACTGATATTTTTCCTTTTATTTCTTACAAGTAGTAGTAGGCTACAAGTAGTAGCCTTACCGTTTTTAAAAAGCAACTTAAAAAATTTCTATTTAGGAAAGCTTTTAGTTTGTTTTGATAGATCTAATGTTTATTGCCTCTGAATATTTTAGTTTTAATTAGTATAGAACTTTAACTTATGTAAAGCGCTTCTGAATATTGTTTAAAGTTTGAGCGCTATATAAATTCCTTATCATTATCATTATCATTATTATTTTTTACATAAATACATGTTTGATAATCTTTTCAAGATCAAACAATCATTTTTCAGTTGCTTAGGCTCGACTCTTCCACTAGGATCACGTGTAAGCCAATAATCTCCAGAGCAACTATCAAATTAAAAGTAAGACCTACTTCAGCGCATGCTCCGAGAGAATGGCGGTCCATAGCCTTGGGATTTGTTGGGTGAAATTTTAAAGTAATAAAAGAGAAAAAGTAACTTAGCATAAAATTCCCTTAGCAGATGTGGGGCCATCATCTTATCACTCAAGCCTCCAAGATGTGATTCAAATTTCTCATTTTTGGCTTCTGTGCTCTTGTACAGTAAAGTAGTTTAAAGAATAAAGAGAAATATCAAAATGATACCCTTTTGCTGATAGGTTCGTTCATTTTAATAACTTTTCTGGTGGATATGGTATTGATATTGTGAGAAGTTAATTACTTCTGAAGTAATTTGAGTAGAAATTTGTTAGAGTCTGTCTTTCCTACTCGACTCGAATGAAAATGTTACCATGTGGATTTGCAACATTTTTCTTTTGGTTAGGACTATTTCCTCCGAGAGGATCATGGGTAGGCCTATGGTTTTCAGTGTGACCATCAAAATAATAGTTAGTGCTGTTATAGCGTTTGGTCATGCAAAGCAGCGGCCCATAGCTATTGTTTTGATTCGGTGAAAACCTCTATGGGACAAACTCGTGACTTGGGCCAGTCACGTGTTTGATGATCGAACAGTTGATATCACCTTCCTGCCAATCTACCACGCTGCCATTTCTCGGATCACACACCAGCCAGTTGTTTATGTTGCTCTTGATGAGGATCTGTCTGCCGAGTTTTTCCTGAGTGAGAAGTTCACGGCGTTGTAGTCTGTTTCATTTAATGAAGGGATTGCGGAGACAGGAACATGCATATACCTATAAAACCAAACGGGCCAGTTTGTTCTTGGAGTGATCGCATTTGAGCGATCACGAAAGTGGCTGTATTTAGTAAAGGACTAACTCAATACTAGAGTCCAACCTCCACCACTGGTCTTCCATATCACAATAAACCTTGAAAGCGTTGGACTGAGACACACCTTCAGGATTAATCCAATAAATACCTGTGGAGGGAGGGAGAGATTGGTCGAGGAGAGTCTTGCACGATGGGACTGCTGAATGCTGGGTTAATCCACGGGGTGCTGGCGTGTTCTTTCCTATGATCAAAAAATATGGTTATCGATCTCTGCTTTAAGTTACAGACACATAAACCTAAAAAAAGAGTTGTTTTTGTAGGGCTGTTGTGTTAAATGTGACATTTAGAGACGGAATAGGTATTTTTTGAAAACACATTCTACCGAGCACGCCAAAAGGTGTGGCAATATCATTCATTTGAGGAGTTGGTGACTTAAAAATGACGAAATCCAGTGTGAGCCACCATGAACTGAGCTTTGTGTAAGGACAAATTTGCCGTAAAAAAATCACATACCTTGTGGACTAGAGACTCCTTGAAAGGTAACCTATTAAGTGAGCCAAAAACAGACAGGCTTTCGCTTGAGTAAGAAACTTTCACTCATATTCATAGTTTGCAAGCTACACTTAAATTTGTACATTTATTTGAAAAAAAGTAGGCATTCATTTCGATTAAAAAGACGAGCAAAAAGAAGTCTTGTCTCTAATCACTTTTTCAAAATGTTTGCCCTGATTACCTGATCCTCATCAACTTAAGGTTTGAGTTTTCTGTTTTAATGACTGTAAAAGCTGAGGGAAGGGGTTTTTTGTCTTAAAGATATTCATTTTTAAACTTAAATTTTATCACCTTTCCTTTTCTGCCGTTCTCTCGTCTAATGTTTTAGTCAATAGTTGGAAAATTGTCCAAGGGTCATTTTAAGTGATCTGATTCAGAGTAGACGGGCACAACATGAAAAGAGAAGTATTTTTTGAGGCAACCGAAACTTGAAAATGTATTGATACAGATGTAAAATAAACATAATTACAAAACGGACTCGATAAAACATGCCGACTCCCATCTTTTAAGGATCTTTTATTGATCAGGTTACAGCGGCTGTGTGACATCACGGACATGAGAAAAATTTTATTTCCTACTTAATGAAAAGGACAGTGAAAACTAAATTGAAACATGAACAAGTTGTATAAAAAATTGCCATTGCATAAAACTACCCAAAACATCCGGCTCTCACTCCACTCCTTTGTAATCGCAGGGAGTAAAGAAAGAAATGGTAACACAACTTATATTAATCTGTAAAATCTACAAAATTCTAGAAATACCTTTTCTATATAGAAAGAACCACCCCGTTTTACAAATATTTCCACCTTTCTTGCCTGTTGTCCTTCGTCAAAAAGCGAATGGGTGGTTTTGTTCGCCAAGAAATTTGCTTCTTTACAAGCAGTTTCTCTCCTACACATTCGAGCACAAGTCAATATAGAGTTTAAATTTTGTTGTACAACAACAAAGAAGAAATTGGAACCTAATCAAGTTTCGCGAAGTGATTTGAATTATCGAAAGTTCCATGGGAAAGTAAAATTCTGAAAGATAATCCCCCGACCTCACATGATGAGCGTAACTGGTGTCTTGCTTGCTGTCAACTTACGAGAGTGAACCAAGCTTGGACCTTCAGCCTCCAAGATCTGATCCAAAATTCTCTCTTCTGATGGGGTTTTCTCAGTAATTACGATAGAAGAATTTAGAGTTCTATCAGTTTAATACCCTCAAGGTCCTCTAGATGATACGTGCGTAAAGATTTCTCATTGTCTGTCTTTGCTACTCAGCTCGAATATAAATGTTACCGTGTGGATCAAGAACATTTTTCTTTTGGTTTGGCCTATTTTTTCCACAAGGATCATGGGTAGGCCAATATTTGCACGTGTAACTATTGAAATAATAAAAGGAGCTGTTCCAGCGCCCACTCGAATGGAACATTGGTCCATAGTTGATATATGGTGAAAACTTGGAAGGCGCCGAAGCTGATGCTCTTGGGTCAGCCACGTATTTGGTGATTGTACAGTTGACGTCACCTTTCTGCCAATCAACCAGGCTGCCATCTGCCGGATGACACAACAGCCAGTTGTTTATGTCGCTTTTGATGAGGATCTGTCTACCGAGTGTTTTCCAGAGTGAGAAGTTCATGGCATTGTAGTCTGTGTCATTTAATGGAGAAATTGTGGAGATTGGAACATTCCCTTCATTTTTGACCGGCCAATTTGGCCTAGGAGTGATCGCATTTGAATCATCGTTAAAATGAGTGTAGTTAGTAAAGGAATAGCTCCATACTAATGTCCAGCCCCCTCCATTCGTATCCATGTCACAGTAAGCCTTGAAAGCGTTGGCCTTGGATCCACCATCAGGATCGATCCAATAAACACCAGTGGACGTTGCAGGAGACTGTTTGAGGAGAGTCTGGCATGAGGTTACTGCTGAGTGCTGGTTAGAACCAGCGGGTAGAGAAGTGTTTTGCTCTATAGCCATAAAGTTGAAAATTGAAAGTGAGTCTAGTAAAGTATCTTTTGTATGTGCTAGAGCCTTGTAAGGGAAAATAGAGCTGGCGACCTAAATTCAGTCACGAACATCAAACAAGAACCAATATTATGTTACTGAGCAATTTAAAAGGATCTAGACTTACACACCGGCCCAATGTTTTTTGGCATGCGTTCTAACTTGGATTTTTTCTTTCTTTTTTGTTTTTGTTTTTTTTAATTCCGTTGAGCTGTTTCAGACAGTTAGGATTCAAACTCAATCATTTCCTCAACATTAACCTCGTAAATAAATGATCCAATAGGTGAACGAACGACCACAAGGACATTCGAAACCTTTCTAAGTAGCTGTGTAAGTGTCCCAATTTTTGTGTTTTATTTTAATGACAATAGAAAATAAGGAAAAAGTATTCAGTGCAAAAAAAAAACAACTAAAATTGGCAGCAATAGGCCAGGAAGGATAATGGAAGAGGGAAGAACATGGAGGACACCAAAACGTGGTGGAAATGAAGAAATTGAAAATTATAAAAGATCCAAGTTTATCTTGGTGCATCAAGATTTATCCAATAGCTATGGGTAGTAATTTACATTAGCGCTCGGGTTACTTACGTTAATAATACTGAATTCGTAACTCTCACCTCGGGGTGAATCAGCTCTTTCAGCAAGGTGAACCTGAATTGGAGTTAAACAAGACATTTATAGTTAGTATCCGTACTTTGTGTCATGCGCATATGTACGAAATTGTTGAAGGTTCACCGGGCGACTGTGGTCTTATTTCAGTTGTTGGTGGCTTCTGCTTAAAACTGAACGTTTCATAAAGTTTTAAATTATGATCTTGATGCTAAGACGAGCTTCTGTGGGTCTTGTCGTCTTAACTTTTTCTTATAAGGTCTCATCTCAACTCATTCGCGTCCCTCCACAAATGTCGTCTCATGTTTCAGCTTTTTTCCTGCTAAAGCGCAAATTACTTAAACGTCCGACCAAGTCTCTTACGTAGATCTGATGAGCTAAGTCAAAAAGTTTGCGGTGTTCTTGTTTTATAAAATGATCATAGTAGTTATCCTTATCGTTGTCAAAAAATCTCCGTACTGCAGCTAGGAAAGAGGATTAAGGCCATTCCGCACTAGCGAAAAAATTGTTTATTTTGGCAATTGTTTAATTTGGCAAATCATCATAAACATTTTACAAGCGCAGATTGGGGGTGAAACCTCTTGGCAAACTATGCTGGCTGGTCTGATGAATAGATCGGCCGCTGACGGAATTTGACGGCTTTAAAATTTTTAGTGCGGATGTAGCAGACGAAACAAAATTTGTCCTTTTATTTTAACGGTACTAGTTTTTTCTGCTAGTACGAACTTGTTCGTGATAAGGTGTACATTATCGGATGGTGTCACCGAAAAAAATGCCATGTCATCAATGCCAAATATCTTTGTTAGATAGAAAGAGCCATCTCGCTTTAATAGCCGCTCAGTTGCTGAACTTGTTTGCATTTCGCCGCCAAGAAGGTAACAAAGTCCTGGGTTTTCCAGAAAGTTTGCACTTCAGCACGAAGCTTGTCTCGCACACAAAACCGAACAGGAAAGCAAAGAATCAGTTTCTCCAGACCAAAAGAGGCTTTCTTCTCTGTAGCTGAAAAAAGTATTTTCTTTGATTTGAAAGAAAACGCCATTTTCGGCTCCTTCAGTTGTCTTTGCCGCCGAGAACAAGACGACTAAAAATAGGTACTCGACCTGCGGAAACATCTGTCGAGAGAATCTTAGGACAAACTTATGATTAGTAAATGTATGGATCATATAAATTACCTGCCTTCAGACAAAATTGTCTGACAAGACAGAAAGGGAGAGAAATTTTAACCCACCCTTTGATTTTAACAAAAACAGCGCGCGACACGCTCAAACCTTTGTGTATAAGTTTGCACCGTTAGTACCAATTGTAAATTTATTATTGATTCCGTGATCTTCGTCTGAATTGTATTTGTCTATTTAAGTATAATAATACAGCTTTGACCTTTTGTTTTCTTAGCGATAAGTTTCCAATTACCCCACAACTCTATTTTGACATTTAAATGAAAACAAAAGTCCTGCAGGTTTATAATGCAATTATCACGATATCTAGGTAAACAGAATATGGAAATACCGGAAAGGTTGCGATAAGCTCTTTTATGAAACAGTTCAGCGAAGAAGAAAATAATTTAAAATGCAAATTTAAAAATAAAAAGAATTGGTGGGAGATAAAATTAAAACTGGAGATGAAAACACATCTTTTTTGTTTGAAACACCTGGCAAAGAAAAAGTACTTTTTTGAGTGCAAATGAAAAAGTAAGGCCTGCTTTTGTAGAGATGATTTAATATGTTATTTGTTAACCAGTCCTTTCAACCTGATATTTTTCCTTTTATTTATTACATTTATTACATATATTAATACATGTTTGATAATTTTTTCAAGATCGAACAATCATTTTTCACTTGGTTGAGCTCGACTCTCCACTAGCATCACGTGTAAGCCAATGATCTCCAGAGCAACTATCCAATTGATAGCAAGACCCGCTTCAGCGCATGCTCCAAGAGAGTAACGGTCCATAGCCTTAGGATTTATTGGATGAAATTTTAAAGCAGTAAAGAAGAAAAAGTAACTTTGCATAAAATTCCCTTAGCAAATAATGATTCCGTGATCTTCGCTTGACCGTTCTATTTTTCTATTTGGATACAGCAATACAGCTTTGACATTTTGTTTTCTTAACAACACGTTTCCAATTACTCCACAACTCTATTTTGACATTTTAAATGAAATGCACAAGTCTTGCAGGTTTATAATGCAATTATCATGACTTTTAGGTAAACAGAATATGGAAATACCGGAAGGCTGAAAAAAAGAAAATTGGTAAGAGACAAAATTAAAACTGATCATGAAAACACAGCCTTTTGTATTAAACACCTGGCAAAGAGGAGTTACTTTCCTGAATGGAAATAAAAAAGCAAGGCTTGCATAATTCAGCGAGAGAATTGGATCATTTACAAGTTTGATGATGTTGCAGATTGTTGGCTACAGTTATAAAACGTGCTAAAAAGGGCAGGCTAAATGTACAGATACCAAATAGTGCCGAGAATTTGCTAGAAAAATGAAAGGATCCCTCCCTGTGATTTTTAATGATTTCTATTTTGCTTTTCGTTCGGCTTTTTTTTCTTGATGTCTTTTGTTTGTTTAATAAAGTCTGATAAAGTAGAAACAATAACATCGCAAAAATTTATAAAAATTAAATATACAGTCCGAAAAACAAGGATTTTGCCCAAGGGAACAGCGGCAAGTATATTGATTAAATTGTAACGTTCTGTCAGAATATTCGCGGAGGAGAGTCAAGTGGTAATTTTGTGATACGAGAAAAAATCTTAGGTTCGTCAATGAATGATTTGAATATGAGGAAGCGAGAATCTACAGTGACCTGCCTTAAAGATCGCGATCAATCCCTATTACGAAAAGGTTTACGCTGTTGACAAGACCAGACAACGTTTTATTTACATAAAATCAATTTAATCAAATTATAATAATTATTTTATTTGATAGTATTTTCAAGGACATGTACTATCTTGTTATTGCTGATTTATTAAAAAATCATCAGTGTTTGGGCATTCTCTGTGTCTTTACCAGCTGTTTTAGCAAGAAAAACTAATCAAGTAATATAAATTCGTTTCACTTGAATTTTCCTTATGACTGTTTTGTATGCCCTTCCCTGAGTAAATGTGCTATAAGGAATATAAGTATAACGGAAACAGGTGCTCATCACAGAACAACTAACTTTCATAAACTAATTTAACAAATGAAATGCTCCTTGATCATGGACAGGCCAGTTACGCCCTGTGGAACCGTTAAAATAATAGTACGGGTTGACGGTTTTGAAAATCGGTCCACAGTTTACTATCCGTTCAAAAAATGAGAATGCCGGTGTATCTTTGCACGTGTCAGTCACGTGATTGATGACCTGACAGTTGATGTCAGCCAATTTTGCAGGTGGTTTAACCAATTCTCTTTCTCCGTGGGGTCAAAACTGAACTGCACAGCAAGAAAGAGTCTAAAGGAAGGACTATAAAAAGAATTGGCTGCCAATTAACTGTCAATTAGGGGGATCATAGGAACATTCCAGAGCCTTATTAGGAATCCAATGAATTTTATCGTGAATCAACCAAACATCTTCTCACCCCCGGTGATAGTAATGACTGGCGTCTTAAGGATACATTAATCACAGTGCATTACATCTTTATTAACTTCCGCCGCTTTTCATTCGATCCCTTCATACTGAAGTCAAAATTTTAACTACTACTTTCCCAACTTTATTTACAACACTATACGTTACTAAGTGTACATAAAATGCCCTTAAATAATATTACATGTCCTTATCTCACTTTCCAAGACTAACATTATCGCCAGTACTTGCTTTGCTTAAAATGCCAACAATTGAACACAGCGAACATTCCATTTCACCCCTTGCCACCACAACACTTTTTACGGTACTACCACTGTTTAGGCTGGTCGATGCATTGCCTAGCCTGGGTTCCCACCGAGTCATCTAAGTTTAGAGCATGCCCAGAGGTGGCCTTTTCAAATGATGCCACAAGGCCACATAGTTAAAACCTCTCTCTTTCAGGTTGTCAGTTTTTATTCAGTTATTGGACTTAACGATGTGTTTCACCGGTCCCTGATTGTGTATACGCTGGAATATCTGTTAATAGTTTTTCGCAACACCATCGCGAAAAGAATTTCGCCTAAAGATTGGTTTAAACTTGGATTTTGCATGCTTTTGCATGATTGCATGATATTGCCTCTCCCTCCCCACCCCTTATTTCCTTCCTATTTCTAGCCGTTCACTTTTGTTTCAAGGTAATTAGAGTCTTTCTCCGTTTCTCGTCTGTAAACAAGCAAAGCAATCGTGGATAAATATCGACGCCCAATTGAAAATTGCTCTAAAAAAAGGAATCCAGGGAGACAATCAGTTGATTTTACATGATGAACGTAGCCAACACTTCGCTCGTGTTCGTCTAACCCTAAAAATGCCTAAAACGTCAGCTTTAATATTAGGTGCAAAATTCTTACTTTTCGCTGCTATAAGCATATCAGAATTTGATGCAAGATAGAATAAGACAGCTGATCATTTCATCGATTCTTATCACTTGTTTGCTGGGTAGTTTATTGATATGAACGAAGAAAGTAATCAGCCCTCGTCATATGTGTGAGAATTCATTTGTTACAGTCTGCCTTGGCTATAAGCCTCGAATAAGAATATTACCATGTGGAGTTACAACATTTCTCATTTGGTTGGGCGAATTTGTTCCGGAACGATCATGGGTAGGAAAGTGGTTCATGGTAGAGCCATCAAAATAGTAGTACACGGTGTTCCACGGCCCACTCATGGAGAAAAGTGGTCCATGGCTTTGGGGCGACTTGTTTGGAAAAAAAAGGGAAGGAACCAACGTGTTACTCGGATCATCCGGCACCTGTTTAATTATCGTACAGTTGACGTCACCTTCCTGCCAATCAACCAAGCTGCCACTTCCCGGATCACACACCAGCCAATTGTTTATGTTGCTTTTGATAAGGACCTGTCTGCCGAGTTGCCTCCAGAGTGAAAAGTTCATGGCGTTGTAGTCTGTTTCATTTAATGGAGGAGTTGTGGAGATAGGAACATCCGCTTCAGATCTCACCGGCCAATTTGGCCTCGGAGTGATCGCATTTGATTTACGCCTAAAATGACTGTAGTTAGTGAAGGAATAACTCCATACAAGAGTCCAACCTCCTCCATTAGTTTCCATGTCACAGCAAGCCTTGAAAGGATTGGCCTGAGATCCACCACTTGGATTAATCCAATAAACACCCGAAGGGGAAGTGGGATATTTCCTGAGGAGGGTCTGGCACGAGTTTCCTATTGAATGCCGGGTTGAACCAGAGTGCAAAGGAGTGGTTTGACCTGGTCCAAGAAATTTAGAGAGAGGATGACAAGATGTTTAATGATTAAAACTAGGTTTCATAAATATTTCCTAATGGTGCCGCGTCGGTGGGAGCGTATAAAAGTGTAATTTGGCAATATCAACTAAATTGATAACGTAAATTGGCCACTGTATAGAGTTTCAAAGCTGACGTTGCGAACTGGCTTTGAAACTCTTTACGGTGGCCAATTTACGGTATTAACTCAGTTGATAATGCTAAATGATAGTTTACATCAGTGTTATAGTTACCAATTCAAACAATTTGCGTCTCAGTCTTACCTTGGGATGAGCCGGATTTTTTTGGTAGGTCAACCTGTATTGGCGTTAGACAAAACATCTCAATTAACATCCATACGTCATGCCAAGTGCATCTTTAAGGAATTCCTAAAGGCCCATTGGCACACAGTGTATCTTTGCACTCTTGGCTTCCGCTTTTAACCGAACGTTTTATGGGTGTTTAAATAGAGAAACTGATATTGAATGAACTTCCTTTGATCATGCATGCTTTCTGAGGAAACTGTGGTGCTAAGCGTGTGGGGGGTATCATAAGATATTTTGGTGTTATCAACTGAGTCGTTAATGTAAACCTGTCACCGTAAAGAGTTTCTAAAGCTGACGTAGGGTTAACGCTTGAAACGAATACTCATCTCAATTTATTTACGTCGATCTTTAGAGATATTTCTCTTTCTTTGGACTTACAGAGCAATGTAAATAAAACGTCAAAGTCCTGTTACGTTCATAGTTTTTCCTAAACAAAAATTACATTTTGCGTAATGTTTTTCTCGTGAAAGGATGGTGAAAGTAATCATGATCGCTGTGAAGAAACCTCCCCTTTGGTGGGAAGGAAGGAGGGTTGAACTTGTTGGTGGTAGTGCTAAAATTATCGTGTTTTGAGTTATCATCTTAAAACTGCAACATATCATCAATGGCAAATACCTTTGTTAAATATATAGAACCATCTCGCTGGTAGAGATGCCCAGCTACTGAACTTGTTTGCATTTCGCCGCGAAGAAGGTGACAAAGTCTTTGGTTTTCTAGAAAGTTTGCTCTTCTGCAAGAAGTTTCCCGCCCACACAAAGCAGAACAGGAAAGCAAAGAGTCAGTTTTGCCAGACCAAACGAGACTTTCCTCACTGAAACCAAAAAAGCTGTTTTCTTTGATTTGGAAGAAAACGCCATGTTCGGATCCTTCAGTTGTCGTCTTTGCCAAGAACAAGACGAAAGCAAATCGGTACACGACTTGAAATAGCATCTGTCAAGAGAATCTTACGACAAATTTTTTTTATTTAGTAAACATATGAAAATACAAATTGCCTACTTGTTGAGAAAATGGCAGAAAAATCAGAAAGGCAAAGAATATTTACTTACGCTTTTCGTTTATGAAAAACACCGCGCGACAGTCAGACAGTCAGAAACCTTTCTGAATAGATCTGCATCGTTAGTATTAGTTGTAAATTTGCTGATTCTGTGATCTTCGTCTGAAAGTGTATTTCTCTCTTTGAGTGGTGCAATATAGCTTTGACATTTTGCTTTCTAACAATAAATTTTCAATTACTCCCAACTCTATTATGACATTTAAATGAAAATTGCAAGTCCTGCAGGTTTTTAATGCAATCATCATAACGTCTAGACAAACAGAATATGGAAACACCGGAAAGACTATAATGTGCTATTTCACCTAAAAAAGAGAAAACCATTAAATCTAGAGTAAAAATTCTATCCTGTTAGATATCTGGCATTGATTGATAATTGATTTTTTGAATGCAAACTGTAAGAATGAAAAGCTTAATTTCTGTCCGGCTAAAACAGAGTCACCATCAGACCTCGTAAACATTTAAGACGGATGGAACAGCCTCATGTCAGAGGTAGACATTTTGAATTTTAAGTCAAATTCAGCCGAATATATTCGCAGAAATAATGTTTTATAATGCTCGAAATTTCGTTTACTATGTTAAAATATATTGAAATATCATCAGCTATTCATTAAGTAATCCTTTCAATCTAATGCTATACTTTAACTTTATTCCTTGCATTTATTAAATTTAGTAATATGTATATTAAAGTTCACACGGCAACCAGGTGGACAATCAGACATAGTTTGAAGCTACACTGGTTTGCAGATTTAATGAATGTAACCGAAGAAGTTACAATTCATAGACCCAACGTTTCGACACTCCTGTCTAGTGCCTTCATCAGGGGTGATCTAAACGCTGCAACAAGAGGTCCTTTTATATGATCACTAATTAGCGGCCTTTTTTTTTTCTGACGAGGTGTAAATAGGCGTCAGGAAGCAGACCGCCATCGTCACGATTTAAAGGAGCGTGGGCGGAGTTAATGTGCCAAGCCTCCAAACAAAGGCGCTGGTGGTAACGCCGATTAGTAGTGATAATTTTAGAATTATCCCACCCAATTGTATGGTTGGTTAGGCAAGTATGCTCCGATAAAGCTGAATTTTCCTAATGACCTTTTCAAGCTCGAACTAAAATGTCTCTCACGCATTTTTTGCACCTTTGATTCCTTAAATATGTTTTTAGGCCGGGGTCAGATAAGTAATGTTCACTTACCTTTGGTGTTCTATGTTCTTTCGATAGTGTCATTAAGCCTTTTGGTACAGAAAACAAATCAGTTTAGACTCGTGATACAGCAACTCATCCAGGCTGCTTAATACGCTGGATGAAGAACCTACATACTCTTTGATTCATCATCATCATCAACATCATCTTTCATTTGCCTTATTTACACAATACAAAAAACTTATTTACAGCAGTTATAGCTGGAAGGCGAGGAGACCCAGGAAGCCACCGGGCTTATGGGAGAGCCACTTCACTTACATTAATAAATCAAGGAAATAAAAAAGTGCTGCGAATGTGCGGCTAGGCCAATTCAGTGATTATTTAAGTAAAAACTCTTACATTTTCGTCTTAAAACTAAGAAGGTTTGTCGAACGAGTGACTGAAACAGGAAGAGAGTTCCAAATGTTAGGACCTTGGTAGAGAATTGTAAATTGCTTGAGATTTGTATGGCACAAATGCGTTCGACAATTACTGGCTGTTCTGGTACCATAGTTGTGAACTTGACTATTCGTTACAAAAAGATTGAGGAAGCAATGGAGGCAATAAGTTATTTCTATAATAAAACATGAATTTGGCGATTTCAAGCGTATTGACTTGGAAATATATGAAATTCGTAGTTTGGAGAATAAAGGAGCGGAATGGGTTCGATAGTCTGAGTTGGTGATAGCCCGCACAGCTCGCTTTTGCAAGTAATAAATTCTGTTTAAGTTAGATACGTATGTGGACGACCAGTCGCAGTTACAATAGACGATATAAGGATAAATTAAGGTGTAGTAAAAAGTGAGTTTGGTTGTAGAGGATAGGAAAAAGCGAGACCTGAACATAATACCTATTGATTTAGCGATTTGTTTACATACATAGCTGATATGGTGTTTTCAGGTGGGATGATCATCAATATAGACCCCAAAGAATTTAGTTATGTTAGATTGTTGTAGGGGTTTACTTCCAAAGGAGAGAGAAATGCTGGAGTTAAATGTCTTCTGTCTGGGTTTAAAATTACCTAGTTAGTTTTCTTTAGATTAACTGAGAGCTTATTGCATTTTAGCCAAACATCAATATTTTGGAGTTCATCATTAAGTAAGGATTCTAAGCAATTTGGGTTTGAGTGAGAATAAAGGATACTGGTGTCATCAGCGAAAAGCAGAGGGTCTGTTAATTCAGAGGCATTAGGGAGCTCATTTATGTATAGAATGAACAATAGAGGGCCTAAACTCGAACCTTGAGGCACACCACACTTGATGGTTTGCACTGGAGAGCAAGCTTGATTGAATTGGACAAATTGCTGGCGGCAAGAAAAGTAGCTTTTAAACCACTGCAGAGCCGCGTCACGCATATAATTGTGCTCCAATTTGGCAAACAAGATTTGATGGTCGAGAGTGTCAAATACTTTGGAAAGATCTCGGAAAACACCCACCGTTGTTTCGTGTTGGTCGATTGCAGAAGCTATTTTATTTACCAAATGAATTAGTGCGTACGATGTTGAGTGATTTTTGCGAAATCCAAACTGACAGCGGTAAAGTATATCGTTTTTTTTTCAGCAAATTCTACTGAGCGATTGCATATGACTTTTTCGAAAAATTTGGAAAAATTAGACAACATAGAAATATGTCTGTAGTTTACAAAAAAGTTTGGATCCTCTGCTTTGAAGATGGGAATAATTGTGGCGATTTTAAGTTTGTCCGGGAAAATGCCTTTTAGCAGAGATAGATTAATAATATCTGCCAATGGAGCAGAAATAAGGTGAAATGAATACTTAGTGACATGCATTGGGATACTGTCATAGCCAGGAGCCTTCTCTGAAGCGAACATGCCACAAATGCTTTCCAGTTCACTAGCTGTGGTGGGCTTTAAGTTAATGGAAGGATGGTTATTATCACCAAGATAAGAACGAAAAGAAGGATTCACACTGGGTATATATTTAGTTAGGTTGGAACCAATGTTTGTTTTTTTTCATACCCTTTGTAAAGCCCGAAATGATTACCAAATCCTATTAGGCAGGGCAAACTCTATTAGGTCATATGAAGAGGTGCTCCCTACCCCTCCCCCATCAAGCCTAAAGCTGTCGTTAGGGCAAACTCTATTAGGTCAAATGTAGAGGTGCTCCTTACCCCTCCCCCATCAAGTCTACAGCTGTTTAGTAATCTGAGGTTTACATCGCAAACTGTAGTTCTAAACATGTTTAATGAAGTGATTGTGTAATAGATATCCTGTGCAGATTAACATCAGTTTTAACGTTTAGAGTGTTAACTGTACTGTCTTTCAGAAAACTAAATGTTGTTTTGCGTTACACATTTTTTATTGCGTTACCAATTGGCGCATGTTCTCTATAGAGTGTTCCGCAAAGTAGGAGATCTCGCTCGTGCTCATCTCATAGGAGCGAATCAAGCGTGAACCTTTAGCTTCTAAAATCTGATCCGAAATTCTTCTTTCCAGTCCAACTTGTTTTCAGTGAAAAAGTATTGCTAGGAGTTAAAAGTTCTATCAGAATAACACCATCTAGCTGATACGTTGATTGATTTTCGTCATTTGTTTGCCAGGTAATGTAATGATTTTCCGGGTAATGAAATCAAGTTTTAAGAATTTAATCACCTCTTGAAGTATTTGTGTGCAAGAGTTTGTTATTATGTCTTTGCTACTCGGCTCGAATAAAAATGTTGCCATGTGGATCAGGAACATTTTTCTTTTGGTTGGGCTTATCTTTTCCCAGAGGATCATGGGTAGGCCAATTCCATCCTGTGTAACCGTCAAAATAGTAATACAAGTTAGGCGGGGACTCACTCGAAGAGAACAGCGGTCCATACCAATATTGGAGTGTTGAAAATTTGGAAGGGACCACCTCGTGACTTGGATCAGTCACCTGTTTGATGATAGTACAGTTGACATCACCTTCCTGCCAATCAACCAAGCTGCCATTTCCCGGATGACACACCAGCCAGTTGTTTATGTTGCTCTTAATGAGCACCTGTCTGCCGAGTTGTTTCCAGAGTGAGAAGTTCATGGCGTTGTAGTCTGTTTCATTTAATGGAGGAGTTGTGGAGATAGGAACATCTACTTCAGGTCTCACCGGCCAATTTGGCCTCGGAGTGATCGCATTCGAGTGATGGTTAAAATGACCGTAATTAGTGAAGGAATAGCTCCATACTAGTGTCCAGCCTCCTCCATCAGTCTCCATATCACAGTAAGCCTTGAAAGCGTTGGCCCGAGATCCACCAGAAGGATCAATCCAATAAACACCAGAGTTTGAAGTAGGATTCTTCCTGAGGAGGGTCTGGCACGAGTGACCTACTACTGAATGCTTGTTTGAACCTGAGTGCGAAGGAATGGTTTGATCTATAGGGTTACAAGGTTTTGAAAAAAATGGAGAACACGTTTTTAAATGATTGAAAACTGGGTTTCTGTATTGAAGACCAGTTCTCTGTTTCCAACTCATCATCTACTCCTTATTCCCTAAGGTGCTCATCGACCTGACAATTCGACGATATTTTAGACAAGTTTTATTCAGTTTTAACATTTTTGATGTTTGCCAACTTTATATTACGATGTCACAATTTTGATATTTCAAAACCATGCAATGCCTAACTCCCGTTTTTTGCATCGTGTTTGTCTGCGGTATGAAAGTTGAATAGCTGCTTTCAACATTTCATTAATCATTTGACCCCTAAGAGTGACTGGTATCTATTTTTCATCGCAAAATCAACCCTGAATCAGAATCACGAGAATAAAGGAAATAATCATCAACTAACAAAGCTCTTGATAGATATAGATATAGATAAACAAATTCTCTTTGTTAGTACCCTAGGAAATGTATAGAGACTGGTATGGAGAATATGCATACTAACGATAGGCTATGGAGGGTTAAATATGGCAGTTTATATCAGTTTCCTAGTTACCAATCTCAACACTTATATTCCGCTCTCACCTTGGGTTGAAGTTGTTATTCCTGGGAGGTAAACCTGCATTGGAGTCAAACAATACATATCAGTTGATACCCATAACTCATGTATGCATGCCTATGCGCATGCATACGAAATTCTTGAAGGCTTCTTGGTTAGTAACTGTGTGTTGTTAGTTGTTGGTAGCTTCCGCTTATAACAAAACGTTTTATGTGTTTTGGATGATAAACTTGATTTTTAAATGAACCTCTGGTTATTGGTATTTTCGTCTCCATTTGTCAACTAAAGGGGATAAGTTTAGTAAGAAGCGGTGGGGTTAAGTCGGTAGGGTTTATAACAAGACAATTTGAATTTATCAACTGATAATGTAAATTGGTCATGGCTCGAGACTTCAGCTCTAAAATCTCTTCAAGGCAGCCAATTAAGAGGCGATCTCTGTAAGAGCGGTTCAGGGCATTTCGCATCCAAAAAAAGTTTTCCCTCAAACTTTTCCCAATAAACTATCTTTGGTTACAAGTAAATAAAACCACATTAGTTTCTGGAAATACGTTAACATAAATTTTTTTAGAGCTGTCAAAAGTCAAAGCTGCAAAAGGCCCTTTTTTGACATCTTGCGACATCGAAAATTTCAAAAGTTGAATAGCTCGGTCCTCGTATCACACCGCATGCAGCAAAAAATATTTTTTATTCTTAAAGTGTGTGATATATAAGGTGTATAAAATGCATTTCAATTTTGATATTCGTTTATTCAGAGGCTCGTCAAAATTTATTTAAAAACACTCGTTGAACAGCTTTCTGAAATTGGTTAAAAGTACTCTTTCTTTCTTGGTTGATATTGCTCAAGTCCAGACCAGACCATTAAAAACGCCGCTTGATTTCTGCTAATAAGATGTTTGGCTGCAGAAAAATATAAAAACATCTTGCACTTATTGATTTTCTTCGCCGAGGTGACTTCAAGCTTTTAGCGATATTGCTAGCGTGACAGCCGATTATGCAAATTAGTTCATTGAGCAAACTCCGACCGTTTTATGTGAGTAGCTGAATAAATCTTAGCTTTTGACCATTATAAGTAGAAAATAAAATAGGAAATATAGTGGAAAAGCATTAAGACCACACCAATTAATACCTTAAACATTTTAAAAGGCCAAAATTTTGACAAATTTTATTATGTCGTGACGAAAGACGTCAACAACAACATATCGTATGTCATAATTTGATTGGCGCTCGCAAACCCCTTTTAAATAATTTGGCTTCTGTTATTTCATATTTGAGTTCTGACAGCTTACGCTATTAAAACCTGTATGAATATTTCAAAACCAAACTACAGGATTCTATTTGGTGTAACCGGCGATAACAGCACACACTGAAATACACCGTGACCACTGTCACATAATTCAATTGTGTAATTATCCTGAATTGCTTCTCCCTTCGTAATAAAGCAGCGATAACATCGCCTTTTGGATCAGAATTCTGGTCGGCAGAAATAAGAGAAATTTTGCCTGCACACCGGTCTTTATGAAAGTTTCTATTCAGAACTCTAGAGAGTTCTTTTGGAAAAGGACCCCGCGATTTTTGAGGAAATAAATTATTACGTTACGTCTCATCTCATTTTTCCAAAAATTAGCTATATTTATATCGTAAAGCGTGTAATTTTATTAGCTGTAATTCATATGTCTCTTTCGGTACTGGTTTGCTTGGGATTAATAAAAAAAAAATCCTTGAAACGGTATTCGCCACAAGAAGTCCTGTTTTCAGTCGCGTTCCTCAGAAACTTCGTTCGGAGACTGACGAGGAGTTTCCGGTTTGTTTAACTTGCCTCAGAGTACTGACTCAATAAAGAGTCATCTCTGCTTAATCCATTTGTTAAAAGAGAGTTTCACAGAAGGAGAGCTTATCTTTGCAAGGGCTGGCCTGTTCGATGTAGAAGACTCAGTTATGGCAAAATGTGGGTCTGCGCAAAGCATAGGCACACTTATGGGAAGTTCTGGCGCCAAAGTTCAGCGTGCCAGTATCCGACACACCCTGGTAGCGATTCCAAATGGGTAAAGAGCCGGTATTCTGTCAATTTGCAAATCTCAAAGGCCATTTCTAAGATGTATGGCGTTCTATAGAGGTTTAGACAATACTGCAGCTGAGGGAGCGGATGGTTTCAAAGATTTTTCTCCAAATTATAGACGAATTGGAAAGCGTGGGAGCAGAAAAGGACTAGGGTAAAGAAGTTGGGAAGAGGCTTTAGGAGAGCAAGTTGTATTTGAAGACTACATACCGTAATCGCTACGAAGCGGAAGATAGAAAATGTACCGATCACTCTAGGGTCTTTGCACTGAGTCATGCTGGTAACACTGACGTTCAGAAAGTATGCAGTCACAGTCACAACGTGAGGTGTGAGGATTGTGAGCAGCTGAAGAGTATTTTTGAAGGAGTAAAAGGCGCTATTTCTGAGTACACAATGCAGTTGGGTAGGTTTCAGAGAGAGGCGAGGAACACAGTAATGGATGAGATAGGATTGAAACATCCAATCATGTTTGATATCTATGACGTGTGCTCGTGGCAAGAGAAGCAAGGTTGCCTAGCCTCAAAGTCAAGATGCTAAGAGACATGTGCAAACATTTTGAGCTCGCATTCCAAATGCAAGATACAAATGCAGCACCTCTTGCAAAAATGGAGGAAATGATTTCGGAGTGCAGATGTTATGCAATCTAGTTATGACGTCCACCCGTTAATTATGCAAATGCGATATCCTTTTTCACAAGAACTCTTCAAACTTATGAGAAGGGACTGTTATGCAGACAGGCGTGACGACCAAATATCATTTTTTTTCCCTTTCAGCTAGAAATCCGAGCAATCGCTGCTTTATTTAGACATGAGAAGTATTCAGGACAATTACACAGTTTGTCCGTTTACGTGACAGAGTCAATGGTCATGGTGTATTTCTGTGTGTGCTGTTATCGCCGGTTACACTAAATAGAATCCTGTAGTTTGGTTTTGAAATATTCATACAGGATTGAATAGCGTAAGCCATCAGAACTCAAATGTGAAATAACAGAAGCCAAATTTTTAAATAAGTTCGCGAGCGCTAATCAAATTATGATATTCGATATGTTGTTGTTGACGTCTTTCGTCACGAGATATTAAAAATTGTCAAATTTTGGCCTTTTGAAAAGCTTAAAGTATTAATCAGTGTGGTTTTAAAGCTCTGTCCTACTGTATTTTCTACTTAAAATGGTTAAAATCTAAGATTTATTGAGCTACTCATATAAAACGGTCGGAGTTTGCTCAATGGACTAATTTGCATAATCGGCTGTCACGCTAGCAATATCGCTAAAAGCTTGAAGTCACCTCGGCGAAGAAAATCAATAAGTGCAAGATGTTTTTATATTTTTCTGCAGCCAAACATCTTATTAGCAGAAATCAAGCGGCGTTTTTAATGGTCTGGTCTGGACTTGAGCAATATCAACCAAGAAAGAAAGAGTACTTTTAACCAATTTCAGAAAGCTGTTCAACGAGTGTTTTTAAATAAATTTTGACGAGCCTCTGAATAAACGAATATCAAAATTGAAATGCATTTTATACACCTTATATATCACACACTTTAAGAATAAAAAATATTTTTTGCTGCATGCGGTGTGATACGAGGACCGAGCTATTCAACTTTTGAAATTTTCGATGTCGCAAGATGTCAAAAAAGGGCCTTTTGCAGCTTTGACTTATGAGAGCTCTAAGAATTTTATGTTAACGTATTTCCAGAAACTAATGTGGTTTTATTTACTTGTAACCAAAGATAGTTTATTGGGAAAAGTTTGAGGGAAAACTTTTTTCCGATGCGAAATGCCCTGGACCGCTCTTACAGAGATCGCCTCTTAACATTATCAACTCAGTCGATAAAACTAAAATATCTATTTTTTTAAGGCGTATCTCCATTGATTATGCTGCTTTTCATGAATATTTATGCGTTTCAAAACTTTCCCCTTTTTATTACTTCCGCGCGCTTTTAATTAAACGCTCTGGTCTTTTTCGTAGTTTTCTTGAACTGAAATTAAACTTGTTAGAGTTTTTTTCTCTTGAAATGATGGTAAAAGTAATCAATTTTGCCGTGAAAAGTCTTCCCTCTGATGGGAAAAATCGGCCAACGGTTTTCTGGGTCGTGATGATGCTAAAATGATCGCAAGTTGTCATCCGAAAACTATAACATGTAAAAAAATTAATGTGAAATACCTTTTTTAAATAGAAAGAGCCATCTCGCTGTAAAAGCCGCCCAGTTGCTGAACTTGTTTGCATTTCGTCGCGAAGAAGATAACAAAGTTCAGCTTTTTCCAGAAAGTTTGCACCGCTGCAAGAAGCTTGCCTCATGAA
Organism: Pocillopora verrucosa; assembly: GCF_036669915.1. Taxonomy (NCBI): domain Eukaryota; kingdom Metazoa; phylum Cnidaria; class Anthozoa; order Scleractinia; family Pocilloporidae; genus Pocillopora; species Pocillopora verrucosa. The sequence continues at coordinate 4,697,628 of NC_089322.1, read as the reverse complement.
CAAAACAGAGCAGGAAAGCAAAGAACCCGTTCCAGACCACAAAAGGCTTTCTTCTCCATAGCTGAAAATTTTATTTTCTTCGATTTGAAAGAAAACACTATTTTCGGCTCCGTCGGTTGTCTTTGCCGCTAAGAACAAGACGAATGCAAATCGGTAGTCGACTTGAAGTAACATCTGTCAAGAGAATCTTGAGACAAAATTTATAGTTAGTAAAGGTATGAAACATATTAATTACCTGCCTATAGACAAAATAGTCGAACAAGACAGAAAGATTAGAAAGAAAGAGAAATTTAAACCCACCCTTTTCCGTTGATGGAAAAACACCTCCCGACACACAGAAACCTTTGTGAACAGATCTGTATTGTTATATAAATTGTCAATTTAATGATTCTGTGATCTTCGCTTGACAGTCTATTTTTCAATTTGCATATAGTAATACAGCTTTTACATTTTTTTCTTAACAACACGTTTCCAATTACTCCACAACTCTATTTTAACATTTTAAATGACATGCACAAGTCCTGCAGGTTTATACTGCAACTATCATGACTTGACTTCTGGGTAAACAGAATATGGGAATAAGTGATGGGCTCCTGCGTAAATGGAATAATTTTAGCACTTGAAGTCGATAAAAATTATATTTTAGAGGCCCAGTGAATTCGTGAGGAGTTGGGCACTCTCTGTTTCTTTACCAGCTGTTTTAGCAAGAAAAACTAATCAAACAATATGAATTCGTTTCACTTGAATTTTTCTTATAAGTGTTTTGTATACCCTTCCCTAAGTTAATATGCTATAAGAAATATACGGATAACGGGAACAGGTGCTCATCAGAGAACAACTAACTTTCATAAACTAGCAAATGAAATGTTCCCATAAGGCTTAGCGACACCATTTAAATGGTTGAGTCTGTTTTGTCCATATGGTTTATGGACAGGCCAGTTACGCCCTGTAGAACCATTAAAATAATAGTACAGGTAAACGGTTTAAAAAATCGATCCAGCTTACTATTCGTTCAAAACGTGAAGATGCCGGTGTATCTTTGTACCTGTCAGTCACGTGTTTTATGATCTGACGGCTGATGTCACCTTCCCTTTCAATCAACCAAGCTGTCAGTTCTCGGATGGCACACCAGTAATGCAATGATTTTAAAAATTCAATCACCTCTAAAAGATATATGTATGTAGGAGTTTTTTACTGTCTTTGCTACTCGGCTCGAATAAAAATGTTACCATGTGGATCAACAACATTTTTCTTTTGGTTGGACCCATTTTTCCTCAGAGGATCATGGGTAGGCCAATGCTTTCCTGTGTAACCGTCAAAATAGTAATAAAAGCTGGGCAAGTGCTCACTCACATAGAATAGCGGTCCATACCGATTTTGTTGGTCAGTTGAAAACTTAGAGGGACCACCCCTTGAATTGGGTCAGTCACTTGTTTGATGACATCACCTTCCTGCCAATCAACCAAACTGCCATTTCCCGGATGACAAACCAGCCAGTTCTTTATGTTGCTCTTGATGAGAACTTGTCTGCCGAGTTGTTTCCGTAGTGAGAAGTTCATGGCGTTGTAGTCTGTTTCATTTAATGGAGGAGTTGTGGCGATGGGAACATCCACTTCAGATCTCACCGGCCAATTTGGCCTCGGGGTGATCGCATTCGATTTATCGTCAAAATAACCGTAATTAGTAAAGGAATAACTCCATACTAGTGTCCAGCCTCCTCCATCAGTCTCCATATCACAGCAAGCCTTGAAAGCGTTGAGCTGAGATCCACCAAAAGGGTCAATCCAATAGACCGGAGTTTGAAGAGGGATTCTTCTTAAGGAGGGTCTGCCCTACTGAATGCTGGGTTGAACCAGAGTGCAAAGGAATGGTTTGACTTATAGGGTCACAGAAGTTTCGGAAAGAGGATAGCAACACGTTTGATGATCAGAAGTAGGATTTACTCCCTAGCTTGTTCAACGGTTGGGCTATTTATCGATAATTCAATCTAGTACCAATCGGTTTAAAAATTTGACTAGTGTCACCTCTTTTCAGTTTCGGGGTGATGTGCATTTGAACCATCATAAAAATTAGTCTAATTAATGATATAGGGAAGGAATAACTCCTTACCGTTGAAGTTCAACCTCCCCCATCAGTGTCCATGTCACAGAGAACTTTGAGGACCAATTCAATAAGCACCCGATGTTGTAGTGGGACATTAGTTGAGGAGAGTCTTGCTCACAGTACTACTAAATGCTGACTTGAGCCAAGGGGTGCTATTATGTTGGAGTGGGGTCAACTAATTTTCCTTGCGTACATTTTTCCTTGGAGTGCACTAAAAGGTGTGGGACAATCAGTTCTTCCGAACAGTTTTGCTTCTATTCAAAGAATTGGTCTTAATTACGGAGCCCTTCTGAGTACAAGGAAGACATGGTGGACACAGAATATGTTTACATACCTCGTGGGCCAGATATTCCTGGAGAGACAACCCGTGAAGTAAACCAAGACGAAGTTTAATTTTTGTCATATTTTTTAACTCTGGGTTTTTTTATCTAATAAGTTTCTTAACTTTTAGCTTGTGGAATTTTATCACGGGTCATTTAAATTAGTTTTTTATCTAGACAACCTGAACGGGTACAAACAGATAAAAGCGACAGGTGCAATTTTCTTTTCTAAAATTTAAAAGTAAATAAATGAGAAGGAGAAACGAACATTTACGAAACGGATACGATAGAACATGGCGACAAATGTCTTTTATTGATTAGGTTTTCCGGCTATAAAGCATTTCCGACATTAAAACATAAAATTTCCAGTCGAGCTTTAGGAAAAAGATTATGAAAACCAAATTGAAACATAAACATGTGAAAGAAAACAATAAAATGAAAAACAACAACAGCATAGCATTACCTAAAATATCTAGCTCTCAAAGAAAGTTTTATTCATTTGTGATCGCACTGAATAATAAAGAAATGGTAACACAAAATGGTAACGGCAAAATATACAAAACTCTATGAAACACCTTTTTTACATGGAAGGAACCATCTCATTTTACAAATCTCTCCAACTTTCTTGCTTGTTTTCCTTCGCCAAAAAGCAAGTCTTTGTTCGCCAGGAAGTTTGCTCCTTTGCAAGCAGCTGCTCTGCGACACATTTGAGCACAGGTCAATGTAGAGTCAACCTTTTCACCTTGAAGAGCATTTTCATTGTCAAAAAAACCGTTTTCTTCTATGCGCAAGAACATGCCCTGATCTTCTTTGGCGGATATCTTTGGTGTTACCGAAAAAGCCCTTATGAGAGCAAATATGTCCCAAGCAAAGATCTGCAAGAAAGGAAATTAAAATGATATAATGACATAACGGAGAACAATCAAAGGAAGAGAACTCTGTTGGATTATTACTTAATATATTGCAACAATTTGAAGAGACGTCACTTACAAATTTTAAAGCCATCATCGATGAGAAAAGTAACATTGGGAGCTGTAACATATTGCGTGACATGCCCTAATTTGTCAAACCCGTATTCAGAGATTCCCGGATGTTGGAAAAGGTTGTTCTTCCGGCCATTAAAGATAGCTTGTCGTTTACCACAAGGTCTCTCCCTTTTTGTCTGTTGAGTGCTCTTAGGCATATTGATACAGGAGCACATCTTTACTCCTCATGATTTTATCGAGTTTTGTTTCTCAAACAAAAACAAACGTAATCATGAGGGGACGCAAATCGTCTGCACTGTAAGTACATATCAAGCTCTGTAGGTGATTTAATCCCATTTTAATCCCATCCGATCTCACAATTTACGAAAACTTCATTATTCTTGTGAAAAATGATAGCCGTCTTATTGAACCTTGATGACAAGTATAAGCCTGCAAAGAAAACAGTGCAAAAGCAATTATCTGTCACATCGATGTCAGCAGCAACAGGATTATGACACCTTACAGTCCCCATACATTTTCTTAGACTAAAAGTCTAAGAAAATGTAGGGGACTCTCTGGGATACTTACAGTACAGACGATTTGCGTCCCCTCATGTTCGAGTACAATCTAAAAGGATTTTATGCTCTGTTTTATTTGTTAATACTTATCATTCATTCGGGGATCGGACAAGGTATGGGTGTGCGAGTTTTTTTGGAAATGAGACTGAGTGTTCAGAAGTTCAGAATGCGTGATTCAAAACCTTGAGGTAAAGATCAGCTTTAATTTGCCTTTTTAAGGAATGAGTTACAGAAAACAATCATAAAAGGCAAAAACACCTGTAATGATATCCACAATCTAACGAGAATTTATTTGGTCAGGTAGCTGTACTCAATTGCCAAAAAAACCCAAAGTGGCTTTGGAAAGCTCCTGAAATATATCAATTACGGTTTATAAATGCAGAATAAGGAAAAGCAAACACTATGGTCTTAACATGAAATACAAGTTGTTTTTATTAGCATTTCGAAGGTAGTTAGGCTAGAGGGCAAACTAAGTTTCAACATATAGTAGAAAAGAAAATGAAGTGTCTAGGAAACGTTTGCACCCTTTAGAACCAAGCTGTATACCGTTTTGAAACTTTGTTACTGGGAAAATATGTTTTTACTATTAAGTAATGCTCGTTACTAAACCCATTATTTTGCGCCTTAAATATATAAAAAGCTGTGACGTCAATTATCTAATGTGGTAATTGATCCAGGCTTCCTTAAGTGAACCTTATTTATTCATTTCATTCTAAAAATTTCTCTAGCTGATTGCAACTAACTAATTTAGTGGCTGGCACAAGTTTTGTAAGCAATATCGGTAAAGGGAGTTATTATTAAAAACATCAAGAACTTAAATTTTGTTGTACAAAAACAAAGAAGAAAAAGGCATACAAAAACAAATTTTAAAAAAATTACGAAGTCTCTGTAATAGTGACTAGCACCTCATTAAGTCAGAGTTTTGTGAAGTGATTTGAATTCTCTAAAACTCCATTGGAAAGCAAAATTCTGAAGGATAATTCCCCGACTTCACATGACGAGTATAACTGTTGCTTTCCTTGTTCTTATCTTACGAGAGTGAATCAAGCTTCAGCCTCCAAAATCTGGTCCTAAATTCTCCCTTCTGGTGGGTTTTTTCTCAGTAAATACGATAGAGGAATTTAGAGTTCTATCAGTATAAGACCCTCTAGGTTCTCCAGATGATTCTCGCCACACTTTTTCAAAGTAATGTAATGATTTTGTGGAGATAAGTTAACTAGCTCTGGAAGATACGTGTGTAAAGGTTTGTTATTGTCTATCTGCTACTCGGCTCGAATAAAATGTTACCGTTTGGATCAAGAACGTTTTTCTTTTGGTTGAGCCTATTTCTTCCACAAGGATCATGGGTAAGCCAATGTTTGCCTGTGTAACTATTGAAATAATAAAAGGTGCCGTTCCAGCGCCCACTCGAATAGAACATTGGTCCATAGTTGGTGCTTGGTAAAACTTGGAAGGCGCCGAAGATGATTTACTAGGGTCTGTCACGTAATGCACGTATTTGGTGATCGTACAGTTGACGTTACCTTTCTGCAAATCAACCAAGCTGCCAGTTACCGGATGACACACCAGCCAGTTGTTTATGCTGCTCTTGATGAGGATCTGTCTACCGAGTTGTTTCCAGAGTCTGAAGATTTGTCTGTTCATTTAACGGAGGAGTTGTGGAGATACGAACATTCACCTTATTCGTAACCGGCCAATTTGGTATTAGACTGATCGCATTTGAGTCATCTCTAAAATGACTGTAGTTAGTAAAGGAATAGCTCCATACTAGTGTCCAGCCCCCGCCATTATTATCCATGTCACAGTAAGCCTTAAAATCGTTGACCTGGGATCCACCATCAGGATCAATCCAATAAACACTCGAGGACGTCCTTGGAAATTGTTTGAGGAGAGTATGGCGTGAGGTTACTGTTAGGTAAGTGCTGGTCAGAACCAGGGGATGGAGAAGTGTTTTACTTTACCATCATATAGTTTAAAATTAGAAAAACAATTTCATCATTGAAAGTGAGTCGAGCAAAGTATCCTCTATGTGTGCTTTAGCCCTGTAACGGAAGTTAGAGCTGGCGACCTAAATTTAGTTATGAGCATTAAACAAGGAATCAATATTAGAACGCAAATTAGTGTAAACGACCGATCGAGTCTCGTGCGTAGATTTGGTGAGCTGAATCAAAAAGTTTGTGGAGTTATTGTTTCATGATTTGGTCGTAGCAGTTATCTTTATCGCTATCAAAAAATCTCCTTCGCACTGTAGCTAGGAAAGAAAATTAGGGCCATTCCGCACTGGGGAAAAAGTTGTTTAATTTGACAAATTTTCTATCATCATAAACATTTTACAAGTGCGGATTGGAGGTGAAATCCTTTGGCTGGTTCTATAAATACATCGGGCGCTTGACGGCCTTAAAAGTTTTAAAGCGGATGCAACAGATGAAACAAAAATTTGTCCTTTTATTTTAACCGGACAATTCTAGTTTTGTCTACTACTGCGGGAAGGCCCTTAAACTTGTTCGTGATAAGGTGTACATTATCGGAAGGTGTCACCAAATAACATGGCATGTCATCAATGCCAAATACCTTTGTTAGATAGAAAGAGCCATCTCGCTGTAAAAGCCACCCAGTTGCTGAACTTGTTTGCATTTCGCTGCGAAGAAGGTAAAAAGTTATGGGTTTTCTAGAAAGTTTGCACTTCTGCACGAAGCTTGTCTCGCACACAAAGCCGAACAGGAAAGCAAATAATCAGTTTTTCCAGACCAAAAGAGGCTTTTTTCGCCGTAGCTGAAAAAAGTGTTTTCTTTGATTTGAAAGAAAACGCCGATATCGGATCCTTCAGTTGTCTTTGCCGCCAATAACAAGACGAATGCAAATAGATACTCGACTTGCCGAGAGCGAGAATCTTAACACAAAGTTATGATTAGTAAATGTATGGAACATATAAAGTACCTACCTACAGACAAAATAGTCTGACAAGACAGTAAGGGAGAGAAATTTTAACCCGTCCTTTGATTTCAATGAAAAACACCGCGCGACACACTCAAACATTTGTGAATAAGTTTGCACCCTTAGTACCAATTATAAATTTATTGACTTCCTGATCTTCATCTGAAATTCCATTTTTCTATTCTAGTATAATAATACAGCTTGAACATTTTGTTTTCTCAGCAATACTTTTCTAATACTTTATTTTAATGAAAAACACAAGTCCTGCAGGTTTATAATGCAATTATCACGGAAATACCGGAAAGGCTGCAATAAGCTCTTTTATGTAACAGTTCAGTGAAGAAAACAAAAATTGGAAATGCAAAGGTAAAGATAAAAAAAATTGGTGGGAGATAAAATTAAAACTGAATATAAAAACACATCTTTATAGATCTTTATAGTTTGAAGCACCTGGTAAAGAAAAAGTACTTTTTTGAGTGCAAATGGAAAAGAAAGGCTTCTATTTGTAGGGATAAGTTAATATGTTATTTGTGAACCAGCCCTTTAAAACTGATATTCTACGTTTTATTTTTTATTTTATTTATACGTATAGTAATATATGTTTGGTGATGTTTTAAAGTTCGAACAATCATATTTCACTTGGTTGAGCTCAACTCTCAATGTCACCCTTTGCATCAACATCAGCTTTCTATTTTAACATTGCATGCACCACAGATATTTTTTGCTACCCTTATGCAGCTAACAAGACTATCATACAGTCTTACAATAGATAATAGCAATGTATAGGTTAGTTTACCTTAATAACTATATCGCATTTTAAATACTAAAGAGAAGGAATTTCCTCTTCTCTTTAAATTCCTTCGTATCATTTAATCTGGAAGCAATATAGTTTTAACTTTCGACTTGTTCTTACACTAACGAGACACAGTCCTTAAAATCGAGTTTGATATTAGTTTAGTAACCATTTTTGATATGTATGGGGCTTCGCTGCGCGCTGCGAGCTCCGCCACAAGATGGCTAAGAGATAAAGGGTGCGAACAAGGACTAGCACTAACAAACAATATACTAAGTTCAGAAGAACTAAAATCGTGATCAAGGTAATTCGAGCCCTTTACAGCCTCTCCTCAAGTCTCAGGTTATGGGGAATCGTCGGTAAACAAACAAAGCAATCCTGGGTTACTTTCGGCACCCATCGAAAATTGCTCTAAAAAGAGAATCCAGTTAAATAATCAGTTGATTTTACATGATGAACGTAGCCAACACTTCCCTTGTGCTCGTCTAACCCTAAAATATGTTTAAAACGTCAGCTTCATGATTAGGTGCAAGATTCTTCCTTTTCGCAGCTATAAGCATATCAAGATTTGGTGCAACATTAAATAAAACAGCTGATCATTTCATCGATTCTTATCACTTGGGTAATGTATTTATATTTACAAAGAAAGTATTCGGCCCTTGGACGTTCTGTGTGTGAGAACTAATTTGTTACAGTCTGCCTTGGCTATAAGCCTCGAATAAAAATATTACCATGTGGATTTACAACATTTTTCATTTGGTTGGGCGAATCTGTTCCGGAAGGATCATGGGTAGGAAAATGGTTCTTGGTAGAGCCATCAAAATAGTAGTACACGGTATTCCACGACCAACTCAAGGAGAAGAGTGGTCCATAGCTGTTTGGAACAAAACGGGAAGGAACCAACGTGTTACTCGGATCATCCGGCACTTGTTTAATCATCGTGCAGTTGACGTCCCCTACCTGCCAATCAACCAAGCTGCCATCTCCCGGATGACACACCAGCCAGTTGTTTATGTTGCTCTTAATGAGCACCTGTCTGCCAAGTTGTTTCCAGAGTGAGAAGTTCATGGCGTTGTAGTCTGTTTCATTTAATGGAGGAGTTGTGGAGATAGGAACATCCACTTCAGATCTCACCGGCCAGTTTGGCCTCGGAGTGATCGCATTCGAGTGATGGTTAAAATGACTGTAATTAGTAAAGGAATAGCTCCATACTAGTGTCCAGCCTCCTCCATCAGTCTCCATATCACAGTAAGCCTTGAAAGCGTTGGCCTGAGATCCACCAAAAGGATCAATCCAATAAACACCAGAGTCTGAAGTAGGATTCTTCCTGAGGAGGGTCTGGCACGAGTGTCCTACTGAATGTAGGGTTGAACCAGAGTGCGAAGGAATGGGTTGACCTAATGGGTCACAAGGTTTTGAAAAAATGGAGAACACGTTTGTTAATGATTAAAACTGGATTTCACAAAGATTTCTGTATTAAAGACCAGTTCTCTGTTTCTAACTCGTTATCTAATCTTTATTCCTTAACTTGCTCATTAACCTGACAATTCAATGATATTTTGGACAAGTTTTACTCAGTTTTAACATTTTTTATTTTTGCCAACTTTATATTACGATGTCACAATTTTGATATTTCAAAACCATGCAATGCCTAACTCCCGTTTTTTTTGCGTTGTGTTTGTCTGCGGTATGAAAGTTAAATAGCTGCTTTAACTTTTCATTTATCATTTGACCCCTAAGAGTGACTGGCATCTATTTTTTCATCGCAAAATCAACCCTGAATTAGAATCACGAGAATAGAGCAAATGATCATCAACTAACGAAGCTCTTGATAGATAAACAAATTCTCCTTGTTAGCACCCAAGGAAATGTATATAGACTGGTATGGAGAATATGCATACTAACGATAGGCTATAAGGGGCTAAATATGGCAGTTTAAATCAGTCTCCTAGTTACCAATCTCAACACTAATCTTCCGCTCTCACCTTGGGGTGAACTGGTTATTCCTGGGAGGTTAACCTGCATTGGAGTCAAAAAATACATATTAGTTAATACCCATACCTTATGCCTGCATACGAAGTTCTTGAACGCTCATGCTTTGGATGATAAGCTTGATTTTGAAATGAACTTCTGGTAATGGTCTTGTCGTCTCCATTTTTTAACCAAACGGGGAAAGAAGCGGTGGTGTTGAGTCGGTGGAGTTTATAACAAGATAATTTTATTTCATCGACTGATAATGTAAATTGGCCAACATTGAGTTTCTAAAGCTCAAGTAGGGTCATGGCTCGAGACGTCAGGTCTAATATCTCTTGAAGGCGGCAAATAAACATTATCAACTCAGTTGATAAAACCAGAATACCTTTTTTTAAGACTTATCTCCATTGAGTATGCTGCTCTTCATGAATATTCATGCATTTCAATACTTTCCCTTTTTTTATTACTTCGGCGCGCTATGAATTAAACGCTCTGGTCTTTTTTGTAGTCTTCTTGAACTGAAATTAAATTTGTTAGGGTTTTTGTTTTTTTGAAATGATAGTAACAGTAATCAGTTTTGCTGTGCAAACTCTTCCCTCTGATGGGAAAGATCGAGCAACGGTTTGCCGGGTCGTAATAATGCTAAAATGATCGCAAGTTGCCATCCGAAAACTATAACATGTAAAACAAAATACATGTAAAATACCTTTTTTAAATAGAAAGAACCAGCTTGCTCTAAAAGCCGCCCAGCTGCTGAACTTGTTAATATTTCGTCGCGAAGAAGATAACAAAGTCCAGCTTTTTCCAGAAAGTTTGCACTTCTGCAGGAAGCTTCCCTCACACACAAAAAAGAACAGGAAAGCAGAGAATCCGTTTTAGACCAAAAAAGGCTTTCTTCTCCATAGCTGAAAAATTTGTTTTCTTTGATTTGAAAGAAAACACCATTTTCGGCTCCTTCAGCTGTCTTTCCCGCTAAGAACAAGACGAATATAAATCGGTACTCGACTTGAAGTAACATCTGTCAAGAGAATCTTGAGACAAAATCAGGTATAGTCAGTAAACGTATGAAACATATAACTTACCTGCCTATAGACAAAATAGTCAAACAAGACAGAAAGATCAGAAAGGAAGAGAAATTTAAACCAACCCTTTTCTGTTGATGGAAAAACACCGCCCGACACACAGAAACCTTTGTGAACAGATCTGTATCATCAATATTAAATGTGAATTTAATGATTCCGTGATCTTCTTGTGATAGTCAATTTTTCTATTTGGATATAGTAATACAGCTTTGACATTTTGTTTTCTTAACAACACGTTTCCAAGTACTCCACAACTTCATTTTGACATTTTAAATGAAATGGACAAGTCCTGCAGGTTTATAATGCAATTATCATGACTTCTAGGTAAACAGAATATGGAAATAACGGAAGGCTGATAGAAGTTCTTTTATGTAACAGTGAAGAAATAAAAAATTTGAAATGCAAAGTTAAAAAAAGAAAAAAAAGGAAATTGGTAAGAGACAAAATTGAAACCGAACATGAAAACACAGTCTTTTGTATGAAACACCTGGCAAAGTGGAGTTACTTTCTGTTACGAAAAATTGTCTAAGTAAAGTCCCAGAACATTCTAATAGAGTATTCTAGAATCCTAAGTCATCTAGACGTGACCTTCTAGTAAAGAGAACATTCTGGAACGTTCTATTACTTACGTGATTGTTCAAATTTAGAAACCGTGTTAATCTACTAAATTTAGTTCTTTAGAGAAGTTTCTAGATCCTTATACTTTATGTATATAAGAGCGACAGTTCCATCGAACAGCTTAAGACGCTGGATGAGGAACCTACATACCCTTTGGTTCATACCCTTTGTGAGGCCCAAAATGATTACCAAATCCTGTTGGGCAAGGAAAACTCTATTGGGTCAAATGTAGAGGTGCTCCCTACCCCTCCCCCATCAAGCCTAAAGCTGTTGAGTCAAACTCTCTTAGATCAAATGTAGAGGTGCTCCCTACCCCTCCCCCATCAAGCCTACAGTTGTTGAGTAGTCTAAGGTTTACATTGCAAACTGTAGTTCTAAACATGTTTAATGGAGTGATTGTGTAATAGATATTCTGTGCAGATTAACATCAATTTTAACGTTTAGAGTGTTAACTGTACAGTCTTTCAGGAAAATACATGTTGTTTTTGCGTTACACATTTTTTTATTGCGTTACCAATTGGCGCATGTTCTCTATAGAGTGTTCCGCAAAGTAGGAGATCTCGCTCGTGCTCATCTCATAAGAGCGAATCAAGCGTGAACCTTCCGTTTCCAAAATCTGATCCGAAATTCTTCTTTCCAGTAGCAATGCTTTTTCATTGAAAACAAGTTGGAGGAGTTAAGAGCTCTATCAGAATGACACTTTCTAGCTGATACGCTGATTAATTTTCGTCAATTGTTTGCCAGGTAATGTAATGATTTTCAGGGTAATGCAATCAAGTTTTAATCACCTTTTGAAGTATTTGTGTGCAAGAGTTTGTTATTATGTCTTTGCTACTCGGCTCGAATAAAAATGTTGCCATGTGGATCAGGAACATTTTTCTTTTGGTTAGGCTTATTTGTTCCCAGAGGATCATGGGTCGGCCAATGATTTCCTGTGTAACCGTCAAAATAGTAATAAAAGTTAGGCGGGGGCACACTCAAATAGAACAGCGGTCCATACCCATTTTGGAATGTTGAAAATTTGGAAGGGACCACCTCGTGACTTGGATCAGTCACCTGTTTGATGATAGTACAGTTGACATCACCTTTCTGCCAATCAACCAAGCTGCCACTTCCCGGATGACACAACAGCCAGTTGTTTATGTTGCTCTTAATGAGGACCTGTCTACCGAGTTGTTTCCAGAGTGAAAAGTTCATGGCGTTGTAGTCTGTTTCATTTAATGGAGGAGTCGTGGAGATAGGAACATCTACTTCAGATCTCACCGGCCAATTTGGCCTCGGAGTGATCGCATTCGATTTACTGTTAAAATGAGTGTAATTAGTAAAGGAATAGCTCCATACTAGTGTCCAGCCTCCTCCATCAGTCTCCATATCACAGTAAGCCTTGAAAGCGTTGGCCCGAGATCCACCAAAAGGATCAATCCAATAGACACCAGAGTTTGAAGTAGGATTCTTCCTGAGGAGGGTCTGGCACGAGTGACCTACTACTGAATGCTGGGTTGAGCCTGAGTGCAAAGGAATGGTTTGACTTATTGGATCACAAAGTTAAAAAAAAAAATCAGGTTTTTCAATGATTAAAACTGGGTTTCGTAAAGATTTCTGTGCTGAGGACCAGTTCCCAGTTCCCAGTTCATCGTCTAGTTCTTATTCTCTCACCTGCTCATCGATCTGACCATTCAACGATAATTAAAGCAAGTATTATTCATTTTTAAAATTTTTGATGTTTGCCAACTTTATCACGAAATCACAATTTTGATATCACGATCACAGTCTTTCAAAACCATGCAATTACCAACTTCCGATTTTTTGCGTCGTGTATTTCTGCGGTATGAAAGTTAAGAAACTGCTATCAACTGTTCATTAATCATTTTACCCGTGAGAGTGACTGGCATTTAATTTTTCATTAAAAAATCACCCCTGAATCAGAATTACGAAAATAAAGGAAATGATCGCCAACTAACGAAGCCTCTTGATAGATAAAGAAATTCTCTTTGTCAGTACCTTAGGAAATGTATGCATGTAGAATATGCATACTAACGATAGGCTGCAGAGAGTTAAATATAACAGTTTAAATCTGTATCCTAGTTACCAATATCAACACTAATCTTCCGCTCTCACCTTGGGTTGAAGTGGTTATTCCTGGGAGGTCAACCTGCATTGGAGTAAAACAATATATATCAGTTAATACCCATACCTCATGCATGCATGCATGTGCGCATGCATACGAAGTTCTTGAAGGCTCATTGGTTAGTAATTGTGTGCTTTCAGTTGTTGGTGACTTCAGCTTATAACTGAACAATTTATGTGCTTGGATGATAAGCTTAATTTTGAAATGAATATCTGGTAATTGGTCTTGTCGTCTCCATTTCTAACTAAAGGGGGTAATTTTCGAAAGAAGCGGTGGTGTTAAGTCGGTGGGGTTTATAACAAGATAATTTGATTTATCAACTGATAATGTAAATTGGCCAACATCGAGTTTCTAAAGCTGAAGGAGGGCCATGGCTCGAGACGTCAGCTCTAAAATCTCTTGAAGGCGGCCAATTAACATTATCAACTCAGCTGATAAAACCAAAATACTTTCTTTAACGCGTATCTCGATTGATTATGCTGCTCTTTATGAATATTCATGCGCTTTAATACTTTCCATTTTTAATTACTTCGGCGCGCTAGTCTTTTTCGTAATTTTTTTTGACTGAAATTAAATTTGGTAGAGTTTTTGTCTCTTGAAACGATGGAAACAGTAATCAGTTTTGCTGTGAAAAGTCTTCCCTTTAATGGGAAAGATCGAGCAACGGTTTTCTGGGTCGTGATAATGCTAAAATGATCGCAAGTTGTCATCCGAAAACTATAACATGTGAAAAAATCAACGTGAAATACCTTTTTTAAAAAGAAAGAGCCATCCCGCTTTAAAAGCCGCCCAGTTGCTAAATTTGTTTGCACTTCGTCGCGAAGAAGATAACAAAGTCCGGCTTTTTCCAGAAAGTTTGCACTTCTGCAAGAGGCTTGCCTCATACACAAAATAGAACAGGAAAGCAAAGAACCCGTTCCAGACCACAAAAGGCTTTCTTCTCCAAAGTTGAAAAATATATTTTCTTTGATTTGAAAGAAAACACCATTTTCGGCTCCTTCAGTTGTCTTTGTCGCTAAGAACAAGACGATTGCAAATCGGTACTCGACTTGAAGTAACATCTGTCAAGAGAATCTTGACACAAAATCAGGTATAGTCAGTAAAGGTATGAAACGTATAAATTACCTGCCTATAGACAAAATAGTCAAACAAGACAGAAAGATCAGAAAGGAAGAGAAATTTAAACCCACCCTTTTCTGTTGATGGAAAAACACCGCCCGACACACAGAAACCTTTGTGAACAGATCTGTATCATCAATATTAAATGTAAATTTAATGATTCCGTGATCTTCGCTTGACCGTTCTATTTTTCTATTTGGATACAGCAATACAACTTTGACATTTTGTTTTCTTAATAACACGTTTCCAATTACTCCACAACTCTTTTTTGACATTTTAAATGAAATGCACAAGTCCTGCAGGTTTAAAATGCAATTATCGTGACTTTTAAGTAAACAGAATATGGAAATACCGGAAGGCTGAAAAAAGTTCTTTTATGTAACAGTGAAGATATCAAAAATTTGAAATGCAAAGTTAAAAAAAAAAAGAAAAAAAGGAAATTGGTAAGAGACAAAATTAAAACTGAACATGAAAACACAGCCTTTTGTATGAAACACCTGGCAAAGAAGAATTACTTTCCTGAATGGTAGTGAAAAAGTGAGGCTTGCATAATTCAGCAAGAGAACTGGATCAATTAAAAGTTTGATAATGGTGCTGATTGTTGGCTACCGTTGTAAAACGTGCTAAAAGGGAAGGCTAAAGATATCAAATAGTGCCGAGAATTTGCTAGAATAGTGAAAGGATCCCTCCCTGTGATTTTTAATGATTTCTATTTTGCTTTTCGTTCGCTTTTTTTTCTTAATGTCTTTTGTTTGTTTTTGCTTTTATTCGTTCGTTTTTACTTAATAAAGTAGAAACAGTAACATCGCAAAAATTTATAAAAATCAGATATACAGTCCGAAAAACAAGGATTTTCCCTCAGGGAACAGCAGCAAGTATATTGATGAAATAATAACGTTCTGTCAGAATATTTGCGGAGGAGAGTCAAGTGGTAATTTTGTGATACGAGAAAAAATCTTAGGTTTGTCAATGAATGATTTTAATATGAGGAAGCGAGAATCTGTAGTGACTTGACTTAAAGATCGCGATCAACCCCTATAACGAAAAGGTTCACGTTATTGACAATACAAGACAACGTTTAATTCACATAAATCAATTTAATCAAATTGTGATAATTATTTTATTTGACAGTATTTTCAAGAGAATGTACTATCTTGGTACTGCAGCTGATTTATTAAAATATCATCAGGGGTTGGGCATTCTCTGTGTCTTTTAGTAAGAAAAACTAATCAAGCAATATGAATTTGTTTTACTTGAATTTTCCTTATGACTGTTTTGTATACCCTTCCCTGGGTAAATGTGCTATAAGAAATATACGGATAAAGGGAACAGGTGCTCATTACAGAGCAACTAACTTTCATAGACTAATTTAACAAATGAAATGCTCTCTGATCATGGACAAGCCAGTTACACCCTGTGGAACCGTTAACCCGCCATTGTTCCAAAGTAGCCATATACAGTCATTGTTAGTCTTAAAACAAAGCTGCTCAACTTTAGTCCGATCCGCTTTTCTTGATACGAAAATAATAGTACGGGTTGAGGGCTTAGAAAATCGGTCCACAGCTTACTATCCGTTCAAAAAATAAAGATGCCGGTGTATCTTTTCACGTGTCAGTCACGTGCTTGATGACCTGACAGCTGATGTCATCTTCCCTCCAATCAGCCAAGCTGCCAGTTCTCGGATGCAATGATTTTAAGAATTCAATCACCTCTGAAAGATATATGTGTGGTTTTATTACTATGTCTTTGCCACTTGGCTCGAATAAAAATGTTACCGTGTAGA
Organism: Pocillopora verrucosa; assembly: GCF_036669915.1. Taxonomy (NCBI): domain Eukaryota; kingdom Metazoa; phylum Cnidaria; class Anthozoa; order Scleractinia; family Pocilloporidae; genus Pocillopora; species Pocillopora verrucosa. The sequence continues at coordinate 4,681,231 of NC_089322.1, read as the reverse complement.
TCAACAACATTTTCTTTTGGTTTGGCTCTGTTCTTCCCATAGGATCATGGGTAGACCAATGCTTCCCTGTGTAACCGTCAAAATAGTAATAAAAGCTATGCGAGCGCTCAGTCAAATAGAACAGTGGTCCGATTTTGTTGGTGCAGTGAAAACTTGGAGAAGATCACCACGTGACTAAGGACATATAAAAGGATATATATAAAAGGATATAGACCTGGCTCCGGTTCTTCGAAGGGCAGACATAGGTATCCACTAGATAAATCTCTATCCGATGTATAGCGCAATTTTTTGTTTTGGTTTACAGTTATGCGGTGAATAGCATTTATATGGGAAAGTGTTGTCAAAAACGCACTAACACACGTTTCCTAATAAATCTGCACCTTTTTAATTAACGAGCTGAAGATATATGACGACCTTTTACCCTAGCAAAAGAAAGATCATAATCACGAGTTTCCGTTTCCTTTTCCACGTGTTTCTGGTCTCTTAGTATAACATAACAACGACGAAATGATCATCTACATTTTCCGACGGCAAGGCCCCGAAGACCAGCCTTATGTTTACTGGCATACGCTTTTACAGACTTTTTTCACAATTCCATTAAGCTGTATCAGACAATTATTAGACTCAAAACATTTCCTCTCTATGAACTTTGTCTGATCAATGATACTATACCAATAAGCGGCCCAAGAGTCGTTCGAAACTATTCTAAGTAGCTGTATACATGTTCCGACTTTTCGTGTCGTGTTTTGACGGCGAACGAAACTTAGAAGACTGCTCACAACTTTTTAGTGCGAAAGAAAACCTAAAAATGGCAACGATAAGAAAGGAAGGGTCATGGAGGAGGTGGAAAAGGGTGACACTAAAACCGAGTAGAGATGGTGAACTAGGAAAATGTAAAAGATTCAAGTTTATCTCGGTGCATCAAGACTTATCAATAAGAATTTGTGGCTTTCACCTTGGGGTGAGTTGGTTCTTTCTGGGAGTTCGAACTGTATTGGAGTTAAACAATGCATACTATAATGATTAATAAATGTGCTCATATTTATCGGTGGCCTGCACCTCCAAGGGAACATTTTATGTACCTTTGGATACAAAACTTGATGTTACAACATACTTCTGTTTGTCAATATTTTCCGCTAAGAACAAAGACCAATGCAAATCGGTACTCGACTTGAAATAACATATGTCGAGAGAATCTCACGACAAATTTTTTTCTTTAGTAAACGTGTGAAACATATAAATTGCCTTCTTGTTGAGAAAATTGTAAAACAATCCAGAAAGGGAATTTTAACTCGCTCTTTTCTTTTAATGGCAAAACACCGCGCAACACACAGAAACCTTTGTGAATAAATCTGCACCATCGGTATATATTAGTTCAAATTTACTGATTCCGTGCACGTGATCTTCGTCTGAAAGTCGATTTTTCTATTTAAGTAGAAAAAATACCCCTTTGACATTTTGTTTTCTTTACAATACGTTTCCAATTACTCCACAACTCTTTTTTGACTTTAAACTGAAAAACAAAAGCCCAGCAGGTTGATAATGCAATTATCATGACTTCTATAAATAAACAGCATTTGGGAAGAACATCCAAAAGGCTTCAACGGAAAAATGAATGACGAAAAAATTAGTGGAAGACGAATTAAAACTGAACATCTAACTGCAGTAAAGTTGTTTGAAACACCTAGCAAGGAAACTTAAATGTTTTGAGTACAAATGAAAATGTAAATGTTTAAAAATGTGTGTCCTAGAGCAAAATTATTGTTACCAACCGGCCTCGCAAACGCATTTGAGATGAAACAAAATAATAACGTAGATGCCGAAGTCAATATTTCAGTCTGAATATTTTTAAAAGTAATATGTATTGAAAGTTTTCAAGAAAAAATGTTTACAAAACACTAAATTTGAATTGCGAGTCATCAGCCGGCTTGAACTTCAAAGTGATATTTAACTTTCTATTTATGCCATTTATTTCCTATACTAATGCATCTTTAATATTTTCAAGGTCGAACAAAAATGTTTCCATGTGGATTAACAACATTCTTCTTTTGGTTAGGCCTATTGCCTCCACTAGGATCATGGGTAGGCCTATTGCTTCCACTAGGATCATGGGTAGGCCTATTGCCTCCACTAGGATCATGGGTAGGCCTATTGCTTCCACTAGGATCATGGGTAGGCCAATGATTTCCTGTAAAACCATCAAAGTAATAGGAAGTGCTCCCCCAGGGTGTACTCAGGAAGAACAGCGGTCCATAGGCTCGGTTCGGCGAAAACTCAGAAGGCGCAGAAGAAAATGATATGCTTGAGTTTAATTATCTTACAGTTGACGTCACCTTCCTGCCAATCAACCAAGCTGCCATTTCCCGGATGACACACCAGCCAGTTGTTTACGTTGCTCTTGATGAGAACCTGTCTGCCGAGTTGTTTCCAGAGTGAGAAGTTTATGGCGTTGTAGTCTGTTTCATTTGATGGAGGAGTTGTGGAGATAGGAACATCCACTTCGGGTCTCACCGGCCAATTTGGCCTCGGAGTGATTGCATTTGATTTGCTCGTAAAATGACTATAATTAGTGAAGGAATAGCTCCACAGTGTCCAGCCTCCTCCATCAGTCTCCATGTCACAGTAAGCCTTGAAAGCGTTGGCCTGGGATCCACCATCAGGATCAATCTAATAAACGCCAGAGATCAATGTAGGATATTTACTGAGGAGAGTCTGACACGAGTGTCCTGCTGAATGCTGGGTTGAACCAGAGTGCAAGGGAATGCTTTGACCTACAGGGTAACAGATGTTTCGGAAAGACGATAACAACATGTTTGGTGATCAGAAGTAGGATTTATTTCCATACTGGCAACAGTCGGGCTATTCATCGACAATACAATCATGTGCGAATGGGTATAAAAATTTGACCAGTATCACCTCTTTTACAGTTTCGGGGTGATATGCATTTAAACCATCATAAAAATTAGTTTAATTGGTGATATATATAGGAAAGGAAAAACTTCGAACCGTTTAAGTTAACCTCCCCCATCAGTCTCCATGTCACAGAGAGCTTTGAATAAGTTGACAGGGGATTCACGATGAGGACCAATCCAATAAACACCCGAAGTCGAAGTGGGACATTGGTTGAGGAGAATCTGGCTCGCGGTTACCGCTAAATGTTAGGTTGAACCGTGCAATTCTGGGCATGGGCACTCTGCTGCTTTGTCCTGATGGAATGGGGTCGACTAATTTGCCCTGCGTTACAAAAGTACAGAGCTCAATTACAGGGTGGAACGTTGCTACAGTGACCTTATGCGTCAACCCCTTTTTCGTTGCGGTGCATTAAAAGGTGTGTGGTACAATTAGTTCTTTCGAACAGCTTTACTTCTATTCATAGAATAGGTCTTAATCACGGAGCCCTTTTGGGTACAAGGAAGACATGGTGAATATAGAAAATGATCACATACCTCGTGGACCAGATATTCCAGGAGAGACAACCTGTGAACCGCAACGAAGTTCAATTATGGTCATCTTTTTTTGCTCTAGGTTTTTTCTCTAATAATTTTTTAAACTGTTAGCTTGCTGTGGAATTTTATCACGGTTCATTTAAATTAGTCTTTGATTCAGGCTACCTGAGAGGGTACATACAGATGAAAGCGACAGGTGCAATTTTCTTTTCCAATACTTCAAAGTAAATTAATGAGAATTAATAACAAACATTTACAAAATGGATACGATAGAACATGCCGACATCTATCTTTTATTGATCCGGTCTTCCGGCTATATGGCATTTCCGACACTAGAACATAGAATTTCCAGTCAAGCTTTACGAAAAGGATTATGAAAACCAAATTGAAACATAAACATGTGAAAGAAAACAATAAAATAAAAAAACAACAACAACAACCGCACAGCATTGCCTAAAATATCTGGCTCTCAAAGAAAGTTTCATTCAGTTGAGATCGCACTGAATAAAAAAATAAATGGCAACGGCAAAGTATACAAAATTTACGAAATACCTTTTTCACATAGAAAGAACCATCCCGTTTTACAAATCTCTCCAACTTTTTTGCTTGTTGTCCTTCGCCAAAAAGCGAACAGGTGCCTTTGCTCGCCAGGAAATTTGCTCCTTTACAAGAAGCCTCTCTCCTACACATTTGAGCACAGGCCAATAAAGAGTCAGCGTTTTCACTTTGAAGAGCATTTTCATCGACGAGACAAGCGTTTTCTTCTATGCGAAAGAACATGCCCCGATCTTCCTCTGCAGATATCTTAGGTGTTACCAAAAAAGCCCATATGAGAGCAAATATGTCCCAAGGAAAGATCTGCAAGAAAGGAAATTAAAATATGATAACATAAGGAAGAACAGTCAAAGTAGGAGGACCCTGTTGGATTATTGCTTAACATATTGCAAAACTTTGAAGAGAAGTTACTCACAAATTTTAAAGCCATCATCGATGGGAAAAGTAACATTGGGAGCAGACCTTTACTCCTTGTCATTTTATTGAGTTTTGTTTGTCAAACAAAAATAAACGCAATGCATTCGAGTACAACATAAAAGGATTTTATGGTCTTTTTTATTTGTTAATACTTATCATTCTCTCGGGGATCGGAGAAAGTATGGGTGTGCGAGTTTTTGGGAAAAAAGATTGAGTGTTCAGAAGTTCAGAACGCGTGGTTCAAAACCTTGAAATAAAGATCAGCTTTAATTTGCCTTTTTTTATCGAATGAATCTAAGAAAACAATCATAAAAGGCAAAAACACCTGTAATAATAACCAGAAATCTAACGAGAATTGATTTGATCAGGTGGCTGTACTCAATTACCAAAAAAACTCAAAGTGGTTTTGGAAAGCTCCTGAAATATATCAATTAAGGTTTATAAATGCAGAATGAGTAATAGAAAAAACTATGGTCTTAACATGAAATAAAAGTTGTTTTTATTAGCATTTCGAAGGTAGTTAGCATAAAAAGGAAAACTCAGTTTCCACGCAGTACACCATTTTCAAACTCCGTTATATGTTTTTACTATTGATTAATGCTCATTACTCAACCCTTTTACTCCTGGCCTTTCCATGGAAATATGAAAAGAAAAAAAACCCCGTGGCGACAATTATTTAATGGGGTAATTGATCCAGGCTTCCCTAAGTGAATCTTACTTACTCATTTTATTCTAAGAATTGCTCTAGCTGATTGCAACTATCTGGTTTAGTGGTTGGCACGAGTTTTGTAAACATCAGCGGCAAAAGTAGTCATGATTAAAAACACTGAGAGCTTAAATTTTGTTGTACAACAATAAAGAAGAAACTAGCACCTAATCAAGTCAAAGTTTCGCGAAGTGATTTGAATTCTCTAAACTTCCATTGGAAAGTAAAATTCTGAAAGATAATCCCCCGATCTCTTATGATGAGTGTAACTGGTGCTTTGCCTGTTGTCATCTTACGAGAGTGAAACAAGCTTGCACCTTCAGCCTCCAAGATCTGATCCGAAATTCTCCCTTCTGATGGGGTTTTCTCAGTAATTACGATAGAAGAATTTAGCGTTGTATCAGTTTAATGCCCTCAAGGTCCTACAGATGATTCTCGTCGCACGTTTTCAAAGTAATGTAGTGATTTTGTGCAGATAAGTTAACCAGCTCTAGAAGATACGTGTGTAAAGGTTTGTCATTGTCTATCTTTGCTACTCGGCTCGAATAAAAATGTTACCGTGTGGATCAAGAACATTTTTCTTTTGGTTGGGCTCATTTCTTCCACAAGGATCGTGGGTAGGCCAATTTTTGCCCGTGTAACCATTAAAATAATAAAAGTTGCTATCCCAGCGCCCACTCGAATGGAACATTGGTCCATAGTTGATATATGGTGAAAACTTGGAAGGCGCCGAAGCTGATTCTCTAGGATCAGCCACGTATTTGGTGATTGTACAGTTGACGTCACCTTTCTGCCAATCAACCAGGCTGCCAGTTATCGGTTGACACACCAGCCAGTTGTTTATGTTGCTTTTGATGAGGAACTGTCTACCAAGTTTGTTCCAGAGTGAGAAGTTCATGGCATTGTAGTCTGTTTCATTTAATGGAGAAATTGTGGAGACAGGAACATTCACTTCATTTTTGGCCGGCCAATTTGGACTAGGAGTGATCGCATTTGAATCATCGTTAAAATGAGTGTAGTTAGTAAAGGAATAGCTCCATACTAATGTCCAGCCCCCTCCATTCGTTTCCATGTCACAATAAGCCTTGAAAGCGTTGGCCTTGGATCCTCCATCAGGATCGATCCAATAAACACCCGTAGACGTAGCGGGAGACTGTTTGAGGAGAGTCTGGCACGAGGTTACTGCTGAGTCCTGGTTAGAACCAGGGGGTAGAGAGATGTTTTGCTCTACAGTCATAGAATTGAAAATTGAAAGTGAGTCTACTGAAGTATCCTCTATGTTTACTAAAGCCATGTAAGGGAAAATAGAGCTGGCAACCTAAATTCAGTTACGAGTATCAAACAAGACTGAACTAATTTTATGTTACTGAGCAATTTAAAAGGATCTAAACTTAAACACCGGCCCAACGTTTCCTGACATGCGTTCTAACTTGGATTTATCTTTCCTTTTTTTTTTTACAATTCCGTTGAGTTGTCTCAGACAATTAGGATTCAGACTCAATCATTTCCTCACTATCAACCTTGTAAATAAATGATTTTATTGGTGAACGTACAACTACTAAGACAGTCGAAACCATTTTACGTAGCTGTATAACTGTCCCGATTTTTTTGTTTATTTAATGACAATCGAAATTAAGGAAAAAGTATTCAGTGCAAAAAAAAAAATTAAAATTGGTAGCAATAGGCCAGGAAGGATAATGGAAGAGGGGAAGAACATGGAGGACACCAAAACGTGGTAGAAATGAAGAAATTGAAAACTATAAAGTTCAAGTTTGTCTTGGTGCATCAAGATTTATCCAATAGCTATGGGTGGTAATTTACATTAGTGCTCGGGTTACTGATCTTAATAAAACTGAATTCCTAGCTCTCACCTTGGGGTAAGTCAGTTCTTTCTGGATGGTCGATCTAAATTGGAGTTAAACAAGACATTTATAGTTAGTATCCGCACTTCGTGTTATGTGCATATGTACGAAATTGTTGAAGGCTCACCGGGCGACTGTGGTCTTATTTCAGTTGTTAGTGGCTTCTGTTTATAATTGAACGTTTCATAAAGTTTTAAATTATGGTCTTGATGTTAAGACAAGCTTCTGTGGGTCTTGTCGTCTCAACCATTCCTATAAGGTCTCATCTCAATTCATTCACGTTCCTCCACAAATGTCCTCTCATGTTTCAGCTTTTTTCCTGCTAAAGCGCAAATTACTTTAAACGCCCGATCAAGTCTCTTACGTAGATCTGATGAGCTAAATCAAAAAGTTTGCGGAGTTTTTGTTTCGTGAAATGATCGTAGCATTTATCTTTATCGCTTTAAAAAATCTCTATCGTACATCAGCTAGGAAAGAAAATTAAGGCCATTCCGCACTAGCGAAAACGTCACGGTTTATTTTGACAAATTTCCAATCATCATAAACAAACAGGTGAAATCCTCGGCAAACTATGCTGGCTGGTCTTATGAATAGATCGGGCGTTGACGGAATTTGACAGCTTTTATATATAACAGACGGAACAAAAATTTGTCATGACAAAATTTGTCCTTTCATTTTAACCGGGCAATTCTAATTTTGTCTACTAGTGCGGGAAGGCCCTTAAACTTGTTCGTGATAAAGTGTACATTATCGGAAGTTGTCACCAAAAAACATGGTATGTCATCAACGCCAAATACCTTTGTCAGATAGAAAGAGCCATCTCGCTGTAAAAGTCGCTCAGTTACTGAACTTGTTTCCATTTCGCCGCGAAGAAGGTAACAAAGTCCTGGGTTTTCCAGAAAGTTTGCACTTCTGCACGAAGTTTGTCTCGCACACAAAACCGAACAGGAAAGCAAAGAATCAGTTTCTCCAGACCAAAAGAGGCTTTTGTCTCTGTAGCTGAAAAAAGTGTTTTCTTTGATTTGAAAGAAAACGCCATTTTCGGCTCCTTCAGTTGTCTTTGCCGCCGAGAACAAGACGACTACAAACAGGTACTCGACTTGCAGAAACATCTGTCGAGAGAATCTTAGGACAAACTTATGATTAGTAAATGTATGGATCATATAAATTACCTGCCTTCAGACAAAATTGTCTGACAAGACAGAAAGGGAGAGAAATTTTAACCCACCCTTTGATTTTAACAAAAACAGCGCGCGACACGCTCAAACCTTTGTGTATAAGTTTGCACCGTTAGTACCAATTGTAAATTTATTATTGATTCCGTGATCTTCGTCTGAATTGTATTTGTCTATTTAAGTATAATAATACAGACCTTGACCTTGTTTTCTTAGCGATAAGTTTCCAATTACCCCACAACTCTATTTTGACATTTAATTGAAAACAAAAGTCCTGTCGAGAGAATCTAAGGACAAACTTATGATTAGTAAATGTATGGAACATATAAATCACCCGCCTATAGACAATATAGTCAGACAAGACAGAAAAGGAGAGAAATTTTCAACCCACCCGTTGATTTTAATAAAAAAAACTGCGCGACCCGCTCATACCTTAGTGAATAAGTTTGCACCGTTTGTACCAATTGTAAAGTTATTCATTCCGTGATCTTCGTCTGAAAGTCTATTTTTCTATTTAAGTATAATAATACAACTTTGACCTTTTGTTTTTTTAGCAATACGTTTCCAATTACCCCACAGCTCTGTTTTGGCATTTAAATGCAAACACAAGTCCTGCAGGTTTATAATGCAATTATCACGACTTCTAGGTAAAAAGAATATGGAAATACTGGAAAGGTTGCGATCAGCTCTTTTATGAAACAGTTCAGTGAAGAAGAAAATAATTTAAAATGCAAAGTTGAAAATAAAAAGAGTTGGTGGGAGATTAAATTAAAACTGGACATGAAAACACATCTTTTATGTTTGAAACACCTGGCAAAGAAAAAGTACTTTTTTGAGTGCAAATGGAAAGGTAGGCCTGTATTTGTAGAAATTATTTAATATGTTATTTGTTAACCAGTCCTTTCAAACTGATATTTTTCCTTTTATTTCTTACAAGTACTAGTAGGCTACAAGTAGTAGCCTTACCGTTTTTAAAAAGCAACTTAAAAAATTTCTATTTAGGAAAGCTTTTAGTTTGTTTTGATAGATCTAATGTTTATTGCCTTTGAATATTTTAGTTTTAATTAGTATAGAACTTTAACTTATGTAAAGCGCTTCTGAATATTGTTTAAAGTTTGAGCGCTATATAAATTCCTTATCATTATCATTATCATTATTATTTTTTACATAAATACATGTTTGATAATTTTTTCAAGATCAAACAATCATTTTTCAGTTGCTTAGGCTCGACTCTTCCACTAGGATCACGTGTAAGCCAATAATCTCCAGAGCAACTATCAAATTAAAAGTAAGACCTACTTCAGCGCATGCTCCGAGAGAATGGCGGTCCATAGCCTTGGGATTTGTTGGGTGAAATTTTAAAGTAATAAAAGAGAAAAAGTAACTTAGCATAAAATTCCCTTAGCAGATGTGGGGCCATCATCTTATCACTCAAGCCTCCAAGATGTGATTCAAATTTCTCATTTTTGGCTTCTGTGCTCTTGTACAGTAAAGTAGTTTAAAGAATAAAGAGAAATATCAAAATGATACCCTTTTGCTGATAGGTTCGTTCATTTTAATAACTTTTCTGGTGGATATGGTATTGATATTGTGAGAAGTTAATTACTTCTGAAGTAATTTGAGTAGAAATTTGTTAGAGTCTGTCTTTCCTACTCGACTCGAATGAAAATGTTACCATGTGGATTTGCAACATTTTTCTTTTGGTTAGGACTATTTCCTCCGAGAGGATCATGGGTAGGCCTATGGTTTTCAGTGTGACCATCAAAATAATAATTAGTGCTGTTATAGCGTTTGGTCATGCAAAGCAGCGGCCCATAGCTATTGTTTTGATTCGGTGAAAACCTCGATGGGACAAACTCGTAACTTGGGCCAGTCACGTGTTTGATGATCGAACAGTTGATATCACCTTCCTGCCAATCTACCACGCTGCCATTTCTCGGATCACACACCAGCCAGTTGTTTATGTTGCTCTTGATGAGGATCTGTCTGCCGAGTTTTTCCTGAGTGAGAAGTTCACGGCGTTGTAGTCTGTTTCATTTAATGAAGGGATTGCGGAGACAGGAACATGCATATACCTATAAAACCAAACAGGCCAGTTTGTTCTTGGAGTGATCGCATTTGAGCGATCACGAAAGTGGCTGTATTTAGTAAAGGACTAACTCAATACTAGAGTCCAACCTCCACCACTGGTCTTCCATATCACAATAAACCTTGAAAGCGTTGGACTGAGACACACCTTCAGGATTAATCCAATAAATACCTGTGGAGGGAGGGAGAGATTGGTCGAGGAGAGTCTTGCACGATGGGACTGCTGAATGCTGGGTTAATCCACGGGGTGCTGGCGTGTTCTTTCCTATGATCAAAAAATATGGTTATCGATCTCTGCTTTAAGTTACAGACACATAAACCTAAAAAAAGAGTTGTTTTTGTAGGGCTGTTGTGTTAAATGTGACATTTAGAGACGGAATAGGTATTTTTTGAAAACACATTCTACCGAGCACGCAAAAAGGTGTGGCAATATCATTCATTTGAGGAGTTGGTGACTTAAAAATGACGAAATCCAGTGTGAGCCACCATGAACTGAGCTTTGTGTAAGGACAAATTTGCCGTAAAAAAATCACATACCTTGTGGACTAGAGACTCCTTGAAAGGTAACCTATTAAGTGAGCCAAAAACAGACAGACTTTCGCTTGAGTAAGAAACTTTCACTCATATTCATAGTTTGAAAGCTACACTTAAATTTGTACATTTATTTGAAAAAAAGTAGGTATTCATTTCGATTAAAAAGACGAGCAAAAAGAAGTCTTGTCTCTGATCACTTTTTCAAAATGTTTGCCCTGATTACCTGATCCTCATCAACTTAAGGTTTGAGTTTTCTGTTTTAATGACTGTAAAAGCTGAGGGAAGGGGTCTTTTTGTCTTAAAGATATTCATTTTTAAACTTAAATTTTATCACCTTTCCTTTTCTGCCGTTCTCTCGTCTAATGTTTTAGTCAATAGTTGGAAAATTGTCCCAGAGTCATTTTAAGTAATCTGATTTAAAGTAGACGGGCACAACATGAAAAGAGAAGTATTTTTTGAGGCAACCGAAACTTGAAAATGTATTGATACAGATGTAAAATAAACATAATTACAAAACGGACTCGATAAAACATGCCGACTCCCATCTTTTAAGGATCTTTTATTGATCAGGTTACAGCGGCTGTGTGACATTACGGACATGAGAAAAATTTTATTTCCTACTTAATGAAAAGGACAGTGAAAACTAAATTGAAACATGAACAAGTTGTATAAAAAATTGCCATTGCATAAAACTACCCAAAACATCCGGCTCTCACTCCACTCCTTTGTAATCGCACGGAGTAAAGAAAGAAATGGTAACACAACTTATATTAATCTGTAAAATCTACAAAATTCTAGAAATACCTTTTCTATATAGAAAGAACCATCCCGTTTTACAAATATTTCCACCTTTCTTGCCTGTTGTACTTCGTCAAAAAGCGAATGGGTGGTTTTGTTCGCCAAGAAATTTGCTTCTTTACAAGCAGCTTCTCTCCTATACATTCGAGCACAAGTCAATATAGAGTCAGCCTTTTCACTTTGAAAAGCATTTTCATCATCAAGAAAAGCGTACCACACTATGGTCTTAACATGGAATACAAGTTGTTTTTATTAGCATTTCGAAGGTAATTAGTCTAAAAGACAAACTAAGTTTCCACTCAGAATACCATTTTCAAACTTCGTTATATGTTTTTACTATCAATTAATGCTCATTATTCAACCCGTTACTCATTACTCATTACTCCTGGCCTTTCCATGGAAATATGAAAAAAAAAACTGTGGCGACAATTATTTAATGGGGTAACTGATCCAGTCTTCCTTAAATGAATCTTATTTATTCATTTTATTCTAAAAATTGCCCTAGCTGATTGCACTATCTGGTTTAGTGGTTGGTACGAGTTTTGTAAACATCAGCGGTAAAAGTAGTCATTATTAAAAACATTGAGAGCTTAAATTTTGTTGTACAACAACAAAGAAGAAATTGGAACCTAATCAAGTCAAAGTTTCGCGAAGTGATTTGAATTATCGAAAGTTCCATGGGAAAGTAAAATTCTGAAAGATAATCCCCCGACCTCACATGATGAGCGTAACTGGTGTCTTGCTTTCTGTCAACTTACGAGAGTGAACCAAGCTTGAACCTTCAGCCTCCAAGATCTGATTCAAAATTCTCTCTTCTGATGGGGTTTTCTCAGTAATTACGACAGAAGAAGAGTTCTATCAGTTTAATACCCTCAAGGTCCTCTAGATGATACGTGCGTAAAGATTTCTCATTGTCTGTCTTTCCTACTCAGCTCGAATATAAATGTTACCGTGTGGATCAAGAACATTTTTCTTTTGGTTTGGCCTATTTTTTCCACAAGGATCATGGGTAGGCCAATATTTGCACGTGTAACTATTGAAATAATAAAAGGAGCTGTTCCAGCGCCCACTCGAATGGAACATTGGTCCATAGTTGATATATGGTGAAAACTTGGAAGGCGCCGAAGCTGATGCTCTTGGGTCAGCCACGTATTTGGTGATTGTACAGTTGACGTCACCTTTCTGCCAATCAACCAGGCTGCCATCTGCCGGATGACACAACAGCCAGTTGTTTATGTCGCTTTTGATGAGGATCTGTCTACCGAGTGTTTTCCAGAGTGAGAAGTTCATGGCATTGTAGTCTGTGTCATTTAATGGAGAAATTGTGGAGATTGGAACATTCCCTTCATTTTTGACCGGCCAATTTGGCCTAGGAGTGATCGCATTTGAATCATCGTTAAAATGAGTGTAGTTAGTAAAGGAATAGCTCCATACTAATGTCCAGCCCCCTCCATTCGTATCCATGTCACAGTAAGCCTTGAAAGCGTTGGCCTTGGATCCACCATCAGGATCGATCCAATAAACACCAGTGGACGTTGCAGGAGACTGTTTGAGGAGAGTCTGGCATGAGGTTACTGCTGAGTGCTGGTTAGAACCAGCGGGTAGAGAAGTGTTTTGCTCTATAGCCATAAAGTTGAAAATTGAAAGTGAGTCTAGTAAAGTATCTTTTGCGTGTGCTGAAGCCTTGTAAGGGAAAATAGAGCTGGCGACCTAAATTCAGTCACGAACATCAAACAAGAACCAATATTATGTTACTGAGCAATTTAAAAGGATCTAGACTTACACACCGGCCCAATGTTTTTTGGCATGCGTTCTAACTTGGATTTTTTCTTTCCTTTTTTTTTTTTTTTTTAATTCCGTTGAGCTGTTTCAGACAATTAGGATTCAAACTCAATCATTTCCTCAATATTAACCTCGTAAATAAATGATCCAATAGGTGAACGAACGACTACTAGGACATTCGAAACCTTTCTATGTAGCTGTGTAAGTGTCCCAATTTTTGTGTTTTATTTTAATGACAATAGAAAATAAGGAAAAAGTATTCAGCGCAAAAAAAAAAACAACTAAAATTGGCAGCAATAGGCCAGGAGGGATAATGGAAGAGGGAAGAACATGGAGGACACCAAAACGTGGTGGAAATGAAGAAATTGAAAATTATAAAAGATCCAAGTTTATCTTGGTGCATCAAGATTTATCCAATAGCTATGGGTAGTAATTTACATTAGCGCTCGGGTTACTTACGTTAATAATACTGAATTCGTAACTCTCACCTCGGGGTGAATCAGCTCTTTCAGCAAGGTGAACCTGAATTGGAGTTAAACAAGACATTTATAGTTAGTATCCGTACTTTGTGTCATGCGCATATGTACGAAATTGTTGAAGGTTCACCGGGCGACTGTGGTCTTATTTCAGTTGTTGGTGGCTTCTGCTTAAAACTGAACGTTTCATAAAGTTTTATATTATGATCTTGATGCTAAGACGAGCTTCTGTGGGTCTTGTCGTCTTAACTTTTTCTTATAAGGTCTCATCTCAACTCATTCGCGTCCCTCCACAAAGGTCCTCTCATGTTTCAGCTTTTTTCCTGCTAAAGCGCAAATTACTTTAAACGTCCGACCAAGTCTCTTACGTAGATCTGATGAGCTAAGTCAAAAAGTTTGCGGTGTTCTTGTTTTATAAAATGATCATAGTAGTTATCATTATCGTTGTCAAAAAATCTCCGTACTGCAGCTAGGAAAGAGGATTAAGGCCATTCCGCACTAGCGAAAAAATTGTTTATTTTGGCAATTGTTTAATTTGGCAAATCATCATAAACATTTTACAAGCGCAGATTGGGGGTGAAACCCCTTGGCAAACTATGCTGGCTGGTCTGATGAATAGATCGGCCGCTGACGGAATTTGACGGCTTTAAAATTTTTAGTGCGGATGTAGCAGACGAAACAAAATTTGTCCTTTTATTTTAACGGTACTAGTTTTTTCTGCTAGTACGAACTTGTTCGTGATAAGGTGTACATTATCGGATGGTGTCACCGAAAAAAATGCCATGTCATCAATGCCAAATATCTTTGTTAGATAGAAAGAGCCATCTCGCTTTAATAGCCGCTCAGTTGCTGAACTTGTTTGCATTTCGCCGCCAAGAAGGTAACAAAGTCCTGGGTTTTCCAGAAAGTTTGCACTTCAGCACGAAGCTTGTCTCGCACACAAAACCGAACAGGAAAGCAAAGAATCAGTTTCTCCAGACCAAAAGAGGCTTTCTTCTCTGTAGCTGGAAAAAAGTATTTTCTTTGATTTGAAAGAAAACGCCATTTTCGGCTCCTTCAGTTGTCTTTGCCGCCGAGAACAAGACGACTAAAAATAGGTACTCGACCTGCGGAAACATCTGTCGAGAGAATCTTAGGACAAACTTATGATTAGTAAATGTATGGATCATATAAATTACCTGCCTTCAGACAAAATTGTCTGACAAGACAGAAAGGGAGAGAAATTTTAACCCACCCTTTGATTTTAACAAAAACAGCGCGCGACACGCTCAAACCTTTGTGTATAAGTTTGCACCGTTAGTACCAATTGTAAATTTATTATTGATTCCGTGATCTTCGTCTGAATTGTATTTGTCTATTTAAGTATAATAATACAGCTTTGACCTTTTGTTTTCTTAGCGATAAGTTTCCAATTACCCCACAACTCTATTTTGACATTTAAATGAAAACAAAAGTCCTGCAGGTTTATAATGCAATTATCACGATATCTAGGTAAACAGAATATGGAAATACCGGAAAGGTTGCGATAAGCTCTTTTATGAAACAGTTCAGCGAAGAAGAAAATAATTTAAAATGCAAATTTAAAAACAAAAAGAATTGGTGGGAGATAAAATTAAAACTGGAGATGAAAACACATCTTTTTTGTTTGAAACACCTGGCAAAGAAAAAGTACTTTTTTGAGTGCAAATGAAAAAGTAGGGCCTGCTTTTGTAGAGATGATTTAATGTTATTTGTTAACCAGTCCTTTCAACCTGATATTTTTCCTTTTATTTATTACATTTATTACATATATTAATACATGTTTGATAATTTTTTCAAGATCGAACAATCATTTTTCACTTGGTTGAGCTCGACTCTCCACTAGCATCACGTGTAAGCCAATGATCTCCAGGGCAACTATCCAATTGATAGCAAGACCCGCTTCAGCGCATGCTCCAAGAGAATAACGGTCCATAGCCTTAGGATTTATTGGATGAAATTTTAAAGCAGTAAAGAAGAAAAAGTAACTTTGCATAAAATTCCCTTAGCAAATAATGATTCCGTGATCTTCGCTTGACCGTTCTATTTTTCTATTTGGATACAGCAATACAGCTTTGACATTTTGTTTTCTTAACAACACGTTTCCAATTACTCCACAACTCTATTTTGACATTTTAAATGAAATGCACAAGTCTTGCAGGTTTATAATGCAATTATCATGACTTTTAGGTAAACAGAATATGGAAATACCGGAAGGCTGAAAAAAAGAAAATTGGTAAGAGACAAAATTAAAACTGATCATGAAAACACAGCCTTTTGTATTAAACACCTGGCAAAGAGGAGTTACTTTCCTGAATGGAAATTAAATAGCAAGGCTTGCATAATTCAGCGAGAGAATTGGATCATTTACAAGTTTGATGATGTTGCAGATTGTTGGCTACAGTTATAAAACGTGCTAAAAAGGGCTGGCTAAATGTACAGATACCAAATAGTGCCGAGAATTTGCTAGAAAAATGAAAGGATCCCTCCCTGTGATTTTTAATGATTTTTTTTTTGCTTTTCGTTCGGCTTTTTTTTCTTGATGTCTTTTGTTTGTTTAATAAAGTCTGATAAAGTAGAAACAATAACATCGCAAAAATTTTTAAAAATTAAATATACAGTCCGAAAAACAAGGATTTTGCCCTAGGGAACAGCGGCAAGTATATTGATTAAATTGTAACGTTCTGTCAGAATATTCGCGGAGGAGAGTCAAGTGGTAATTTTGTGATACGAGAAAAATCTTAGGTTCGTCAATGAATGATTTGAATATGAGGAAGCGAGAATCTACAGTGACCTGCCTTAAAGATCGCGATCAATCCCTATTACGAAAAGGTTTACGCTGTTGACAAGACCAGACAACGTTTTATTTACATAAAATCAATTTAATCAAATTATAATAATTATTTTATTTGATAGTATTTTCAAGGACATGTACTATCTTGTTATTGCTGATTTATTAAAAAATAATCAGTGGTTGGGCATTCTCTGTGTCTTTGCCAGCTGTTTTAGCAAGAAAAAGTAATCAAGTTATATGAATTCGTTTCACTTGAATTTTCCTTATGACTGTTTTGTATACCCTTCCCTGAGTAAATGTGCTATAAGAAATATAAGTCTAACGGAAACAGGTGCTCATCACAGAGCAACTAACTTTCATAAACTAATTTAACAAATGAAATGCTCCTTGATCATGGACAGGCCAGTTACGCCCTGTGGAACCGTTAAAATAATAGTACTGGTTGACGGTTTAGAAAATCGGTCCACAGCTTACTATCCGTTCAAAAAATGAGGATGCCGGCGTATCTTTGCACGTGTCAGTCACGTGATTGATGACCTGACAGTTGATGTCAGCCAATTTTGCAGGTGGTTTAACCAATTCTCTTTCTCCGTGGGGTTAAAACTGAACGGCACAGCAAGAAAGAGTCTAAAGGAAGGACTATAAAAAGAATTGGCTGCCAATTAACTGTCAATTAGGGGGATCATAGGAACATTCCAGAGCCTTATTAGGGATCCAATGAATTTTATCGTCAATCAACCAAACATCTTCTCACCCCCGGCGATAGTAATGACTGGCGTCTTAAGGATACATTAATCACAGTGCATTACATCTTTATTAACTTCCGCCGCTTTTCATTCGATCCCTTCATACTGAAGTCAAAATTTTAACTACTACTTTCCCAACTTTATTTACAACACTATACGTTACTAAGTGTACATAAAATGTCCTTAAATAATATTACATATCCTTATCTCACTTTTCAAGACTAACATTATCGCCAGTACTTACTTTGCTTAAAATGCCAACAAATGAACACAGCGAACATTCCATTTCACCCCTTACTACCACAACACTTTTTACGGTACTACCACTGTTTAGGCTGGTCGATGCACTGCCTAGCCTGGGTTCCATCCGAGTCATCTAAGTTTAGAGCATGCGCAGAGGTGGCCTCTTCAAATGATGCCACAAGGCCACATAGTTAAAACCTCTCTCTTTCGGGTTGTTAGTTTTTATTCAGTTATTGGACTTAACGATGTGTATCACCGGTTCCTGATTATGTGTACACCGGAATATCTATTAAGAATTTTTCCTCAACGCCTTCACGAAAGGAATTTCGCCTTAGGATTGGTTTATACCTAGATTTTACATGCTTTTGCATGATTGCATAATATTGCCTCTCCCTCCCCACTCCCTACTTTCTTCTTATTTCTAGCTGTTCACTTTTGTTTCAAGGTAATTAGAGTCTTTTTCGGTTTCTCTTAGAGTCTCAAGTTACGGGGAATCGTCTGTAAACAAACAGAGCAATCGTGGATAAATATCGACACCCAATTGAAAAGTGCTCTAAAAAAAGGAATCCAGGTGGACAATCAATTGATTTATATGATGAACCTAGCGAACACTTCGCTCGTGTTCGTCTAACCCTTGAAAATGCCTAAAGCGTCAGATTTAATATTAGGTGCAAAATTCTTACTTTTCGCTGCTATAAGCATATCAGAATTTGATGCAAGATAGAATAAGACCGCTAATCATTTCATCGATTCTTATCACTTGTTTGCTAGGTAGTTTATTGATATGAACGAAGAAAGTAATCAGCCTTCGTCATATATGTGAGAATTTATTTGTTACAGTCTGCCTTGGCTATAAGCCTCGAATAAGAATATTACCATGTGGAGTTACAACATTTCTCATTTGGTTGGGCGAATTTGTTCCGGAACGATCATGGGTAGGAAAATGGTTCATGGTTGAGCCATCATAATAGTAGTACACGGTGTTCCACGGCCCACTCATGGAGAACAATGGTCCATAGCTTTGGGGCGACTTGTTTGGAAAAAAAAGGGAGGGAACCAACGTGTTACTCGGATCATCCGGCACCTGTTTAATTATCGTACAGTTGACGTCACCTTCCTGCCAATCAACCAAGGTGCCACTTCCCGGATGACACACCAGCCAATTGTTTATGTTGCTTTTGATGAGGACCTGTCTGCCGAGTTGCCTCCAGAGTGAAAAGTTCATGGCGTTGTAGTCTGTTTCATTAAATGGAGGAGTTGTGGAGATAGGAACATCCGTTTGAGATCTCACCGGCCAATTTGGCCTCGGAGTGATCGCATTTGATTTACGCCTAAAATGACTGTAGTTAGTGAATGAATAACTCCATACAAGAGTCCAACCTCCTCCATCAGTCTCCATGTCACAGTAAGCCTTGAAAAGATTGGCCTGAGATCCACCACTTGGATTAATCCAATAGACGCCCGAAGAGGAAGTGGGATATTTCCTGAGGAGAGTCTGGCACGAGTGTCCTATTGAATGCTGGCTTGAACCAGAGTGCAAAGGAGTGGTTTGACCTATAGTGTCCCAGAAATTTAGAGAGAGGATGACAAGATGTTTAATGATTAAAACTGGGTTTCATAAATATTTCCTAATGGTGCCGCGTCGGTGGGAGAGTATAACAGGGTAATTTGGTATTATCAACTAAATTGATAACGTAAATTGGCCACTGTATAGAGTTTGAAAGCTGACGTTGCGAGCGTTAGCCCTTCGTCAGAGTGATTGGAACTGGCTGTGAAACTCTACGGTGGCCAATTTACGGTATTAACTCAGTTGATAATGCGAAATGATAGTTTACATCAGTGTTATAGTTACCAATTCAAACAATTTGCGTCTCAGTCTTACCCTGGGATGAGCCGAATTTTCTTGGTAGGTCAACCTGTATTAGCGTTACACAAAACATCTCAATTAACATCCATACTTCAAGCCATGTGCATCTTTAAGGAATTCCTAAAGGCCCATTGGCACACAGTGTATCTTTACACTTTTGGCTTTTAACCGAGCGTTTTATGGGTGTTTGAATAGAGAAACTGATATTGAATGAACTTCGTTTGATCATGCTGTCCCTCGTTTCGTTTATGAAAAACACCGTATTAATTGCAAATTTGCTGATTCTTTGATCTTTGTCTTAAAGTGTATTTTTCTGTTTGAATAGTGCAATATAGCTTTGACATTTTGTTTTCTAACAATACATTTTCAATTACTCCACAACTCTATTGTGAAATTTAAATGAAAAACGTAAGTCTTGCAGGTTTATAATGCAATCATCAGTTCAAAATGACTAAAATGAAACACGCATGATTCCCTGTTACTCTGAGTTTCGTGCTTACGCACTCGTCAGACAGATTTAATTCTGTCTGACGAGTGCGTAAGCACGAAGCTCAGAGTAACAGGGAATCATGCGTGTTTCATTTTAGTCATTTTAAACTGTATGTACACTCGTGTCTATTGAGCACTTTCCAAAAGCATTTACTACTATTTCCCACAATTAATGCAAACATCATAACGTCTAGACAAACAATGTGGAAACACCGAAAAGGCTACAATGTGCTATTTCATCTAAAAAGGAGGAAGCCATTAAATCTAGATTATAACTTCTATTATATTAGATATCTGGCATGGAATAATTGCTTTTTGAGTGCAAACTTTGAGAATGAAAAGCTTAATTTCTGTCTGGCTAAATCTGAGTCACCATCAGACCTCGTCTCAGAGGCAGAAATTTTGAAGATTTAAGTCAAATTAACAGAATATATTCGCAAAAGAACTCGAAATTTCGTTTACCATATTAAAATACATTCAAACATCATCGGCTACTCATTAAGTAATCTTTTCAATCTAATGCTTTACTTTAAATTTATTTGTTGCATCTATTAAATTTAGTAATATATATTTAATGACTTTTTCAAGCTCGAACTAAAATGTCTCTCACGCATCTTTCTAACTTTGATCCCTTAAATTCGCTTTGTGTGCCGGTGTCAGATGTGTAATATTTACTTACCTTGGGTGTTCTATGTTTTCTCGATAGTGTCATTAAGCCTTTTGGTACAAGACACAAGTCAGTTTAGACTCGTAATAAAGCAACTAATCCTAGCTGCTTATTACGCTGGATGACGAACCTACATACCCTTTGATTCATAACCTTTGTAAGGCCCGAAAAGATTACCAAACCCTTTTGGGCAGGGCAAACTCTTTTAGGTTAAATGTAGAGGCGCTCAAGTCTACAGCTGTTGAGTAGAAAAGTAGAGATGGTAAGTTTTGAGCTCGGTGAAGAATTAAGAAAGATGTTTTTTCGTCTTGTCACGAGCGTGGGACAAAGAAGCAACTTAGTAGACTGAGGTTTACATCTCAAATTATAGTTCTAAACATGTTTAATGGAGTGATTGCGTAATAGATATCCTGTACAGATTAACATCAATTTTAACGTTTAGAGTTGTAACTGTAATGTCTTTCAGAAAGCTATTTTTTGTGTGGCGTAATACTTTTTTTATTGCGTTAAGAATTGGCGCATGTTTTCTGTAGAGTGTTCCGCAAAGTAGGTGGTCTCGCTCGCGCTCATCTCATAAGAGCGAATCAAGCGTGAACCTTCAGCTTCCAGAATCTGATCCGAAATTCTTCCTTCTGGTAGCGATACTTTTCCATCGAAAAGAAGTTGGAAAATTTTAGAATTTATCAGAATAACACCATCTAACTGATATGTTGATTAATTTTCGTCACTTATTTGCCAAGTAAGTAATGTAATGTTATTTTCCGGGTCTTGAAGTATTTGTGTGCAAGAGTTTGTTATTATGTCTTTGCTACTCGGCTCGAATAAAAATGTTGCCATGTGGATCGGGAACATTTTTCTTTTGGTTGGGCCCATTTGTTCCTAAAGGATCATGGGTAGGCCAATGCTTCCTCGTATAACCATCAAAATAGTAATAAAAACTATTCGAGCCCTCACTCAAATAGAACAGCGGTCCATACCGATCGTGGTGGTACGGTGAAAACTTAAAAGGGACCACCTCGTGACTAAGGTCAATCACGTGTTTGATGATCGTACAGTTGACATCACCTTCCTGCCAATCAACCAAGCTGCCATTTCCCGGATGACACACCAACCAGTTGTTTATGTTGCTTGTGATAAGAACCTGTCTGCCGAGTTGTTTCCAGAGTCTGAATTCCATGGCGTTGTAGTCTGATTCATTTAATGTAGGAGTTGTGGAGATAGGAACATCCGTTTGAGATCTCACCGGCCAATTTGGCCTCGGAGTGATCGCATTTGATTTATGGTTAAAATGACTGTAATTAGTGAAGGAATAGCTCCATACTAGTGTCCAGCCTCCTCCATCGGTCTTCATATCACAGTAAGCCTTGAAAGCGTTGGTCTGAGATCCACCAATAGGATCAATCCAATAAACACCAGAGTTTGAAGAAGGATTCTTCCTGAGGAGGGTCTGGCACGAGTATCCCACTGAATGTTGGGTTGAACCAGAGTGCGAAGGAATGGTTTGACCTATAGGGAAACAAGGTTTTGAAAAAATGGAGAACGCGTTTTATAATGTTTAAAACTGGGTTTCACAAAGATTTCTGTATTGAAGACTAGTTCTCTGTTTCCAACTCATCGTCAAATCCTTATTCCCTCACTTGCTCATCAACCTGACAATTCAACGATATTTAGACAAGTTTTACTCAGTTTCAACATTTTTGATGTTTGCCAACTTTATATTACGATGTCACAGTTTTGATATTTCAAAACCATGCAATGCCTAACTCCCATTTTTTTTGCGTCGAGTTTGTCTGCGGTATGAAAGTTAAATACAGTCGAATCTCGATTAGCCGGACTCGTCGGGACCTCGATAAATAGTCCGGAACCTTAAGAAATGTATAGAGACTGGTACGGAGAATATGCATACTAACGATATGCTGTAGAGGGTTAAATATGGCTATTTAAATCAGTCTCCTAGTTACCAATCTCGACACTAATCTACCGCTCTCACCTTGGGATGAACCGGTTATTCCTGGGAGGTAAACCTGCGTTGGAGTCAAACAATACGTATCAGTTAATACCCATACCTCATGCATGTATGAGTGTGCGCATGCACAGGAAGTTCTTGAAGGTTCATTGGTTAGTAACTGTGTGTTCTTAGTTGCTGATGGCTTCCGCTTATAACAAAACGTTTTATTTGCTTTGGATGATAAGCTTGATTTTGAAATGAATTTTGGGTAATGGTCTTGGCGTCTCCATTTTTTAACAAAAAGGGGAAAGAAGCGGCGGTGTTAAGTCGGTGGGGTTTATTACAAGATAATTTGATTTCATCGACTGATAATGTAAATTGGCCAACATTGAGTTTCTAAAGCTGAAGTAGGGCCATGGCTCGAGACGTCAGGTCTAATATCTCTTGAAGGCGGCAAATAAACATTATCAACTCAGTTGATAAAACCAAAATACCTTTTTTTAAGGCGTATCTCAATTGATTATGCTGCTCTTCATGAATATTCATGCGTTTCAATACTTTACCTTTTTTATTACTTCGGCGCGCTATGAATTAAACGTTCGGGTCTTTTTTGTAGTCTTCTTGAACTGAATTAAATTTGTTGGGGTTTTTGTTTTTTTGAAATGATGGTAACAGTAATCAGTTTTGCTGTGAAAACTCTTCCCTCTTATGGGAAAGATAGAGCAACGGTTTGCCGGGTCGTAATAATGCTAAAATGATCGCAAGTTGCCATCCGAAAACTATAACATGTAAAACAAAATACATGTAAAATACCTTTTTTAAATAGAAAGAACCAGCTCGCTCTAAAAGCCGCTCAGCTGCTGAGCTTGTTAATATTTCGTCGCGAAGAAGATAACAAAGTCCAGCTTTTTCCAGAAAGTTTGCACTTCTGCATGAAGCTTCCCTCGCACAAAAAAAAGAACAGGAAAGCAGAGAATCTGTTTTAGACCAAAAAAGGCTTTCTTCTCCATATCTGAAAAATTTGTTTTCTTTGATTTGAAAGAAAACACCATTTTCGGCTCCTTCAGCCGTCTTTGCCGCTAAGAACAAGACGAATACAAATCGGTACTCGACTTGAAGTAACATCTGTCAAGAGAATCTTGAGACAAAATCAGGTATAGTCAGTAAACGTATGAAACATAACTTACCTGCCTATAGACAAAATAGTCAAACAAGACAGAAAGATCAGAAATGAAGAGAAATTTAAACCAACCCTTTTCTGTTGATGGAAAAACACCGCCCGACACACAGAAACCTTTGTGAACAGATCTGTATCATCAATATTAAATGTAAATTTAATGATTCCGTGATATTCGCGTGAAAGTCAATTTTTCTATTTGGATATAGCAATACAGCTTTGACATTTTGTTTTCTTAACAACACGTTTCCAATTACTCCACAACTTCATTTTGACATTTTAAATGAAATGCACAAGTCCTGCAGGTTTACAATGCAATTATCATGACTTCTAGGTAAACAGAATATGGAAATACCGGAAGGCTGATAGAAGTTCTTTTATGTAACAGTGAAGAAATAAAAAATTTGAAATGCAAAGTTAAAAAAAGAAAAAAAAGGAAATTGGTAAGAGACAAAATTGAAACCGAACATGAAAACACAGTCTTTTGTATGAAACACCTGGCAAAGTGGAGTTACTTTCTGTTACGAAAAATTGTCTAAGTAAAGTCCCAGAACATTCTAATAGAGCATTCTAGAATCCTAAGTCATCTAGACGTGACCTTCTAGTAAAGAGAACATTCTGGAACGTTCTATTACTTACGTGATTGTTCAAATTTAGAAACCGTGTTAATCTACTAAATTTAGTTCGTTAGGGAAGTTTCTAGATCCTTATATTTTATGTATATAAGAGCGACAGTTCCATCGAACAGAGAGAGAGAGATTTGAGAGGAAGCTTAGTGAAGTCAAGTGCGTGGAAATAAAACAGTTTGTTGTTGTTACCGACGATCCTGAGTTTTGTCTAGAAACAACCCTGTTTTACATCGACACTCGTAACACTTTCCTGAATGGAAATGAAAAAAGTAAGGCTTGCACAATTCAGCGAGAGAATTGGATCAATTACAAGTTTGATGATGATGCATATTGTTGGATACCGTTATAAAACGTACTAAAAGGGCAGGCTAAATGTACAGATACCAAATAGTGCCGAGAATTTGCTAGAAAAGTGAAAGGATCCCTCCCTGTCATTTTTAATGATTTCTATTTTGCTTTTCATTCTGCTTTTTTTTCTTCATGTCTTTTGTTATTTTTGCCTTTATTCGTTTTTACTTAATAAAGTAGAAACAATTACATTGCAAAAATTTATAAAAATTAGATGTACAGTCCGAAAAACAAGGATTTTCCCTCAGGGAACAGCAGCAAGTATATTGATTAAATAGTAACGTTTTGTCAGAATATTCGCGGAGGGGAGTCAAGCGGTAATTTTGTGATATGAGAAAAAACCTCAGGTTCGCCAATGAACGATTTGAATATGAGAAAACGAGAATCTGTGGTGACCTGACTTAAAGATCGCGATCAACCCCTATAACGAAAAGGTTCACGTTATTGACAAGACAAGCCAACGTTTTATTCACATAAATAAATTTAATCAAATTGCAATAGTTATTTAATTTGACAGTGTTTTCAAGAGAATGTACTGCAACATATCATCAATGGCAAATACCTTTGTTAAATATATAGAACCATCTCGCTGGTAAAGATGCCCAGCTGCATTTCGCCGCGAAGAAGGTGACAAAGTCTTTGGTTTTCTAGAAAGTTTGCTCTTCTGCAAGAAGTTTCCCGCCCACACAAAGCAGAACAGGAAAGCAAAGAGTCAGTTTTGCTAGACCAAACGAGACTTTCCTCACTGAAACCGAAAAAGCTGTTTTCTTTGATTTGGAAGAAAACGTCATGTTCGGATCCTTCAGTTGTCGTCTTTGCCAAGAACAAGACGAAAGCAAATCGGTACACGACTTGAAATAGCATCTGTCAAGAGAATCTTACGACAAATTTTTTTTATTTAGTAAACATATGAAAATACAAATTGCCTACTTGTTGAGAGAATGGCAGAAAAATCAGAAAGGCAGAGAATATTTACTTACGCTTTTCGTTTATGAAAAACACCGCGCGACGGTCAGAAACTTTTCTGAATAGATCTGCATCGTTAGTATTAATTGTAAATTTGCTGATTCTGTGATCTTCGTCTGAAAGTGTATTTCTCTCTTTGAGTGGTGCAATATAGCTTTGACATTTTGTTTTCTAACAATACATTTTCAATTACTCCACAACTCTATTATGACATTTAAATGAAAATCGCAAGTCCTGCAGGTTTTTAATGCAATCATCATAACGTCTAGACAAACAGAATGTGGAAACACCGGAAAGACTATAATGTGCTATTTCACCTAAAAAAGAGAAAACCATTAAATCTAGAGTAAAAATTCTATCCTGTTAGATATCTGGCATTGATTGATAATTGATTTTTTGAGTGCATACTGTAAGAATGAAAAGCTTAATTTCTGTCCGGCTAAAACAGTCACCATCAGATCTCGTAAACATTTAAGACGGATGGAACAGCCTCGTCTCAGAGGTAGACATTTTGAATTTTAAGTCAAATTCAGCCGAATATACTCGCAGAAATAATGTTTTTACAACTCGGAACTTCGTTTACTATGTTAAAATATATTCAAATATCATCGGCTATTCATTGAGCAATCCTTTCACTCTAATGTTTTCCTTTAAATTTATTTGTTGCATTTATTAAATTTAGTAATATGTATTTGATGACTTTTTCAAGCTCGAACTAAAATGTCTCTCACGTATCTTTTTAACCTTTGATTCTTTAAATTCGCTTTGTGTGCCGGTGTCAGATGAGTAATGTTTACTTACCTTGGGTGTTCTATCTTCTCTCGATTGTGTCATTAGGCCTTTTGGTGCAGAAAACAAGTCAGTTTGGACTCGTGATACAGCAACTCATCGTAGCTGCTTAATACGCTGGATGAAGAACCTACATACCCTTTGATTCATACCCTTTGTAAGGCCCGAAATGATCACCAAACCATGTTGGGCAATGCAAACTCTATTCGGTCAAATGTAGAGGTGCTCCCTACCCCTCCCCCATCAAGCCTACAGCTGTCGAGTAGGGCAAATTCTATTAGGTCAAATGTAGAGGTGCTCCCCACCCCTCCTCCATCAAGTCTCCAGCTGTTGAATAGTCTGAGGTTTACAAGGCAAATTGCAGTTCTAAACATGTTTAATGGAGTGATTGTGTAATAGATATCCTGTGCAGATTAACATCAATTTTAACGTTTGAGTTCAAACTGTAATGTCTTTTAGAAAGCTGTCTGTTGTGTTGCGTTACACATTTTTTTTTATTGCGTTACCAATTGGCGCATGTTTTCTATGGAGTGTTCAGCAAAATATGAGGTCTCGCTCGTGCTCATTTCATAGGAGTGAATCAAGCATGAACCTTCAGCTTCCAAAATCTGATCCGAAATTCTTCCTTCTGGTAGCAATGCTTTTAGACTGGGAAAAAAGTTGGAGGAGTTAAGAGTTCGATCAGAATAACACGATCTAGCTAATACATTGATTAATTTTCGTCACTTGTTTGCCAGGTAATGCAATGATTTTTCCGGGTAACTGCAATGAATTTAAGAATTGAAGATATTTGTGTGCAAGTGTTTGTTACTATGTCTTTGCTACTCGGCTCGTATGAAAATGTTACCATGTGGATCAACAACATTTGTCTTTTGGTTGGGCTTATTTCTTCCCTGGGGATCATGGGTAGGCCAATGCATCCCTGTGTAACCGTCAAAATAGTAATAAAAGCTATTCGGCAGCCCACTCAAAGAGAGCAGCGGTCCATACCCATTTTGCGGGTGCGGTGAAAACTTGGAAGGGACCACCTTGTGACTAGGGTCAGTCACGTGTTTGATGATCGCACAGTTGACATCACCTTCCTGCCAATCAACCAAACTGCCATTTCCCGGATGACAAACCAGCCAGTTGTTTATGTTGCTCTTGATGAGGAACTGTCTGCCGAGTTGTTTCCAGAGTCTGAAGTTCATGGCGTTGTAGTCTGTTTCATTTAATGGAGGAGTCGTGGAGACAGGAACATCCACTTCAGATCTCACCGGCCAGTTTGGCCTCGGAGTGATCGCATTCGAGTGATGGTTAAAATGACTGTAATTAGTAAAGGAATAGCTCCTTACTAGTGTCCAGCCACCTCCCTCGGTCTTCATATCACAGTAAGCCTTGAAAGCGTTGGTCTGAGATCCACCGATAGGATCAATCCAGTAAACACCAGAGTCTGAAGTAGGATTCTTCCTGAGGAGGGTCTGGCAAGAGTGTCCCACTGAATGTTGGGTTGAACCAGAGTGCGAAGGAATGGTTTGACCTATTGGGTCACAAGGTTTTGAAAAAATGGAGAACACGTTTTTTAATGATTAAAACTGGATTTCACAAAGATTTCTGTATTAAAGACCAGTTCTCTGTTTCTAACTCGTTATCTAATCTTTATTCCCTAACTTGCTCATCAACCTGACAATTCAATGATATTTTAGACAAGTTCTACTCAGTTTTAACATTTTTTATTTTTGCCAACTTTATATTACGATGTCACAATTTTGATATTTCAAAACCATGCAATGCCTAACTCCCGTTTTTTGCATCGTGTTTGTCTGCGGTATGAAAGTTGAATAGCGGCTTTCAACATTTCATTAATCATTTGACCCCTAAGAATGACTGGTATCTATTTTTCATCGCAAAATCAACCCTGAATCAGAATGACGGGAATAAAGGAAATAATCATCAACTACCAAAGCTCTTGATAGATAAACAAATTCTCTTTGTTAGTACCCCAGGATATGTATAAAGACTGGTATGGAGAATATGCATACTAACGATAGGCTATGGAGGATTAAATATGGCAGTTTAAATCAGTTTCCTAGTTACCAATCTCAACACTAATCTTCCGCTCTCACCTTGGGTTGAAGTTGTTATTCCTGGGAGGTAAACCTGCATTGGAGTCAAATAATACATATCAGTTAATACTCATAACTCGTGTATGCATGCGTATGCGCATGCATACGAAATTCTTGAAGGCTCATTGGTTAGTAACTGTATGTTGTTAGTTGTTGGTGGCTTCCGCTTATAACAAAACGTTTTATGTGTTTTGGATGATAAACTTGATTTTAAAATAAACCTCTGGTAATTGTACTTTTCGTCTACATTTTTCAACTAAAGGGGGTAATTTTAGTAAGAAGTGGTGGGGTTAAGTCGATGGGGTTTATAACGAGAAAATTTGATTTGAGCCATCTCGCCTTAAAAGACGCCCAGCTGCTGAACTCGATTGCATTTCGTCGCGAAGAAGATAACAAAGTCCTGCTTTTTGCGGAAAGTTTGCATCGCTGCAAGAAGCTTGCCTCACACACAAAACAGAACAGGAAACAAAGAACCCGTTCCAGACCACAAAAGGCTTTCTTCTCCATAGGTAAAAAATTAATTTTTTTTAATTTGAAAGAAAACGCCATTTTCGGCTCTGTCAGTTGTCTTTGCCGCTAAGAACAAGACGAATGCAAATCGGTACTCACTTGAAGTAACATCTGTCAAGAGAATCTTGAGACAAAATGTATAGTTAGTAAACGTATGAAACATAAAAATTACCTGCCAAAATAATCAAACAAGACAGAAAGATCAGATAGCAAGAGAAATTTTAACCCACCCTTTTCTGTTGATGGAAAAACACCGCACGACACAGGGGGTAAATAAAGATTTTGTTCATAACGGCTCAATAGGACTTATGTAGGGCAAGCACGCGGGCTATGTTATAAAAGTTTTTTCATGTAACAGTGAAGAAACCAAAAATTTGAATTGTAAAGTTTAAAAAAAATTAAAAAAAGAAAATTGATGAAAGAGAATATTAAAACTGAACATGAACACAAACTATTTTGTATGAAACACCTGGCAAAGAAAAATTACTTTTCTGATCATGTGGAGATGAACAATTAAGGATTGTTATTTTAGAAATAATTCAGTGAGAGAATTGCATCAGTTACAACTTTGATGATGGTGCAGATTATTGGTCATCGTGTTAAAAGATATCAAATTCAAAAATTGTGCTAAGAATTTTTTCGAAAAGTGCAAAGATCCTCCTGTGATTTTTAATGATTTGGATTTTTCTTTTCCTTTTGCTTTTTTCTTATTCGCGATGTCTTTTGTTTGTTTTTGCTTTCATTTTTTCGTTTTTACTTTATAACGTAGCAAGAATACCTTTGCAAAAATTCCCTCAACAAATGTGGGGCCATGCTGCCATCATTATAAAAATGAGATATACGGTCCGAAAAACAATGATTTTCCCTTGGGAACAGCGGCAACTATATTGATTAACGAGTAACGTTCGGTCAGAATGTTCGCGGAGGAAAGTCAAGGTAATTTTGTGGTGTGAGAAAAGATCACTTCGTCAATGAATAATTTGAATCTGAGGAAGCGAAAATCTGTAGTGACCTGACTTAAAGATCGCTTCCAACCCCTAACCCGAAAGAGTTCACATTATTTACAAGACACGACAACGTTTTATCCACATAAATCAATTTAATCAAATTGTTATAATTTTTTTATTACACAGTAATTTCAAGAGAATGTGCTCTCTTGGTATTGCTGAATTATTAAAAATTTGATTTGTTGTCGCTTTGTTAGGCTTGTAAAGATACTTGTGTTGTAACCACGAATGTTACTAGCAAGTTGAAACATGTTGTCAAATATATTGGGCAGAATGCCTTTATGCCATAAATGCAATAATTTAAACTCGAAATCGATATTATATATTAGACGCTCAATGAATTCATAAGGGGTTTGGCACTCTCTGTTTCTTTGCCATCTGTTTTAGCTAGAAAAATTACTCAAGCAATATGAATTCGTTTCACTTGAATTTTCCTTAAGAGTGTTTTGTATACCCCTCCCTAAGTTGATGTGCTATAATAAAAAAACGAATACCGGGAAGAGGTACTCATCAGAGAACGACAAGCTTTTATAAACTAACAAATGAAATGTTCTGAGAAGGCTTAGCGAAACCATTCAAGTGGTCGGGTCTGTTTCGTCTACATGGATCATGGACAGTCCAGTTACACCCTGAGGAACCATCAAAATGAAAGTACAGGATGACGGTTTTGAAAATTGATCCATAGCCTACTATCCGTAAAAAAAAATGCATTTGTGTATCTTTGCACGCGTCAGTTACGTGTTGGATATCACACAACTGATGTCACCTTCCCTTCCCTTTCTCGGATGACACACCAGTAATGTAATGATTTTAAGAATTCAATCACCTCTTTAAGATTCATGTGCGTGTAAGAGTTTGTTACTATGTCTTTGCTACTCGGCTCGAATAAAAATGTTACCATGTGGATCAAATACATTTTTCTTTTGGTTGGGCCCCTTTGTTCCGAGAGGATCATGGGTAGGCCAATGGTTCCCTGTGTAACCGTCAAAATAGTAATAAAAGCTATTCGAGCGCTCACTCAAAGAGAACAACGGTCCATACAGATTTTGTTTGTCAGGTGAAAACTTAGAGGGGACCACTTCGTGACTCGGGTCAGTCACGTGTTTGATGATCGTACAGTTGACATCACCTTCCTGCCAATCAACCAGGCTGCCACTTCCCGGATCACACACCAGCCAGTTGTTTATGTTGCTCTTAATGAGCACCTGTCTGCCGAGTTGTTTCCAGAGTGAAAAGTTCATGGCGTTGTAGTTTGTTTCATTTAATGGAGGAGTCGTGGAGATAGGAACATCTACTTGAGATCTCACCGGCCAATTTGGCCTCGGAGTGATCGCATTCGATTTACTGTTAAAATGACCATAATTAGTAAATGAATAGCTCCATACTAGTGTCCAGCCTCCTCCATCAGTCTCCATATCACAGTAAGCCCTGAAAGTGTTGGCCCGAGATCCACCAAAAGGATCAATCCAATAGACACCAGAGTTTGAAGTAGGATTCTTCCTGTGGAGGGTCTGGCACGAGTGACCTACTACTGAATGCTGGGTTGAACCTGAGTGCGAAGGAATGGTTTGACCTATTGGATCACAAAGTTTTTACAGGTTTTTGTAATGATTAAAACTGGTTTTGTAAAGGTTTCTGTATTGAAGACCAGTTCTCTGTTCCCAATTCATCATCTAGTTCTTATTCCCTCACCTGCTCATCGATCTGACCATTCAACGATAATTCAAGCAAGTATTACTCAGTTTTAAATTTTTGATGTTTGCCAACTTTATTACGAAATCACAATTTTAATTTCACGATCACAGTCTTTCAAAACCATGTAATGTCCAACTTCCGAGTTTTTGCGTCATGCTTTTCTGCGGTATTAAAGCTAAAAAAACTGCTATCGATTGTTCATTTCCCCTGAATCAGAATCACGAAAATAAAGGAAATGATCGCCAACTAACGAAGCTCTTGATCGATAAACAAATTATTTGTCAGTACCTTAGGAAATGTATAGAGACCAGTGTGCCTGTAGAATATGCATACTAACGATAGGCTGAATGGAGTTAAATATAACAGTTTAAATATGTCTCTTAGTTACCAATATCAACACTAATCTTCCGCTCTCACCTTGGGTTAAAGCGGTTATTCCTGGGAGGTCAACCTGCATTGGAGTCAAACAATACATATCAGTTAATACCCATACCTCGTGCATGTAGGCGTACAAAGTTCTTGAAGGCTCATTGGGTAGTAGTAGTGTGCTCTCAGTTGTTGGTCGCTTCAGCTTATAACTGAACAATTTAACTGCTTGGATGATAAGCTTTATTTTGAAATGAACTTCTGGTAATTGGTCTTGTCGTCTCCATTTTTTAACTAAAGGGGATAATTTTCGAAAGAAGCGGTGGTGTTAAGTCGGTGGGGTTTATAACAAGATAATTTGATTTATCAACTGATAATGTAAATTGGCCAACATTGAGTTTCTGAAGCTGATGGAGGGCCATGGCTCGAGACGTCAGCTCTAAAATCTCTTGAAGGCGGCCAATTAACATTATCAACTCAGCTGATAAAACCAAAATACTTTCTTTAACGCGTATCGCCATTGATTATGCTGCTCTTTATGAATATTCATGCGTTTTCATACTTTCCATTTTTAATTACTTCGGCGCGCTATGAATTAAACGCTCTGGTCTTTTTCGTAACTTTTTTTTTGACTGAAATTAAACTTGTTAGAGTTTTTGTCTCTTGAAACGATGGAAACAGTAATCAGTTTTGCTGTAAAAAGTCTTCCCTCTGATGGGAAAGATCGAGCAACGGTTTTCTGGGTCGTGATAATGCTAAAATGAACGTTGTCAAAAAAGTTGTCATCCGAAAACTATAACATGTGAAAAAATCAACGTGAAATACCTTTTTTAAATAGAAAGAGCCATCTCGCTCTAAAAGCCGCCCAGTTGCTGAATTTGTTTCAACGTCGTCGCGAAGAAGATAACAAAGTCCGGCTTTTTCCAGAAAGTTAACACTTCTGCAAGAGGCTTGCCTCATACAAAAAACAGAACAGGAAAGCAAAGAACCCGTGCCAGACCACAAAAGGCTTTCTTCTCCAAAGCTGAAAAATTTATTTTCTTTGATTTGAAAGAAAACACCATTTTCGGCTCCTTCAGCTGTCTTTGCCGCTAAGAACAAGACAATTGCAAATCGGTACTCGACTTGAAGTAACATCTGTCTAGAGAATATTGAGACAAAATCAGGTATAGTCAATAAACGTATGAAACATATAAATTACCTGCCTATAGACAAAATATTCAAGCAAGACAGAAAGATCAGAAAGGAAGAGAAATCTAAACCCACCCTTTTCTGTTGATGGAAAAACACCGCCTGACACACAGAAACCTTTGTGAACAGATCTGTATCATCAGTATTAAATGTAAATTTAATGATTCCGTGATCTTCGCTTGACCGTTCTATTTTTCTATTTGGATACAGCAATACAGCTTTGACATTTTGTTTTCTTAACAACACGTTTCCAATTACTCCACAACTCTATTTTGACATTTTAAATGAAATGCACAAGTCTTGCAGGTTTATAATGCAATTATCATGACTTTTAGGTAAACAGAATATGGAAATACCGGAAGGCTGAAAAAAAGGTTCATGATCATGAAAACACAGCCTTTTGTATTAAACACCTGGCAAAGAGGAGTTACTTTCCTGAATGGAAATAAAAAAGCAAGGCTTGCATAATTCAGCGAGAGAATTGGATCAATTTCAAGTTTGATGATGTTGCAGATTGTTGGCTACAGTTATAAAACGTGCTTAAAAGGGCAGGCTATATATACAGATACCAAATAGTGCCGAGAATTTGCTAGAAAAATGAAAGGATCCCTCCCTGTGATTTTTAATGATTTCTATTTTGCTTTTCGTTCGGCTTTTTTTTCTGGATGTCTTTTGTTTGTTTAATAGAGTCTGATAAAGTAGAAACAATAACATCGCAAAAATTTATAACAATTAGATATACAGTCCGAAAAACAAGGATTTTGCCCTAGGGAACAGCGGCAAGTATATTGATTAAATTGTAACGTTCTGTCAGAATATTCGCGGAGGAGAGTCAAGTGGTAATTTTGTGATACGAGAAAAAATCTTAGGTTCGTCAATGAATGATTTGAATATGAGGAAGCGAGAATCTACAGTGACCTACCTTAAAGATCGCGATCAATCCCTATTACGAAAAGGTTTACGCTATTGACAAGACCAGACAACGTTTTATTTACATAAAATCAATTTAATCAAATTGTAATAATTATTTTATTTGACAGTATTTTCAAGGGAATGTACTATCTTGTTATTGCTGATTTATTAAAAAATCATCAGTGGTTGGGCATTCTCTGTGTATTTACCAGCTGTTTTAGCAAGAAAAACTAATCAAATAATATGAATTCGTTTCACTTGAATTTTCCTTATGACTGTTTTGTATACCCTTCCCTGAGTAAATGTGCTATAAGAAATATAAGTCTAACGGGAACAGGTGCTCATCACAGAGCAACTAACTTTCATAAACTAATTTAACAAATGAAATGCTCCTTGATCATGGACAGGCCAGTTACGCCCTGTGGAACCGTTAAAATAATAGTACTGGTTGACGGTTTAGAAAATCGGTCCACAGCTTACTATCCGTTCAAAAAATGAGGATGCCGGCGTATCTTTGCACGTGTCAGTCACGTGATTGATGACCTGACAGTTGATGTCAGCCAATTTTGCAGGTGGTTTAACCAATTCTCTTTCTCCGTGGGGTCAAAACTGAATGGCACAGCAAGAAAGAGTCTAAAGGAAGGACTATAAAAAGAATTGGCTGCCAATTAACTGTCAATTAGGGGGATCATAGGAACATTCCAGAGCCTTATTAGGGATCCAATGAATTTTATCGTCAATCAACCAAACATCTTCTCACCCCGATAGTAATGACTGGCGTCTTAAGGATACATCAATCACAGTGCATTACATCTTTATTAACTTCCGCCGCTTTTCATTCGATCCCTTCATACTGAAGTCAAAATTTTAACTACTACTTTCCCAACTTTATTTACAACACCATACGTTACTAAGTGTACATAAAATGCCCTTAAATAATATCACATATCCTTATCTCACTTTTCACGACTAACATTATCGCCAGTACTTACTTTGCTTAAAATGCCAACAATTGAACACAGCGAACATTCCATTTCACCCCTTACCACCACAACACTTTTTACGGTACTACCACTCTTTAGGCTGGTCGATGCACTGCCTAGCCTGGGTTCCCACCGAGCCATCTAAGTTTAGAGCATGCGCAGAGGTGGCCTCTTCAAATGATGCCACAAGGCCACATAGTTAAAACCTCTCTCTTTCAGGTTGTCAGTTTCATTCAGTTATTGGACTTAACGATGTGTTTCACCGGTTCCTGATTGTGTATACACCGGAATATCTATTAAGAATTTTTCCTCAACGCCTTCACGAAAGGAATTTCGCCTTAGGATTGGTTTATACCTAGATTTTACATGCTTTTGCATGATTGCATGATATTGCCTCTCCCTCCCCACTCCCTACTTTCTTCTTATTTCTAGCTTTTCACTTTTGTTTCAAGGTAATTAGAGTCTTTTTCGGTTTCTCTTAGAGTCTCAAGTTACGGGGAATCGTCTGTAAACAAGCAAAGCAATCGTGGATAAATATCGACACCCAATTGAAAAGTGCTCTAAAAAAAGGAATCCAGGTGGACAATCAATTGATTTTATATGTTGAACCTAGCGAACACTTCGCTCTTGTTCGTCTAACCCTTGAAAATGCCTAAAACGTCTGCCTTAATATTAGGTGGAAAATTCTTACTTTTCGCTGCTATAAGCATATCAGAATTTGATGCAAGATAGAATAAAACAGCTGATCATTTCATCGATTCTTATCACCTGTTTGCTGGGTAGTTTATTGATATGAACGAAGAAAGTAATCAGCCCTCGTCATGTGTGTGAGAATTCATTTGTTACAGTCTGCCTTGGCTATAAGCCTCGAATAAGAATATTACCATGTGGAGTTACAACATTTCTCATTTGGTTGGGGGAATTTGTTCCGATACGATCATGGGTAGGAAAATGGTTCATGGTTGAGCCATCAAAATAGTAGTACACGGTGTTCCACGGCCCACTCATGGAGAACAGTGGTCCATAGCTTTGGGGCGACTTGTTTGGAAAAAAAAGGGAGGGAACCAACGTGTTACTCGGATCATCCGGCACCTGTTTAATTATCGTACAGTTGACGTCACCTTCCTGCCAATCAACCAAGCTGCCACTTCCCGGATCACACACCAGCCAATTGTTTATGTTGCTTTTGATGAGGAACTGTCTGCCGAGTTGCCTCTAGAGTGAAAAGTTCATGGCGTTGTAGTCTGTTTCATTTAATGGAGGAGTTGCGGAGATAGGAACATCCGCTTGAGATCTCACCGGCCAATTTGGCCTCGGAGTGATCGCATTTGATTTACGCCTAAAATGACTGTAGTTAGTGAAGGAATAACTCCATACGAGAGTCCAACCTCCTCCATCAGTTTCCATGTCACAGTAAGCCTTGAAAGGATTGGCCTGAGATCCACCACTTGGATTAATCCAATAAACACCCGAAGGGGAAGTGGGATATTTCCTGAGGAGGGTCTGGCACGACTTTCCTATTGAATGCCGGGTTGAACCAGAGTGTAAAGGAGTGGTTTGACCTGGTCCAAGAAATTTAGAGAGAGGATGACAGGATGTTTAATGATTAAAACTAGGTTTCATAAATATTTCCTAGTGGCGCCGCGTCGGTGGGAGCGTATAAAAGGGTAATTTGGTAATATCAACTAAATTGATAACGTAAATTGGCCACTGTATAAAGTTTCAAAGCTGACGTTGCGAAATGGCTTTGAAACTCTTTACGGTAGCCAATTTACGGTATTAACTCAGTTGATAATGCTAAATGATAGTTTACATCAGTGTTATAGTTACCAATTCAAACAATTTGCGTCTCAGTCTTACCTTGGGATGAGCCGGATTTTTTTGTTAGGTCAACCTGTATTGGCGTTAGACAAAACATCTCAATTAACATCCATACTTCATGCCAAGTGCATCTTTAAGGAATTCCTAAAGGCCCATTGGCACACAGTGTATCTTTACACTTTTGGCTTCCGCTTTTAACCGAACGTTTTATGGGTGTTTGAATAGAGAAACTGATATTGAATGAACTTGCTTTGATCATGCATGCTTTCTGAGGAAACTGTGGTGCTGCGCGTGTGGGGGGTATCGCAAGATATTTTGGTGTTATCAACTGAGTCGTTAATGTATACCTGTCACCGTAAAGAGTTTCTAAAGCTGACCTAGGGTTAACGCTTGAAACGAATACTCATCTCAATTTATTTACGTCGATCTTTAGAGATATTTCTCTTTCTTTCGACTTACAGAGCAATGTAAATAAAACGCCAAAGTCCTGTTACGTTCATAGTTTTTCCTAAACAAAAATTACATTTTGCGTAATGTTTTTCTCGTGAAAGGATGGTGAAAGTAATCATGATCGCTGTGAAGAAACCTCCCCTTTGGGGGGAAGGAAGGAGGGTTGAACTTGTTCGTGGTAGTGCTAAAATTATCGTGTTTTGAGTTATCATCTTAAAACTGCAACATATCATCAATGGCAAATACCTTTGTTAAATATATAGAACCATCTCGCTGGTAAAGATGCCCAGCTGCTGAACTTGTTTGCATTTCGCCGCGAAGAAGGTGACAAAGTCTTTGGTTTTCTAGAAAGTTTGCTCGTCTGCAAGAAGTCTCCAGCCCACACAAAGCAGAACAGGAAAGCAAAGAGTCAGTTTTGCCAGACCAAACGAGACTTTCCTCACTGAAACCGAAAAAGCTTTTTTCTTTGATTTGGAAGAAAACGCCATGTTCGGATCCTTCAGTTGTCGTCTTTGCCAAGAACAAGACGAAAGCAAATCGGTACATGACTTGAAATAGCATCTGTCAAGAGAATCTTACGACAAATTTTTTTTATTTAGTAAACGTATGAAAATACAAATTGCCTACTTGTTGAGAAAATGGTAGAAAAATCAGAAAGGCAGGGAATATTTACTTACGCTTTTCGTTTATGAAAAACACCGCGCGACAGTCAGAAACCTTTCTGAATAGATCTGCATCGTTAGTGTTAATTGTAAATTTGCTGATTCTGTGATCTTCGTCTGAAAGTGTATTTCTCTCTTTGAGTGGGGCAATATAGCTTTGACATTTTGCTTTCTAACAATAAATTTTCAGTTACTCCCAACTCTATTATGACATTTAAATGAAAATCGCAACTCCTGCAGGTTTTTAATGCAATCATCATAACTTCTAGACAAACAGAATGCGGAAACACCGGAAAGACTATAATGTGCTATTTCATCTAAAAAAGAGAAAACCATTAAATCTAGAGTAAAAATTCTATCCTGTTAGATATCTGGCATTGATTGATAATTGATTTTTTG
Source organism: Pocillopora verrucosa (assembly GCF_036669915.1). Lineage (NCBI taxonomy): Eukaryota > Metazoa > Cnidaria > Anthozoa > Scleractinia > Pocilloporidae > Pocillopora > Pocillopora verrucosa. The sequence continues at coordinate 4,642,610 of NC_089322.1, read as the reverse complement.
AGTGCAAACTGTAAGAATGACAAGCTTAATTTCTGTCCGGCTAAAACAGAGCCACCATCAGACCTCGTAAATATTTAAGACGGATGGAACAGTCTCGTCTCAGAGGTAGACATATTAAATTTTAAGTCAAATTCGGCCTAACATATTCGCAGAAATAATGTTTTTAAAACTCAAAATTTCGTTTACTATGCTAAAATATATTTAAATATCATCGACTATTCACTAAGCAATCTTTTCAATCTAATGTTGTACTTAAAGTTTATTTATTAAATTTAGTAATATATGTTTAATGACCTTTTAAAGCTCGAACTAAAATGTCTCTCACGCATCCTTTTAACCTTTGATTCCTTGAATTCGCTTTGTGTGCCGGTGTCAGATGAGTAATGTTTACTTACCTTTGGTGTTCTATGTTCTCTCGATAGTGTCATTAGGCCTTTTGGTACAGAAAACAAGTCAGTTTAGACTCGTGATACAGCAACTCATCCTAACTGCTTAATACGCTGGATGAAGAACCTACATACCCTTTGAAAGGCCCGAAATGATTACCAAACCCTCTTGGCAAGGAAAACTCTATTGGGTCAAATGTAGAGGTGCTCTTTACCCCTCCCCCATCAAGTCTACAGCTGATGAATAGTCTGAGGTTTACAACGCAAATTGTAGTTTTGAACATGTTTAATGGAGTGATTATGTAATAGATATCCTGTGCAGATTAGCGGATGTTCAACCGTAATATCTTTTAGAAAGCTATCTGTTGTGTTGCGTTACATATTTTTTTTATTGCGTTAACAATTGGCGCATGTTTTCTAGAGAGAGTTCCATAAAGTAGGAGGTCTCGCTTGTGCTCATCTCATAAGAAGCGAACCGCGCGTGAACCTTCAGCTTTCAAAATCTGATCCGAAATTCTTTCTTTCTGGTAGCGATACTTTTCCACTGAAAATAAGTTGGAGATATTTAGAGTTCTATCAGAATAATATCATCTAGCTGATACGTTGATTAATTTTCGTCACTTGTTTGCCAGGTAATAGAATGATTTTTCCGGGTAACTACAAAGAGTTTGTTATCATGTCTTTGCTACTCAGCTCGAATGAAAATGTTGCCGTGTGGATCAACAACATTTTTCTTTTGGTTTGGCTTATTTGTTCCGAGGGGATCATGGGTAGGCCAATTATTCCCTGTGTAACCGTCAAAATAGTAATAAAAGCTATTCGAGCGCTCCCTCAAAGAGAACAGCGGTCCATACAGATTTTGGTTCTCAGGTGAAAACTTAGAGGGGACCACTTCGTGACTTGGGTCAATCACGTGTTTGATGATCGTACAGTTGACATCACCTTCCTGCCAATCAACCAAGCTGCCATTTCCCGGACAACACACCAACCAGTTGTTTATATTGCTCTTGATGAGGACCTGTCTGCCGATTTGTTTCCAGATTGAGAAGTTAATGGCGTTGTAGTCTGTCTCACTTAATGGAGGAGTTGTGGAGATAGGAACATCCACTTCAGGTCTCATCGGCCAATTTGGCCTCGGAGTGATCGCATTCGATTTACTGTTAAAATGATTGTAATTAGTAAAGGAATAGCTCCATACCAGTGTCCAGCCTCCTCCATCCGTCTCCATATCGCAGTAAACCTTGAAAGCGTTTGCCTGAGATCCATTAAAAGGATCAATCCAATAAACACCAGAGTTTGAAGTAGGATTCTCCCTAAGGAGGGTCTGGCATGAGTGTCCTACTACCGAGTGCAAGTTTGAACCAGAGTGCAAAGGAATGGTTTCACCTACCCAAAAAATGAGTAACAAGTGTTTCAATGATTAAAACTGGGTTTCGTAAAGATTTTATTATTGAAGACTAGTTCTCTGTCCCCAGTTCATCATCCAGCTCTTATTCCCTCACCTGCTCATCGGTCTGACAATTCAACGATATTTCAGACAAGTATTATTCATTTTTTAAATTTTTATTGTTTGCCAACTTTATTGCGACATCATGATCACAGTCTTTCAAAACCATGCAATGTTCAACTTCCAATTTTTTGTGTCGTGTTTTTCTGCGGTATGAAAGCTAAGAAACTGCCATCAACTTTTCATTAATAACTTGACCCCTAAGAATGCCCCCTGGCATTTTTTTTTTTCATTACAAAATCACCCTTGAACCAGAATCACGATAATAAAGGAAACGATCACCAACTAACGAAGCTCTTGATTGATAAACAAATTCTCCTAGCCAGTACCTTAAGAAAAGTATAAAGACCAGTTTATGGAGAATATGCATATTGATGTTGGGGTTCAGAGGGTGAAATATGGCAGTTTAAATCAATCCCCTAGTTATTAATCTCAACACAGGTCTGCCGCTCTCACCTTGGGGTGAACTGGGTATTCCTTGGAGGTAAACCTGCGTTGGAGTCAAACAATACATACAGTTAATATCCTCATACGCATGCGTACGAAATTCTTGAAGGCTCATTGGTTAATAAATGTACGTGCCCGTAATTGTTGGTGGCTACCGCTTAAAACTGGACGCTTTATGTGCTTTGGATGATAAGCTTGATTTTGAAATTAACTTGTGGTAATTGGTTATGTCGTCCCTATGTTTTAGCTAAAGGGGGTAATTTTCGAAAGAAGCTCTGGTGTTAAATCGGTGGGGTCAATGCAAACTGGCTAACATTGAGTTTCTAAAGCTGAAGGAGGGCCATAGCTTGAAAGGCTAACTCTCAAAACTCTTGAAGGTGGCCAATTAACATTACCAACTCAGTTGATAACGCCAAAATATCTATTTTTTAAAGCGTATCACCACTGATTATGTTGCTCTTTATGAATATTCATGCATCTAGGACTTTTCCTTTTTTATTAATTCAGCGCACTATGAATTAAACGCTCTGGTCTTTTTCGTAGTTTTCTTAAACTGAAATTAAATTTGATAGAGTTTTTGTCTCTTGAAATTATGGTAACAGTGATCAGTTTTGCTGTGAAAAGTCTTCCCTCTGATGGGAAACATCGAGCAACGGTTTTCTGGGTCGTGATAATGCTAAAATGATCGCAAGTTGTCATTCGAAAACAATAACATGTAAAACAAAAAAGATGTGAAATACCTTTTTTAAATAGAATGAGCCATCTCGCTCTAAAAGCCACCCAGCTGCTGAACTTGTTTGCATTTCGTCGCGAAGAAGATAACAATGTCCTGCTTTTTGCAGAAAGTTTGCACCTCTGCAAGAAGCTTGCCTCGCACACAAAACAGAACAGGAAAGCAAAGAATCAGCCCCAGACCAAAAAGGGCTTTCTTCTCCAAAGCTGAAAAATTTGTTTTCTTTGATTTGAAAGAAAACACCATTTCCGGCTCCTTCGGTTGTCTTTGCCGCTAAGAACAAGACGAATGCAAATCGGTACTCGACTTGAAGTAACATCTGTCAGAGAATCTTGGGACAAAATGTATAGTTAGTAAACGTGTAAAACATATGAATTACCTGCCTATAGACAAAATAGTAAAACAAGAGAGAACGATCAAAAAGCAACAGAAATTTTAACCCACCCTTTTCTGTTGATGGAAAAATACCGCACGACACACAGAAACCTTTGTGAACAGATCTGTATCGTTAATGTAAATTATAAATTTAATGATTCCGTGATCTTCGCGTGATAGTCAATTTTTCTATTTGGATATAGTAATACCGGCTTTGACATTTTGTTTTCTTAACAACACGTTTCCAATTACTCCACAACTCTATTTTGACATTTTAAATGAAATGCACAAGTCCTGCAGGTTTCTAATACAATTATCGTGACTTCTAGACAAACAGAATATGGGAATACCGGAAGGCTGAAAAAAGTTCTTTTATGTACCAGTGAAGAAATCAAAAATTTGAAATGCAAAGTTAAAAAAAAAGAAAAAAAGGAAATTGGTAAGAGACAAAATTAAAACTGAACATGAAAACACAGCCTTTTGTATGAAACACCTGGCAAAGAAGAATTACTTTCCTGAATGGTAGTGAAAAAGTGAGGCTTGCATAATTCAGCAAGAGAACTGGATCAATTACAAGTTTGATAATGGTGCAGATTTTTGGCTACCGTTATAAAACGTGCTAAAAGGGAAGGCTAAAGATATCAAATACTGCCGAGAATTTGCTACAATAGTGAAAGGATCCCTCCCTGTGATTTTTAATGATTTCTATTTTGCTTTTCGTTCGGCTTTTTTTTCTTAATGTTTTTTGTTTGTTTTTGCTTTTATTCGTTCGTTTTTACTTACTAAAGTAGAAACAATAACATCGCAAAAATTTATAAAAATTAGATATACACTCCGAAAAACAAGGATTTTCCCTCAGGGAACAGCAGCAAGTATATTGATGAAATAATAACGTTCTGTCAGAATATTTGCGGAGGAGAGTCAAGTGGTAATTTTGCGATACGAGAAAAAATCTTAGGTTTGTCAATGAATGATTTTAATATGAGGAAGCGAGAATCTGTAGTGACTTGACTTAAAGATCGCGATCAACCCCTATAACGAAAAGGTTCACGTTATTGACAATACAAGACAACGTTTTATTCACATAAATCAATTTAATCAAATTGTGATAATTATTTTATTTGACAGTATTTTCAAGAGAATGTACTATCTTGTTACTGCAGCTGATTTATTAAAATATCATCAGGGGTTGGGCATTCTCTGTGTCTTTTAGTAAGAAAAACTAATCATGTAATATGAATTTGTTTTACTTGAATTTTCCTTATGACTGTTTTGTATGCCCTTCCCTGGGTAAATGTGCTATAAGAAATATACGGATAACGGGAACAGGTGCTCATTACAGAGCAACTAACTTTCATAGACTAATTTAACAAATGAAATGCTCTCTGATCATGGACAAGCCAGTTACACCCTGTGGAACCGTTAACCCGCCATTGTTCCAAAGTAGTCATATACGGTCATTGTTAGTCTTTAAACAAAGCTACACAACTTTATTCCGATCCGCTTTTCTTAATACGAAAATAATAGTACGGGTTGACGGCTTAGAAAATCCGTCCACAGCTTACTATCCGTTCAAAAAATAAAGATGCCGGTGTATCTTTTCACGTGTCAGTCACGTGCTTGATGACCTGACAGCTGATGTCATCTTCCCTCCAATCAGCCAAGCTGCCAGTTCTCGGATGCAATGATTTTAAGAATTCAATCACCTCTGAAAGATATACGTGTGGTTTTATTACTATGTCTTTGCCTCTCGGCTCGGATAAAAATGTTACCGTGTGGATCAACAACATTTTTCTTTTGGTTTGGCTCTGTTCTTCCCAGAGGATCATGGGTAGACCAATGCTTCCCTGTGTAACCGTCAAAATAGTAATAAAAGCTATGCGAGCGCTCAGTCAAATAGGACAGTGGTCCGATTTTGTTGGTGCAGTGAAAACTTGGAGAAGATCACCACGTGACTAAGGACATATATATATATATATATATATATATATATATATATATAAAAGGATATATATAAAAGGATATAGACCTGGCTCCGGTTCTTCGAAGGGCAGACATAGGTATCCACTAGATAAATCTCTATCCGATGTATAGCGCAATTTTTTGTTTTTGTTTACAGTTATGCGGTGAATAGCATTTATATGGGAAAGTGTTGTCAAAAACGCACGTTTCTTAATAAATCTGCACCTTTTTAATTAACGAGCTGAAGATATATGACGACCTTTTACCCTAACAAAAGAAAGATCATAATCACGAGTTTCCGTTTCCTTTTCCACGTGTTTCTGGTCTCTTAGTATAACATAACAACGACGAAATGATCATCTACAGTTTCCGACGGCAAGGCCCCGAAGACCAGCCTTATGTTTACTGGCATACGCTTTTACAGACTTTTTTCACAATTCCATTAAGCTGTATCAGACAATTATTAGACTCAAAACATTTCCTCTCTATGAACTTTGTCTGATCAATGATACTATACCAATAAGCGGCCCAAGAGTCGTTCGTAACTATTCTAAGTAGCTGTATACATGTTCCGACTTTTCGTGTCGTGTTTTGACGGCGAACGAAACTTAGAAGACTGCTCACAACTTTTTAGTGCGAAAGAAAACCTAAAAATGGCAACGATAAGAGAGGAAGGGTCATGGAGGAGGTGGAAAAGGGTGACACTAAAACCGGGTAGAGATGGTGAACTAGGAAAATGTAAAAGATTCAAGTTTATCTCGGTGCATCAAGACTTATCAATAAGAATTTGTGGCTTTCACCTTGGGGTGAGTTGGTTCTTTCTGGGAGTTCGAACTGTATTGGAGTTAAACAATGCATACTATAATGATTAATAAATGTGCTCATATTTATCGGTGGCCTGCACCTCCAAGGGAACATTTTATGTACCTTTGGATACAAAACTTGATGTTACAACATACTTCTGTTTGTCAATATTTTCCGCTAAGAACAAAGACCAATGCAAATCGGTACTCGACTTGAAATAACATATGTCGAGAGAATCTCACGACAAATTTTTTTTCTTTAGTAAACGTGTGAAACATATAAATTGCCTTCTTGTCGAGAAAATTGTAAAACAATCCAGAAAGGGAATTTTAACTCGCTCTTTTCTTTTAATGGCAAAACACCACGCGACACACAGAAACCTTTGTGAATTAATCTGCACCATCGGTATATATTAGTTCAAATTTTCTGATTCCGTGCACGTGATCTTCGTCTGAAAGTCGATTTTTCTATTTAAGTAGAAAAAATACCCCTTTGACATTTTGTTTTCTTTACAATACGTTTCCAATTACTCTACAACTCTTTTTTGACTTTAAACTGAAAAACAAAAGCCCAGCAGGTTGATAATGCAATTATCATGACTTCTATAAATAAACAGCATTTGGGAAGAACATCCAAAAGGCTTCAACGGAAAAATGAATGACGAAAAAATTAGTGGAAGACGAATTAAAACTGAACATCTAACTGCAGTAAAGTTGTTTGAAACACCTAGCAAGGAAACTTAAATGTTTTGAGTACAAATGAAAATGTAAATGTTTAAAAATGTGTGTCCTAGAGCAAAATTATTGTTACCAACCGGCCTCGCAAACGCATTTGAGATGAAACAAAATAATAACGTAGATGCCGAAGTCAATATTTCAGTCTGAATATTTTTAAAAGTAATATGTATTGAACGTTTTCAAGAAAAAATGTTTACAAAACACTAAATTTGAATTGCGAGTCATCAGCCGGCTTGAACTTCAAAGTGATATTTAACTTTCTATTTATGCCATTTATTTCCTATACTAATGCATCTTTAATATTTTCAAGGTCGAACAAAAATGTTTCCATGTGGATTAACAACATTCTTCTTTTGGTTAGGCCTATTGCCTCCACTAGGATCATGGGTAGGCCTATTGCTTCCACTAGGATCATGGGTAGGCCTATTGCTTCCACTAGGATCATGGGTAGGCCTATTGCTTCCACTAGGATCATGGGTAGGCCAATGATTTCCTGTAAAACCATCAAAGTAATAGGAAGTGCTCCCCCAGGGTGTACTCAGGAAGAACAGCGGTCCATAGGCTCGGTTCGGCGAAAACTCAGAAGGCGCAGAAGAAAATGATATGCTTGAGTCAATCACGAGCTTAATTATCTTCCAGTTGACGTCACCTTCCTGCCAATCAACCAAGCTGCCATTTCCCGGATGACACACCAGCCAGTTGTTTACGTTGCTCTTGATGAGAACCTGTCTGCCGAGTTGTTTCCAGAGTGAGAAGTTTATGGCGTTGTAGTCTGTTTCATTTGATGGAGGAGTTGTGGAGATAGGAACATCCACTTCGGGTCTCACCGGCCAATTTGGCCTCGGAGTGATTGCATTTGATTTGCTCGTAAAATGACTATAATTAGTGAAGGAATAGCTCCATAGTGTCCAGCCTCCTCCATCAGTCTCCATGTCACAGTAAGCCTTGAAAGCGTTGGCCTGGGATCCACCATCAGGATCAATCTAATAAACGCCAGAGATCAAAGTAGGATATTTACTGAGGAGAGTCTGACACGAGTGTCCTGCTGAATGCTGGGTTGAACCAGAGTGCAAGGGAATGCTTTGACCTACAGGGTAACAGATGTTTCGGAAAGACGATAACAACATGTTTGGTGATCAGAAGTAGGATTTATTTCCATACTGGCAACAGTCGGGCTATTCATCGACAATACAATCATGTACGAATGGGTATAAAAAATTTGACTAGTATCACCTCTTTTACAGTTTCGGGGTGATATGCATTTAAACCATCATAAAAATTAGTTTAATTGGTGATATATATAGGAAAGGAAAAACTTCGAACCGTTTAAGTTAACCTCCCCCATCAGTCTCCATGTCACAGAGAGCTTTGAATAAGTTGACAGGGGATTCACGATGAGGACCAATCCAATAAACACCCGAAGTCGAAGTGGGACATTGGTTGAGGAGAGTCTGGCTCGCGGTTACCGCTAAATGTTAGGTTGAACCGTGCAATTCTGGGCATGGGCACTCTGCTGCTTTGTCCTGATGGAATGGGGTCGACTAATTTGCCCTGCGTTACAAAAGTACAGAGCTCAATTACAGGGTGGAACGTTGCTACAGTGACCTTATGCGTCAACCCCTTTTTCGTTACGGTGCATTAAAAGGTGTGTGGTACAATTAGTTCTTTCGAACAGCTTTACTTCTATTCATAGAATAGGTCTTAATCACGGAGCCCTTTTGGGTACAAGGAAGACATGGTGAATATAGAAAATGATCACATACCTCGTGGACCAGATATTCCAGGAGAGACAACCTGTGAACCGCAACGAAGTTCAATTTTGGTCATCTTTTTTTGCTCTCGGTTTTTTCTCTAATAATTTTTTAAACTGTTAGCTTGCTGTGGAATTTTATCACGGTTCATTTAAATTAGTCTTTGATTCAGGCTACCTGAGAGAGAACATACAGATGAAAGCGACAGGTGCAATTTTCTTTTCCAATACTTCAAAGTAAATTAATGAGAATGAATAACAAACATTTACAAAATGGATACGATAGAACATGCCGACATCTATCTTTTATTGATCCGGTCTTCCGGCTATATGGCATTTCCGACACTAGAACATAGAATTTCCAGTCAAGCTTTACGAAAAGGATTATGAAAACCAAATTGAAACATAAACATGTGAAAGAAAACAATAAAATAAAAAAACAACAACAACAACCGCACAGCATTGCCTAAAATATCTGGCTCTCAAAGAAAGTTTCATTCAGTTGAGATCGCACTGAATAAAAAAATAAATGGCAACGGCAAAGTATACAAAATTTACGAAATACCTTTTTCACATAGAAAGAACCATCCCGTTTTCTCTCCAACTTTTTTGCTTGTTGTCCTTCGCCAAAAAGCGAACAGGTGCCTTTGCTCGCCAGGAAATTTGCTCCTTTACAAGAAGCCTCTCTCCTACACATTTGAGCACCGGCCAATAAAGAGTCAGCGTTTTCACTTTGAAGAGCATTTTCATCGACGAGACAGGCGTTTTCTTCTATGCGAAAGAACATGCCCCGATCTTCCTCTGCAGATATCTTAGGTGTTACCAAAAAAGCCCATATGAGAGCAAATATGTCCCAAGGAAAGATCTGCAAGAAAGGAAATTAAAATATGATAACATAAGGAAGAACAGTCAAAGTAGGAGGACCCTGTTGGATTATTGCTTAACATATTGCAAAACTATGAAGAGAAGTTACTCACAAATTTTAAAGCCATCATCGATGGGAAAAGTAACATTGGGAGCAGATCTTTACTCCTTGTCATTTTATCGAGTTTTGTTTGTCAAACAAAAATAAACGCAATGCATTCGAGTACAACATAAAAGGATTTTATGGTCTTTTTTATTTGTTAATACTTATCATTCTCTCGGGGATCGGAGAAAGTATGGGTGTGCGAGTTTTTGGGAAAAAAGATTGAGTGTTCAGAAGTTCAGAACGCGTGGTTCAAAACCTTGAAATAAAGATCAGCTTTAATTTGCCTTTTTTTATCGAATGAATCTAAGAAAACAATCATAAAAGGCAAAAACACCTGTAATAATAACCAGAAATCTAACGAGAATTGATTTGATCAGGTGGCTGTACTCAATTACCAAAAAAACTCAAAGTGGTTTTTGGAAAGCTCCTGAAATATATCAATTAAGGTTTATAAATGCAGAATGAGTAATAGAAAAAACTATGGTCTTAACATGAAGTAAAAGTTGTTTTTATTAGCATTTCGAAGGTAGTTAGCATAAAAAGGAAAACTCAGTTTCCACGCAGTACACCATTTTCAAACTCCGTTATATGTTTTTACTATTGATTAATGCTCATTACTCAACCCCTTTACTCCTGGCCTTTCCATGGAAATATGAAAAGAAAAAAAACCCCGTGGCGACAATTATTTAATGGGCTAATTGATCCAGGCTTCCCTAAGTGAATCTTATTTACTCATTTTATTCTAAGAATTACTCTAGCTGATTGCAACTATCTGGTTTAGTGGTTGGCACGAGTTTTGTAAACATCAGCGGCAAAAGTAGTCATTATTAAAAACACTGAGAGCTTAAATTTTGTTGTACAACAACAAAGAAGAAACTAGCACCTAATCAAGTCAAAGTTTCGCGAAGTGATTTGAATTCTCTAAAGTTTCATTAGAAAGTAAAATTCTGAAAGATAATCCCCCAATCTCTCATGATGAGTGTAACTGGTGCTTTGCCTGTTGTCATCTTACGAGAGTGAAACAAGCTTGAACCTTCAGCCTCCAAGATCTGATCCGAAATTCTCCCTTCTGATGGGGTTTTCTCAGTAATTACGATAGAAGAATTTAGCGTTCTATCAGTTAAATGCACTCAAGGTCCTACAGATGATTCTCGTCACACGTTTTCAAAGTAATGTAGTGATTTTGGGCAGATAAGTTAACCAACTCTAGAAGCTACGTATGTAAAGGTTTGTCATTGTCTGTCTTTGCTACTCGGCTCGAATAAAAATGTTACCGTGTGGATCAAGAACATTTTTCTTTTGGTTGGGCCCATTTCTTCCACAAGGATCGTGGGTAGGCCAATATTTGCCCGTGTAACCATTAAAATAATAAAAGTTGCTGTCCCAGCGCCCACTCGAATGGAACATTGGTCCATAGTTGATATATGGTGAAAACTTGGAGGGCGCCGAAGCTGATTCTCTAGGATCAGCCACGTATTTGGTGATTGTACAGTAGACGTCACCTTTCTGCCAATCAACCAAGCTGCCAGTTATCGGTTGACACACCAGCCAGTTGTTTATATTGCTTTTGATGAGGAATTGTCTACCGAGTGTTTTCCAGAGTGAGAAGTTCATGGCGTTGTAGTCTGTTTCATTTAATGGAGAAATTGTGGAGACGGGAACATTCACTTCATTTTTGGCCGGCCAATTTGGACTAGGAGTGATCGCATTTGAATCATCGTTAAAATGAGTGTAGTTAGTAAAGGAATAGCTCCATACTAATGTCCAGCCCCCTCCATTCGTTTCCATGTCACAGTAAGCCTTAAAAGCGTTGGCCTTGGATCCTCCATCAGGATCGATCCAATAAACACCCGTAGACGTAGCGGGAGACTGTTTGAGGAGAGTCTGGCACGAGGTTACTGCTGAGTCCTGGTTAGAACCAGGGGGTAGAGAGATGTTTTGCTCTACAATCATAGAATTGAAAATTGAAAGTGAGTCTACTGAAGTATCCTCTATGTTTACTAAAGCCCTGTAAGGGAAAATAGAGCTGGCAACCTAAATTCAGTTACGAGTATCAAACAAGACTGAACTAATTTTATGTTACTGAGCAATTTAAAAGGATTTAAACTTAAACACCGGCCCAACGTTTCCTGACATGCGTTCTAACTTGGATTTATCTTTCCTTTTTTTTTTTACAATTCCGTTGAGTTGTCTCAGACAATTAGGATTCAGACTCAATCATTTCCTCACTATCAACCTTGTAAATAAATGATTTTATTGGTGAACGTACAACTACTAAGACAGTCGAAACCATTCTACGTAGCTGTATAACTGTCCCGATTTTTTTGTGTTTATTTAATGACAATCGAAATTAAGGAAAAAGTATTCAGTGCAAAAAAAAAAAATTAAAATTGGTAGCAATAGGCCAGGAAGGATAATGGAAGAGGGGAAGAACATGGAGGACACCAAAACGTGGTAGAAATGAAGAAATTGAAAATTATAAAGTTCAAGTTTGTCTTGGTGCATCAAGGTTTATCCAATAGCTATGGGTGGTAATTTACATTAGTGCTCGGGTTACTGATCTTAATAAAACTGAATTCCTAGCTTTCACCTTGGGGTAAGTCAGTTCTTTCTGGAAGGTCGATCTAAATTGGAGTTAAACAAGACATTTATAGTTAGTATCCGCACTTCGTGTTATGTGCATATGTACGAAATTGTTGAAGGCTCACCGGGCGACTGCGGTCTTATTTCAGTTGTTAGTGGCTTCTGTTTATAATTGAACGTTTCATAAAGTTTTAAATTATGGTCTTGATGTTAAGACAAGCTTCTGTGGGTCTTGTCGTCTCAACCTTTCCTATAAGGTCTCATCTCAATTCATTCACGTTCCTCCACAAATGTCCTCTCATGTTTCAGCTTTTTTCCTGCTAAAGCGCAAATTACTTTAAACGCCCGATCAAGTCTCTTACGTAGATCTGATGAGCTAAATCAAAAAGTTTGCGGAGTTTTTGTTTCGTGAAATGATCGTAGCATTTATCTTTATCGCTTTCAAAAAATCTCTATTGTACATCAGCTAGGAAAGAAAATTAAGGCCATTCCGCACTAGCGAAAACGTCACGGTTTATTTTGACAAATTTCCAATCATCATAAACAAACAGGTGAAATCCTCGGCAAACTATGCTGGCTGGTCTTATGAATAGATCGGGCGTTGACGGAATTTGACGGCTTTTATATATAACAGACGGAACAAAAATTTGTCATGACAAAATTTGTCCTTTCATTTTAACCGGGCAATTCTAATTTTGTCTACTAGTGCGGGAACGCCCTTAAACTTGTTCGTGATAAAGTGTACATTATCGGAAGTTGTCACCAAAAAACATGGTATGTCATCAATGCCAAATACCTTTGTTAGATAGAAAGAGCCATCTCGCTGTAAAAGTCGCTCAGTTACTGAACTTGTTTCCATTTCGCCGCGAAGAAGGTAACAAAGTCCTGGGTTTTCCAGAAAGTTTGCACTTCTGCACGAAGTTTGTCTCGCACACAAAACCGAACAGGAAAGCAAAGAATCAGTTTCTCCAGACCAAAAGAGGCTTTTGTCTCTGTAGCTGAAAAAAGTGTTTTCTTTGATTTGAAAGAAAACGCCATTTTCGGCTCCTTCAGTTGTCTTTGCCGCCGAGAACAAGACGACTACAAACAGGTACTCGACCTGCAGAAACATCTGTCGAGAGAATCTTAGGACAAACTTATGATTAGTAAATGTATGGATCATATAAATTACCTGCCTTCAGACAAAATTGTCTGACAAGACAGAAAGGGAGAGAAATTTTAACCCACCCTTTGATTTTAACAAAAACAGCGCGCGACACGCTCAAACCTTTGTGTATAAGTTTGCACCGTTAGTACCAATTGTAAATTTATTATTGATTCCGCGATCTTCGTCTGAATTGTATTTGTCTATTTAAATATAATAATACAGACCTTGACCTTGTTTTCTTAGCGATAAGTTTCCAATTACCCCACAACTCTATTTTGACATTTAAATGAAAACAAAAGTCCTGTCGAGAGAATCTAAGGACAAACTTATGATTAGTAAATGTATGGAACATATAAATCACCTGCCTATAGACAAAATAGTCAGACAAGACAGAAAAGGAGAGAAATTTTCAACCCACCCGTTGATTTTAATAAAAAAACCGCGCGACCCGCTCATACCTTTGTGAATAAGTTTGCACCGTTTGTACCAATTGTAAAGTTATTCATTCCGTGATCTTCGTCTGAAAGTCTATTTTTCTATTTAAGTATAATAATACAGCTTTGACCTTTTGTTTTCTTAGCAGTACGTTTCCAATTACCCCACAGCAGCTCTGTTTTGACATTTAAATGCAAACACAAGTCCTGCAGGTTTATAATGCAATTATCACGACTTCTAGGTAAAAAGAATATGGAAATACTGGAAAGGTTGCGATCAGCTCTTTTATGAAACAGTTCAGAGAAGAAGAAAATAATTTAAAATGCAAAGTTGAAAATAAAAAGAGTTGGTGGGAGATTAAATTAAAACTGGACATGAAAACACATCTTTTATGTTTGAAACACCTGGCAAAGAAAAAGTACTTTTTTGAGTGCAAATGGAAAGGTAGGCCTGTATTTGTAGAAATTATTTATTATGTTATTTGTTAACCAGTCCTTTCAAACTGATATTTTTCCTTTTATTTCTTTATTTAAAAAGCAACTTAAAACATTTCTATTTAGGAAAGCTTTTAGTTTGTTTTGATAGATCTAATGTTTATTGCCTTTGAATATTTTAGTTTTAATTAGTATAGAACTTTAACTTATGTAAAGCGCTTCTGAATATTGTTTAAAGTTTGAGCGCTATATAAATTCCTTATCATTATCATTATTATTTTTTACATAAATACATGTTTGATAATTTTTTCAAGATGAAACAATCATTTTTCAGTTGCTTAGGCTCGACTCTTCCACTAGGATCACGTGTAAGCCAATAATCTCCAGAGCAACTATCAAAAGACCTACTTCAGCGCATGCTCCGAGAGAATGGCGGTCCATAGCCTTGGGATTTGTTGGGTGAAATTTTAAAGTAATAAAGGAGAAAAAGTAACTTCGCATAAAATTCCCTTAGCAGATGTGGGGCCATCATCTTATCACTCAAGCCTCCAAGATGTGATTCAAATTTCTCATTTTTGGCTTCTGTGCTCTTGTACAGTAAAGTAGTTTAAAGAATAAAGAGAAATATCAAAATGATACCCTTTTGCTGATAGATTCGTTCATTTTAATAACTTTTCTGGTGGATGTGGTATTGATATTGCGAGAAGTTAATTACTTCTGAAGTAATTTAAGTAGAAATTTGTTAGAGTCTGTCTTTCCTACTCGACTCGAATGAAAATGTTACCATGTGGATTTGCAACATTTTTCTTTTGGTTAGGACTATTTCCTCCGAGAGGATCATGGGTAGGCCTATGGTTTTCAGTGTGACCATCAAAATAATAGTTAGTGCTGTTATAGCGTTTGGTCATGCAAAGCAGCGGCCCATAGCTATTGTTTTGATTCGGTGAAAACCCTCGATGGGACAAACTCGTGACTTGGGCTAGTCACGTGTTTGATGATCGAACAGTTGATATCACCTTCCTGCCAATCTACCACGCTGCCATTTCTCGGATCACGCACCAGCCAGTTGTTTATGTTGCTCTTGATGAGGATCTGTCTGCCGAGTTTTTCCTGAGTGAGAAGTTCACGGCATTGTAGTCTGTTTCATTTAATGAAGGGGTTGCGGAGACAGGAACATGCATATACCTATAAAACCAAACAGGCCAGTTTGTTCTTGGAGTGATCGCATTTGAGCGATCACGAAAGTGGCTGTATTTAGTAAAGGACTAACTCAACACTAGAGTCCAACCTCCACCACTGGTCTTCCATGTCACAATAAACCTTGAAAGCGTTGGACTGAGACACACCTTCAGGATTAATCCAATAAATACCTGTGGAGGGAGGGAGAGATTGGTCGAGGAGAGTCTTGCACGATGGGACTGCTGAATGCTGGGTTAATCCACGGGGTGCTGGCGTGTTCTTTCCTATGATCAAACAATATGGTTATCGATCTCTGCTTTAAGTTACAGACACATAAACCTAAAAAAAGAGTTGTTTTTGTAGGGCTGTTGTGTTAAATGTGACATTTAGAGACGGAATAGGTATTTTTTGAAAACACATTCTAGCGAGCACGCCAAAAGGTGTGGCAATATCATTCATTTGAGGAGTTGGTGACTTAAAAATGACGAAATCCAGTGTGAGCCACCATGAACTGAGCTTTGTGTAAGGACAAATTTGCCGTAAAAAAATCACATACCTTGTGGACTAGAGACTCCTTGAAAGGTAACCTATTAAGTGAGCCAAAAACAGACAGACTTTCGCTTGAGTAAGAAACTTTCACTCATATTCATAGTTTGAAAGCTACACTTAAATTTGTACATTTATTTGAAAAAAAGTAGGTATTCATTTCGATTAAAAAGACGAGCAAAAAGAAGTCTTGTCTCTGATCACTTTTTCAAAATGTTTGCCCTGATTACCTGATCCTCATCAACTTAAGGTTTGAGTTTTCTGTTTTAATGACTGTAAAAGCTGAGGGAAGGGGTTTTTTGTCTTAAAGATATTCATTTTTAAACTTAAATTTTATCACCTTTCCTTTTCTGCCGTTCTCTCGTCTAATGTTTTAGTCAATAGTTGGAAAATTGTCCAAGGTCATTTTAAGTAATCTGATTCAGAGTAGACGGGCACAACATGAAAAGAGAAGTATTTTTTTGAGGCAACCGAAACTTGAAAATGTATTGATACAGATGTAAAATAAACATAATTACAAAACGGACTCGATAAAACATGCCGACTCCCATCTTTTAAGGATCTTTTATTGATCAGGTTACAGCGGCTGTGTGACATCACGGACATGAGAAAAATTTTATTTCCTACTTAATGAAAAGGACAGTGAAAACTAAATTGAAACATGAACAAGTTGTATAAAAAATTGCCATTGCATAAAACTACCCAAAACATCCGGCTCTCACTCCACTCCTTTGTAATCGCAGGGAGTAAAGAAAGAAATGGTAACACAACTTATATTAATCTGTAAAATCTACAAAATTCTAGAAATACCTTTTCTATATAGAAAGAACCATCCCGTTTTACAAATATTTCCACCTTTCTTGCCTGTTTTCCTTCGTCAAAAAGCGAATGGGTGGTTTTGTTCGCCAAGAAATTTGCTTCTTTACAAGCAGCTTCTCTCCTACACATTCGAGCATAGGTCAATATAGAGTCAGCCTTATAGAGAGCTTAAATTTTGTTGTACAACAACAAAGAAGAAATTGGAACCTAATCAAGTCAAAGTTTCGCGAAGTGATTTGAATTATCGAAAGTTCCATGGGAAAGTAAAATTCTGAAAGATAATCCCCCGACCTCACATGATGAGCGTAACTGGTGTCTTGCTTGCTGTCAACTTACGAGAGTGAACCAAGCTTGGACCTTCAGCCTCCAAGATCTGATCCAAAATTCTCTCTTCTGATGGGGTTTTCTCAGTAATTACGATAGAAGAATTTAGAGTTCTATCAGTTTAATACCCTCAAGGTCCTCTAGATGATACGTGCGTAAAGATTTCTCATTGTCTGTCTTTGCTACTCAGCTCGAATATAAATGTTACCGTGTGGATCAAGAACATTTTTCTTTTGGTTTGGCCTATTTTTTCCACAAGGATCATGGGTAGGCCAATATTTGCACGTGTAACTATTGAAATAATAAAAGGAGCTGTTCCAGCGCCCACTCGAATGGAACATTGGTCCATAGTTGATATATGGTGAAAACTTGGAAGGCGCCGAAGCTGATGCTCTTGGGTCAGCCACGTATTTGGTGATTGTACAGTTGAGTCTAGTAAAGTATCTTTTGTATGTGCTAGAGCCTTGTAAGGGAAAATAGAGCTGGCGACCTAAATTCAGTCACGAACATCAAACAAGAACCAATATTATGTTACTGAGCAATTTAAAAGGATCTAGACTTACACACCGGCCCAATGTTTTTTGGCATGCGTTCTAACTTGGATTTTTTCTTTCTTTTTTGTTTTTTTTTTTTTTTAATTCCGTTGAGCTGTTTCAGACAATTAGGATTCAAACTCAATCATTTCCTCAACATTAACCTCGTAAATAAATGATCCAATAGGTGAACGAACGACCACAAGGACATTCGAAACCTTTCTAAGTAGCTGTGTAAGTGTCCCAATTTTTGTGTTTTATTTTAATGACAATAGAAAATAAGGAAAAAGTATTCAGTGCAAAAAAAAAAACAACTAAAATTGGCAGCAATAGGCCAGGAAGGATAATGGAAGAGGGAAGAACATGGAGGACACCAAAACGTGGTGGAAATGAAGAAATTGAAAATTATAAAAGATCCAAGTTTATCTTGGTGCATCAAGATTTATCCAATAGCTATGGGTAGTAATTTACATTAGCGCTCGGGTTACTTACGTTAATAATACTGAATTCGTAACTCTCACCTCGGGGTGAATCAGCTCTTTCAGCAAGGTGAACCTGAATTGGAGTTAAACAAGACATTTATAGTTAGTATCCGTACTTTGTGTCATGCGCATATGTACGAAATTGTTGAAGGTTCACCGGGCGACTGTGGTCTTATTTCAGTTGTTGGTGGCTTCTGCTTAAAACTGAACGTTTCATAAAGTTTTAAATTATGATCTTGATGCTAAGACGAGCTTCTGTGGGTCTTGTCGTCTTAACTT
This sequence comes from Pocillopora verrucosa, assembly GCF_036669915.1. NCBI lineage: Eukaryota > Metazoa > Cnidaria > Anthozoa > Scleractinia > Pocilloporidae > Pocillopora > Pocillopora verrucosa. The sequence goes on along the minus strand of NC_089322.1, from coordinate 4,624,178 downwards.
TTTCTTATAAGGTCTCATCTCAACTCATTCGCGTCCCTCCACAAATGTCGTCTCATGTTTCAGCTTTTTTCCTGCTAAAGCGCAAATTACTTTAAACGTCCGACCAAGTCTCTTACGTAGATCTGATGAGCTAAGTCAAAAAGTTTGCGGTGTTCTTGTTTTATAAAATGATCATAGTAGTTATCCTTATCGTTGTCAAAAAATCTCCGTACTGCAGCTAGGAAAGAGGATTAAGGCCATTCCGCACTAGCGAAAAAATTGTTTATTTTGGCAATTGTTTAATTTGGCAAATCATCATAAACATTTTACAAGCGCAGATTGGGGGTGAAACCCCTTGGCAAACTATGCTGGCTGGTCTGATGAATAGATCGGCCGCTGACGGAATTTGACGGCTTTAAAATTTTTAGTGCGGATGTAGCAGACGAAACAAAATTTGTCCTTTTATTTTAACGGTACTAGTTTTTTCTGCTAGTACGAACTTGTTCGTGATAAGGTGTACATTATCGGATGGTGTCACCGAAAAAAATGCCATGTCATCAATGCCAAATATCTTTGTTAGATAGAAAGAGCCATCTCGCTTTAATAGCCGCTCAGTTGCTGAACTTGTTTGCATTTCGCCGCCAAGAAGGTAACAAAGTCCTGGGTTTTCCAGAAAGTTTGCACTTCAGCACGAAGCTTGTCTCGCACACAAAACCGAACAGGAAAGCAAAGAATCAGTTTCTCCAGACCAAAAGAAGGCTTTCTTCTCTGTAGCTGAAAAAAGTATTTTCTTTGATTTGAAAGAAAACGCCATTTTCGGCTCCTTCAGTTGTCTTTGCCGCCGAGAACAAGACGACTAAAAATAGGTACTCGACCTGCGGAAACATCTGTCGAGAGAATCTTAGGACAAACTTATGATTAGTAAATGTATGGATCATATAAATTACCTGCCTTCAGACAAAATTGTCTGACAAGACAGAAAGGGAGAGAAATTTTAACCCACCCTTTGATTTTAACAAAAACAGCGCGCGACACGCTCAAACCTTTGTGTATAAGTTTGCACCGCTAGTACCAATTGTAAATTTATTATTGATTCCGTGATCTTCGTCTGAATTGTATTTGTCTATTTAAGTATAATAATACAGCTTTGACCTTTTGTTTTCTTAGCGATAAGTTTCCAATTACCCCACAACTCTATTTTGACATTTAAATGAAAACAAAAGTCCTGCAGGTTTATAATGCAATTATCACGATATCTGGGTAAACAGAATATGGAAATACCGGAAAGGTTGCGATAAGCTCTTTTATGAAACAGTTCAGCGAAGAAGAAAATAATTTAAAATGCAAATTTAAAAATAAAAAGAATTGGTGGGAGATAAAATTAAAACTGGAGATGAAAACACATCTTTTTTGTTTGAAACACCTGGCAAAGAAAAAGTACTTTTTTGAGTGCAAATGAAAAAGTAAGGCCTGCTTTTGTAGAGATGATTTAATATGTTATTTGTTAACCAGTCCTTTCAACCTGATATTTTTCCTTTTATTTATTACATTTATTACATATATTAATACATGTTTGATAATTTTTTCAAGATCGAACAATCATTTTTCACTTGGTTGAGCTCGACTCTCCACTAGCATCACGTGTAAGCCAATGATCTCCAGAGCAACTATCCAATTGATAGCAAGACCCGCTTCAGCGCATGCTCCAAGAGAGTAACGGTCCATAGCCTTAGGATTTATTGGATGAAATTTTAAAGCAGTAAAGAAGAAAAAGTAACTTTGCATAAAATTCCCTTAGCAAATAATGATTCCGTGATCTTCGCTTGACCGTTCTATTTTTCTATTTAGATACAGCAATACAGCTTTGACATTTTGTTTTCTTAACAACACGTTTCCAATTACTCCACAACTCTATTTTGACATTTTAAATGAAATGCACAAGTCTTGCAGGTTTATAATGCAATTATCATGACTTTTAGGTAAACAGAATATGGAAATACCGGAAGGCTGAAAAAAAGAAAATTGGTAAGAGACAAAATTAAAACTGATCATGAAAACACAGCCTTTTGTATTAAACACCTGGCAAAGAGGAGTTACTTTCCTGAATGGAAATAAAAAAGCAAGGCTTGCATAATTCAGCGAGAGAATTGGATCATTTACAAGTTTGATGATGTTGCAGATTGTTGGCTACAGTTATAAAACGTGCTAAAAAGGGCAGGCTAAATGTACAGATACCAAATAGTGCCGAGAATTTGCTAGAAAAATGAAAGGATCCCTCCCTGTGATTTTTAATGATTTCTATTTTGCTTTTCGTTCGGCTTTTTTTTCTTGATGTCTTTTGTTTGTTTAATAAAGTCTGATAAAGTAGAAACAATAACATCGCAAAAATTTATAAAAATTAAATATACAGTCCGAAAAACAAGGATTTTGCCCAAGGGAACAGCGGCAAGTATATTGATTAAATTGTAACGTTCTGTCAGAATATTCGCGGAGGAGAGTCAAGTGGTAATTTTGTGATACGAGAAAAAATCTTAGGTTCGTCAATGAATGATTTGAATATGAGGAAGCGAGAATCTACAGTGACCTGCCTTAAAGATCGCGATCAATCCCTATTACGAAAAGGTTTACGCTGTTGACAAGACCAGACAACGTTTTATTTACATAAAATCAATTTAATCAAATTATAATAATTATTTTATTTGATAGTATTTTCAAGGACATGTACTATCTTGTTATTGCTGATTTATTAAAAAATCATCAGTGTTTGGGCGTTCTCTGTGTCTTTACCAGCTGTTTTAGCAAGAAAAACTAATCAAGTAATATGAATTTGTTTCACTTGAATTTTCCTTATGACTGTTTTGTATGCCCTTCCCTGAGTAAATGTGCTATAAGAAATATAAGTCTAACGGGAACAGGTGCTCATCACAGAGCAACTAACTTTCATAAACTAATTTAACAAATGAAATGCTCCTTGATCATGGACAGGCCAGTTACGCCCTGTGGAACCGTTAAAATAATAGTACGGGTTGACGGTTTAGAAAATCGATCCACAGCTTACTATCCGTTCAAAAAATGAGGATGCCGGTGTTTCTTTGCACGTTTCAGTCACGTGATTGATGACCTGACAGTTGATGTCAGCCAATTTTGCAGGTGGTTTAACCAATTCTCTTTCTCCGTGGGGTCAAAACTGAATGGCACAGCAAGAAAGAGTCTAAAGGAAGGACTATAAAAGAATTGGCTGCCAATTAACTGTCATTAGGGGGATCATAGGAACTTTCCAGAGCCTTATTAGGGATCCAATTAATTTTATCGTTAATCAACCAAACATCTTCTCACCCCCGGCGATAGTAATGACTGGCGTCTTAAGGATACATTAATCACAGTGCATTACATCTTTATTAACTTCCGCCGCTTTTCATTCGATCCCTTCATACTGAAGTCAAAATTTTAACTACTACTTTCCCAACTTTATTTACAACACTATACGTTACTAAGTGTACATAAAATGCCCTTAAATAATATTACATGTCCTTATCTCACTTTCCAAGACTAACATTATCGCCAGTACTTACTTTGCTTAAAATGCCAACAATTGAACATAGCGAACATTCCATTTCACCCCTTACCACCACAACACTTTTTACGGTACTACCACTGTTTAGGCTGGTCGATGCACTACCCAGCCTGGGTTCCCACCGAGTCATCTAAGTTTAGAGCATGCCCAGAGGTGGCCTTTTCAAATGATGCTACAAGGCCACATAGTTAAAACCTCTCTCTTTCAGGTTGTCAGTTTTTATTCAGTTATTGGACTTAAAGATGTGTTTCACTGGTTCCTGATTGTGTACATACACTGGAATATCTATTAAGAATTTTTCCTCAACGCCTTCACGAAAGGAATTTCGCCTTAGGATTGGTTTATACCTGGATTTTACATGCCTTTGCATGATTGCATGATATTGCCTCTCCCTCCCCACTCCCTACTTTCTTCTTATTTCTAGCTGTTCACTTTTGTTTCAAGGTAATTAGAGTCTTTTTCAGTTCCTCCTAGATTCTCAAGTTACTGGGAATCGTCTGTAAACAAACAAAGCAATCGTGGATAAATATCGACGCCCAATTGAAAATTGCACTAAAAAAAGGAATCAAGGGAGACAATCAGTTGATTTTACATGATGAACGTAGCCAACACTTCGCTTGTGTTCGTTTAACCATAAAAAAATGCCTAAAACGTCAGCTTTAAGATTTATTGAAAAATTCTTACTTTTCGCTGCTATAAGCATATCAGAATTTGGTGCAACATAGAATAAGACAGCTGATCATTTCATCGATTCTTATCACTTGGGTAATGTATTCATATTTACAAAGAAAGTAGTCGGCCCTTGGACGTTCTGTGTGTGAGAATTAATTTGCTACAGTCTGCCTTGGCTATAAGCCTCGAATAAAAATATTACCATATGGATTTACAACATTTGTCATTTGGTTGGGCGAGTTTGTTCCGGAACGATCATGGGTAGGAAAATGGTTCATGGTAGAGCCATCAAAATAGTAGTACACGGTGTTCCACGGCCCACTCATGGAGAACAGTGGTCCATAGCTTTGGGGCAACTTGTTTGGAAAAAAAAGGGAAGGAACCAACGTGTTACTCGGATCATCCGGCACCTGTTTAATTATCGTACAGTTGACGCCACCTTCCTGCCAATTAACCAAGCTGCCACTTCCCGGATCACACACCAGCCAATTGTTTATGTTGCTTTTGATGAGGACCTGTCTGCCGAGTTACCTCCAGAGTGAAAAGTTTATGGCGTTGTAGTCTGTTTCATTTAATGGAGGAGTTGTGGAGATAGGAACATCCGCTTGAGATCTCACCGGCCAATTTGGCCTCGGAGTGATCGCATTTGATTTACGCCTAAAATGACTGTAGTTAGTGAAGGAATAACTCCATACAAGAGTCCAACCTCCTCCATCAGTTTCCATGTCACAGTAAGCCTTGAGAGGATTGGCCTGAGATCCACCACTTGGATTAATCCAATAAACACCCGAAGGGGAAGTGGGATATTTCCTGAGGAGGGTCTGGCACGAGTTTCCTATTGAATGCCGGGTTGAACCAGAGTGTAAAGGAGTGGTTTGACCTGGTCCAAGAAATTTAGAGAGAGGATGACAGGATGTTTAATGATTAAAACTAGGTTTCATAAATATTTCCTAATGGTGCCGCGTCGGTGGGAGCGCATAAAAGGGTAATTTGGTAATATCAACTAAATTGATAACTTAAATTGGCCACTGTATAGAGTTTCAAAGCTGACGTTGCGAACTGGCTTTGAAACTCTTTACGGTAGCCAATTTACGGTATTAACTCACTTGATAATGCTAAATGATAGTTTACATCAGTGTTATAGTTACCAATTCAAACAATTTGCGTCTCAGTCTTACCTTGGGATGAGCCGGATTTTTTTGGTAGGTCAACCTGTATTGGCGTTAGACAAAACATCTCAATTAACATCCATACTTCATGCCATGTGCATCTTTAAGAATTCCTAAAGGCCCATTGGCACACAGTGTATCTTTAAACTTTTGGTTTCCGCTTTTAACCGAACGTTTTATGGGTGTTTGAATAGAGAAACTGATATTGAATGAACTTGCTTTGATCATGCATGCTTTCTGAGGAAACTGTGGTGCTGCGCGTGTGGGGGGTATCGCAAGATATTTTGGTGTTATCAACTGAGTCGTTAATGTATACCTGTCACCGTAAAGAGTTTCTAAAGCTGACCTAGGGTTAACGCTTGAAACGAATACTCATCTCAATTTATTTACGTCGATCTTTAGAGATATTTCTCTTTCTTTTGACTTACAGAGCAATGTAAATAAAACGCCAAAGTCCTGTTACGTTCATAGTTTTTCCTAAACAAAAATTACATTTTGCGTAATGTTTTTCTCGTGAAAGGATGGTGAAAGTAATCATGATCGCTGTGAAGAAACCTCCCCTTTGGTGGGAAGGAAGGAGGGTTGAACTTGTTGGTGGTAGTGCTAAAATTATCGTGTTTTGAGTTATCATCAATGGCAAATACCTTTGTTAAATATATAGAACCATCTCGCTGGTAAAGATGCCCAGCTGCTGAACTTGTTTGCATTTCGCCGCGAAGAAGGTGACAAAGTCTTTGGTTTTCTAGAAAGTTTGCTCTTCTGCAAGAAGTTTCCCGCCCACACAAAGCAGAACAGGAAAGCAAAGAGTCAGTTTTGCCAGACCAAACGAGACTTTCCTCACTCAAACCAAAAAAGCTGTTTTCTTTGATTTGGAAGAAAACGCCATGTTCGGCTCCTTCAGTTGTCGTCTTTGCCAAGAACAAGACGAAAGCAAATCGGTACACGACTTGAAATAGCATCTGTCAAGAGAATCTTACGACAAATTTTTTTTATTTAGTAAACATATGAAAATACAAATTGCCTACTTGTTGAGAAAATGGCAGAAAAATCAGAAAGGCAGAGAATATTTACTTACGCTTTTCGTTTATGAAAAACACCGTGCGACGGTCAGAAACCTTTCTGAATAGATCTGCATCATTAGTGTTAATTGTAAATTTGCTGATTCTGTGATCTTCGTCTGAAAGTGTATTTCTCTCTTTGAGTGGTGCAATATAGCTTTGACATTTTGCTTTCTAACAATAAATTTTCAATTACTCTCAACTCTATTATGACATTTAAATGAAAATCGCAAGTCCTGCAGGTTTTTAATGCAATCAATCATAGACAAACAGAATGTGAAAACACCGGAAAGACTATAATGTGCTATTTCATCTAAAAAAGAGAAAACCATTTAATCTAGAGTAAAAATTCTATCCTGTTAGATATCTGGCATTGATTGATAATTTATTTTTTGAATGCAAACTGTAAGAATAAAAAGCTTAATTTCTGTCCGGCTAAAACAGAGTCACCATCAGATCTCGTAAACATTTAAGACGGATGGAACAGCCTCATCTCAGAGGTAGACATTTTGAATTTTAAGTCATATTCAGCCGAATATATTCGCAGAAATAATGTTTTAATGCTCGAAATTTCGTTTACTATGTTAAAATATATTGAAATATCATCAGCTATTCATTAAGTAATCCTTTCAATCTAATGTTTTACTTTAAATTTATTCGTTGCATTTATTAAATTTAGTAATATGTGTTTAATGACCTTTTCAAGCTCGAACTAAAATGTCTCTCACGCATTTTTTGCACCTTTGATTCCTTAAATATGTTTTGTGTGCCGGTGTCAGGTAAGTAATGTTCACTTACCTTTGGTGTTCTACGTTCTTTCGATAGTGTCATTAAGCCTTTTGGTACAGAAAACAAATCAGTTTAGACTCGTGATACAGCAACTCATCCAAGCTGCTTGATACGCTGGATGAAGAACCTACATACTTTTTGATTCATCATCATCATCAACATCATCTTTCATTTGCCTTATTTACACAATACAAAAAATTTATTTACAGCAGTTATAGCTGGAAGGCGAGGAGACCCAGGAAGCCA